>NW_026623293.1:153092-428439 GCF_030028575.1 Malurus melanocephalus
TTTTTCCTTTTTTCTTTTTCTTTCCCTTCCTTCCTTCTAAATGCATGCTTTGTTCCTTCAGATCCTTAAGCAGTCTTTCAGTTCAGTTAAATATTAGAATTATAAATAGATTTGGCCTACTACACTGACAGCAGTTTTTAGMGTGTTCAGATTCCTAGGGCTGCTGTAGTAAATAGTTTTGACCAAAATATAAGATATTGTCAGTTTTATATGCAATTCACTTACCACAGACAGATGCACAATTGCACCTGTGTCCACAGTGTCYGCAGGCCCAAGGGGGAAAATGCAGCCTAGGAAATTTTCACTGGAGAATTTCAATGCAGTTCAGAGTAAACACATAGTTTGTAACAGAATCAGACACTGTACSAAAGAATTACTTTCCCCAGCTGTTGTGCAGTACTTTATTAAATCAGCCACATTCCTGAGTTCTTCCTGCACAGACCACAGTGTTAATCCTTCCTGCATAACTTCATTAGAAGCATTCTTAGAAATCTTCTCTGTCAGGAAGCCAATGAAAATGAAATTGTATTTTTGTACTATTTGCTAATGGAGAATTCAGCTGTGTTATTTAAAACAATTGGATTCTATTGAACTTAGGAGGGGTTTGGTTTGTGGCCTATATCATCACAATTACAGATGAAGCCTTGTTTTTCCGCTGGAAAGAACTTTGGTGATACATTTGTCCCCTCCTTGTTGTGACCACAGGGAACCATGTCATGTCCATTCTTCATAAAAGTGTGAAGTCTCAACTTAGAAAAAAAGGCAGAATAAGATTAAAAACCCTTTCAGGACTTCAGTTCTCTGATGATTAGAAAATACCTGAAGTCAGCCTACCTCAGGTTCATGTATACTTGTTTCCATGCCAGTATTATCTTTTGCCTTTCTTTATGTCAATAGACAAGTACTTAATGCTATTTTGCCCTCTGTGTTTTCTAATTTTTAGTGGCCTGAACTTGGGAACWTCCTACTGCCATTGGTTGTATTCACACTTAGTTTTTTGGCCATGCATCTTTCAGATGCATAGTGCTGCTGAGCCGTCTGCTGTGGAAACATGAACTGTGGAACTGTGTCCATAGCAGGATTTCTACCAATAAAATCATCTACTTGGCATTGGTCATTGGCAAACAATATGATGTAGACAGGCAAGTGTTTACCATGTTCAAACCTGTTCCATTCTAGAACTGATTTTTGTGTATCCCTGTGTACAGGAGATGGTACCCCATGAATCACCCCTGTGACACCAAATCATAACTCAAAAAATGAGACACTGCAAAAGTTTCTGTAAGCATTGTGTCACATCCCTGCTTGTTGCAGCCTGCCAGGGATTTCATTCTGTAAATTCAGTATAGAAGGAATGGCATGTGGGAATGTCAGCCTGTGGAAGATGCTGAGGATGTGAGCCTGTTTGGAGTAGCATTGAAGGTGTGTGCTGGGATTGGAGGGAGCCASTCTTGATCCAGGCACATCCATAGGAAGACAAGGTCAGGGGACAGGAGCTACAGTGTTTGACTCCATAAGTGCCCACAGGAGAGCTACTTTGCAGTAGACTCAGGCTGTGGTTTGACATGTGAGACCCACAGTAGAAATCGCTCAGGATGAGGCAGGGTATGTGAATGTGTAAATGTCAGTGTCACTGAGGATGGCACAGAATGCTGAAATTATACCAGCTTGATGCCTTTGGGACAACTTTATTCTGGAAGTAGGAGAGCAGACCTGCTCTGGCACAAGTTGGGGTGCAGATGGGCAATGCCAGTTGAAGTGTTCAATCTTCCATRACAAAATGAAGCTCTCAAAAAGAGGGTATTTTTAAGGGGCAGAGTCAGCCCAWAGCAAATYGGTACTTTGTGTCATATGGCTGTGCTGCTTTTAGCACAGTAGTCAGAGCCTTACAGAGTTAATTCATCATCAAATCATGTCCTGAGTGACATTTTATTTATTCCCAATGTTTTTTTACATCTTGTACTTTACAGAAGTTAGAACCACAACCTATGAGTCATGCATGCATCCTTTATGGAAGAAAAATAAAATGTTTTATTTGCTGAAAAAAAATATGGTTTAACCAGTTCAGAAGCAGTGGAACTTGGCTCKGCTCCACCACTCCTACAATACTTTCCAGTCAAACCCTAATGCAAGGCACTTTTTGGACTTTCAGCTTCATTTCTTTGTACTGTCTATGTGCAGCCTAAACAAATTACTTTATCCRTGTAATATATTTTTTTTCTGTTAATAGCTAGTAAAGATAAGATGCTGCATTGGCTTTATAGAATTCTTTAGTGCTGTAAAATTGGAGAAAATTWGTATGAACCTAAAAAAGATACCTGTTTGAAGGTCAAGCTCCTTGCCAGGCCACTGGAGGATTGAGTCACCTGTGCCTKTGTAATTCCTTATAGATGCTTAGCTGATGTGTTCTTAAAGAGCTCCAAGGAGACAAACTCTCAGTTATTCCAGTGTTTGCTATTGTCTGCTAGCAGTTGTTTCTCCCCTGTTACAATAATCTCTGACCTGAGTACATGAATGCTACTAATAGCATTTAGTTGATACTTTTACAAGCTTTTTAGGAAAGTAACTGAAAAGAGTTTAAATACCAGGGTAYGATAGATCTGCTTGATGGTCAGTTTTGGGAGCAGGTGTTCCTTTGAGATTCTCCTGTTGCATTTGTCTTCATTTAGGAAGCCCATCTCCCAGATACTATAGAATGAATGGGTCTGGAAACAGTTGTGCTTTTTTCTTGTCACTGCATCTCATAGTATTAATCTCTGGTTTTATTTTTAAGGTGGCCAGCAATTTAGTAACTGTTTCGAAAACATGGTATTTATCAAATATGCTGTTTTCCCAGCATCTTTTATATTTTGTGGGGACTTAATGGTAGAGTCTCAAAACCATAAATTTAACTCGGTTTCTTCTAAAGGAATGATAAATTCCTCTTTTGCTTCAAGCACTGGCATTTAGGCCAGGATTGAAAATTTAGAATTTGTTTCCTTCAACATCTCAAAGAATCTGACTCTATCCAGCTATCTGAGCATCAGCTCACATGCCTGACATTGGGCAGCATAATTTCCTCCTCCAAAATATTACAGAAATGTGCTGGCAGAGTTTACAGTCTAGGATCAGAATTTGTTTTTTGTTCTGAAAAAATGTGGGGCCATAATGTAACAACACAAAATTTCTACCCATGCCATAGTAGGACTTGCAGACACAATACTAAGGATAACAATATGTTTATAAACTACCCTTAGGTATGCTTTTAGAGGTGCCTTTGATTCAGTGAAGGGAGCGGATAGACTTCCAAGGTTGTTTTGTTTTTTTTTTTGTAGACAAAGAAGTAGTCACTATGAAGTAAATGGCATGCAGAAAATCAACCCTGAATTTATGCATAGCACTTGTTTGCACCTTCAGATCTAAAAGCTCTGATTTTATTTCACCCACTGAAAATTATTTTCATATAGAAAATGTGGCCTTTTTAGCTCATCCTTTGATAAAAAAATTGCTAGGAGTAGGTCTGATCTATATTTCTTGTGAAACCGCTTCACTGAGCCATGCCAAAACTTCTTTTTTCATACACACTCCTTTTTTTTTTCAAACCACACATTTGTGTGTCTCAGTACACAATGCCGCATTTTCCACTTCAGCAAAAAGCTTTGAAGAAAAAATATGTTAAATATCATTGGTCTGGTAGAAATTAATGCAGCTTTGAGTCAAAGCACAGAGTTGACACCCACCTACTCAAGGAATAAGCATCTTTGCAGGTAAACTTGATGCTGGAAAAAAAAGAAAAAGGCCTATCTGAAGGAAAGAAAAATCATTGAATTGACAGTGAGAAATCCCAGAAATTTCTGTTATGGGTGTGCAGGACGATTTTCAGAAGTGCATAAAAATCAGAAAGGATTTTTGCAGAAGGAGGTAGTATTGAAAACAAGGTTTGAACAGAATATATTAAACCATTGTAAATTCCTCTCCCAAGAAATACCTGGCAGTTTATATAGCTTTTCTTGCCAAAGCTTTTGATTTTCATCTCCTAATAAACTCACCAGCTGCTTTAGTCTATTACTGCTAGTCTTCCAAGGATTCTTTTGTTAATCAGTAGATCTCTGGTCATGCAAATACTTTCTTTAAGACAGGCAAGAATGAAAGAAGTCAGATGTTACAAGAATTTGYTTTATTTTCAATTCAGTATTTTGTTTTCTGAAGGAAAGGAAAATTGTTGGGGGTTTTTGCTGACATCCGCGTATAGGTTTTTTATTTTGAAAAAATCAGATTCTTTCTCTTTTACACCCAGCTCTTTTAAAACCAGACATCTTTAAGTTAGTCTTATCTTAAACACTGATTGTGTTGCTGCCTGAGGAGAGTCTGAGAGTCCCTAACTTAATACAGCTGTCTCTAAAACAGATCAATATGCTTATCTCATAATGGTGCTGTCGGTTTCAGTGAGGTATCAGCATACTAAACCCCTTCTCTGTTCTTCATATTCTCTCTAACTGCACAGATTAGGATAGTGGGAAAACCTCTCTCTCACTCCTGCAAAGTAGGTAAATTATTTTACTTCTAGTGGCATGTAGAAGGCACCAGGGAGTACTTATTAATAGCTAAACCAGTAATTGAGTGAATGTCATTTGGGTTTTCTTGTAACAGTCAATCATAGAGCTCCTTTCTTCCATATAGGAAGGGAAGWTATTGTCTCTTCAGTTCAATTAGTCTCTTAAGATGTGTTTGACACTGTATATTTGCTCCTGTTATTCAGGTGTGTGGAGGCTAATGAGATTTCTAATATGTATCTGTTTTTATATTGTCTACTTGAGCAGCTTTACTGTCTGTTATTTTTTCTTACAGAAATTCATTGATCTAAGTGCTGTCACTGTCTTATTTCTGTTCACTGGATACTCAGCAGATCTTGTTAGCTGGGATTTTCTAGTGTAGCCCTGGATGAAAAAAAATATTCTTTATACAAGAATAAAATCTTGTTTAGATATKCACTATAGCTGAAGCAAATCAAATTAGGATTCTTTGGGGAGGGATTTTTAAAAACGTCTTATATAATATGACAGCAGTTTTACCACTGGTAAAATTTGGAGGCAAAATCTCATACAACTGCTTTTGAAAATGTTATCCATTCAAGAGGAAAGGGCTGATCTCTTCCTTTTAYGAGAGGAAGTACATCTTCAGAGAAGTGCCTACAATTCTGGACAGCTGATGCCCAGTGGAGCCAAATGAAACTGAAATAACAGCTTTAGGACCAAGCAGCTTTGCKGTTTCATGACTACTTAAAATTAATTAGATTGCTATGTCTGTGACCATTGGGAAAATGGATGCAACAAGTGAATAGTTTTGATTAACAGTGCCAGTGCTGAATTTACATGCCTTATGTCAAGGAAGATTTCCATACGTTGTTTTCTCTCTTAGCAAAGTGATCCATCACTGCCTTGCTTATAATAGTCATTCCCAGCATTTGGCTGAATGAAAATCCAAATACATAATATCTGTACTAAGAATTCTGCCTGAAACTTTTTTTTTAATATTATAATCCTTAAAGAGCTCATTAAATTTCAAATGTAACAATTTTGGGRAATTTCTAAATTTTGGATTCTGGACCGCCACTTTTACCGTATAGTTTTAAGCACATCTACACATGTAATGCATTTTAAAAGAAGAAGTAACAGTCCTATAAAAAGATGGTTCTTTTTCAAAGCAGTAAGTTATTAAATTGTAGAGATTCCTCCAATGAACATTTTTTGTGTTATCCAGTTTTGTCATAACATTTACTGTAACAGACGTTGTCTCCACTCTGACTTTAAATCAGAGGCATTTCATTGGAAAGACTGAGGTGGTGGCAGGCCCATCTTTACAGTGTTGGTCACTCTTAAAACTGAGGTCTAGGGATTTTTGTATTCTTGGTTCCTAGATCTGAAGAGCATTGTTACAGTTTGATGAGGAAAAGCATAGCTATGGCAGTGTCCTAATTCTAGGCTTCAGCCTGAAGTTCTGCCCATTCTKTTGAGGATGAGACCCCAGTGATCTGAAAAAAGTTGTGTTCTGAAAAAATGCTCTTTAGAATGAAGGAGAGGTGGGAGACTTGACTGCTGCAGAGCTTCCAGGTAGCCACGTGCACCACAGTTCAGCATTTACTTGATTCTCATCAGCTGCCACTAAATTTTGTGAAGTTGCCTCCATACACACACAAAAGTGTTTACAAGACGAACAGTAAATTAGCCCTACAGTTGCGTAATTGCCAAAAGGAAAAGCAAACAATATTTCTGCGCATGAAGTCAGTATATGAGCATATGAGCTCTGCTGATGTTTTGGATCCCTTTTTGCTAAATTATTTGTGAATATGTAGCTATTATAATCAAAAAAGTATTAAAGAAAAGTAGATATAAACACTAATCTGGCTAAATGTCCATAAACAAGCACACGTAAAGTAATTTTGAGTAATGTTTGTCTTTCTTTGCACCTTGGACTTCTTCAAAACTGTAAAGTAGGTTTCCCTTTTCAAAGCATAAAATACTGCATCAGAGAGCTTAAGCAGTATCACATGTAAGACATTAATTGTACTAATTAATAATGTAACCAAGCATGGACTTACTTTGCCCAAAGCAGATTCCTATTTATGCTTTGCAGTCAATACATGTGGCCAGCATTGCTACATTCTAATTGGTAAGCTGACTCTTCTGAATATTGAATATATTTCTAAAATACTTGCAAACAGTACAGACATGTCTATTTTTTTTTCTGTAAGTTGGCTGACTTTCTGTCTTTTCATTAGGAAGTCTGTAGATCAGATTGCATTGATCCTAGAACTTATATTTGCAGTGTTTCTTTATCTCCRTATTGGTGCTTTTATCTGTACAGTCTCTATTTATCTGTATAGTCTTTTCTCAAATGTAAAAGCTTCATCTTCTCATCAGCAAATAGATTTTCAAACTGAAAAATCCATGACACATCACTACTGTATATATAAGTCACTACGCTTAGCAAGGATTAAAATACTTCAGACTGGCAGTGTGGGTTTTTTTCTGCTGTTGTTTCTGCAGTTTTTCAACAGCTCAGTCACAGGAAAATGGCACTGGGGCTTGAGGTTTTGTCAGAGAAGCAGAGCATTGGCATGTTTTGGTTTTTTTTTTTTTTTCTTTTCCTCCTAATACCTGCTGTCTGGCACACTGGCTGGTGAGAGTAGGTTTGGGAGAGTAAAATGGATTACTCAGGGACAAACAAGAAACCCCACAAGGATTTGTTCTTTTTCTTGATTTCAGTCCTATCTGCCAGCTGCTTCCCAGAGKTGTTAACAATTTTCTCCGTGCATTTCTGGACAATTTTTAGTCCTTTCTAGTTTCACTGAAGCAATAGTGTAAAACACGTGGAAAACCCTGACTGCATGTAGTGTTTTACAAATACCTTAATACTGAAAGATAAGAGAAATTAAAAGCTGACTGGTCAATTGAAATACCCATGCCCTGCAGAAACATTCCACTTGGTGATTATGTGAGTGAGGGTAAGCAGGGGCAGAAACAGGCATGATAACATTTCTGTAGCTAAGGAAGAGGTCGTTGCTTTATGGACCGATCACTCACAGAACCATGTGAAGGAAGGCTGCGTTTCAGTGTGCAGCAGAGGGGACTGAAATTAGACAGCAGCACCTCCAGAAGGCGGATCAGTTTTGCCGCCAAATAGGAGAATCCATCSTTTTGCGGGTGTGCCGTGAGATTGTCACAGCCGGCGCTCTCCGGGRTGGGCGCTCCACCGCTGCTTGGTATTCCAGATGTGCCCGAGGTGCACGACCCCCATCTAGTGGCTGCTTTAAAATAAGGGAAAGGAGCGTSTCACTGCCTGGCATCTGGTGCATTTCATGCGTGACAATGGGTAGTGGTTTAAGCTTTTAATAACAATGCATGGATTTTAACTTGCCTAAATAATTCCTGATTTAAAAAAAAAAAAAAACAACCACCCCAAAAAAAAAAAAAAAAAAAAGAAAAAACAACCCAAGATATTAAAAAAGCAAACTTTTTGGTATTTTTTATATAAAGTGGCCCTCTGGTAGATTCGCAGCAGCTTCACAGCAGTCACAGGAAGATTGAGAAAATCCTAACATGGTAAGCCAAGGTAGTCAATAAACATAAATTACACATGGCAGATTTGCTGGTTAATGCATATCTAAGCTTAGTTTTCAGTTTTTGCTTGTTTCTTGGAATAGCTACAATTWATATAGCACAAAGGTGTTAATTAATGAGAGACAAGTCCTCGGCACCATACATTCTCTCCCTCAAATAATATGAGATTTTCAATCAAGAAGCAAGAATACATCATCGAGTTAGGAGGAAAGKGTTCTGTTTCCAGACTCAGTGAATTTTCCACGACACCTCTTAGCTCTACTCCTTTAAATCTGCTATTATGAAACTACAGCATTATTCACTTCACTCTCTTTTCCATGATGTCCATTTGGAGAATGAACTGGTTAGAAAGAGAGATGATGTCACAAAGCATGGCGGTGTCAGTCACAGAAACAAGCAGAAAATCCCGTGTATTTACAAAAATATGTGTAAGTATAAAATACAGTATGTTAAAGAAAATACAGTATATTAAAGACCATCCCTGCATAATAATACTATTGTTCTGTAAATTTGAGTCCTTGTTTTAAAAAATACATGTTTTCTATATTCCTTAGTTATTGAAAAGATAGAATTTTGGCAGGATAGGTTTCTTTACTGCCCTAAGGAAAATCACCACCTATATTCTTGGGTTCTTTTAATTATTTTTGTTTTCCTTGTACTCTGTTAATCTATATAGCTTGGAAGAGCCAGGTGACCTTGCTAACTGATTAGAGATAAGACCCCTGCATTTTGGTGCTGATTCCCCATATACTACATACACAATATCAATAGAGATACATTTGTCTCTGATTGCTGTCTTTTCCTCTGTATAGTATGAAGCAAGTGAAAATGTTGTGTAAATTGAGCAAGATTCAATCTCTTTCCCAGTACTTCACAAAATCTTTCATTTTCTGAACTTTTTTCCTTTTCTTTTTGGTAATGACCATGTACAGCTGTAAAACATTTCCAAAGGTAGAAGTGTTTCTTGCTTTGGATAAAAGCAGTCTTTTGAGATTGATACAAATTATGATACTGATTTATTTAGTTTTACTCTCTGTTGAGAAGTGTTTTCTTTCTTTGTTTTGTTTAACTATGATTTTGTTTAAATAAATTGTTTTATCATAACATCAAAATGTGGAATTCATTAGACAAGTTCAAACAAAACACAAAAATTTCAAAGTATATTACATTATTTTACCTCTTTTGTTGTCAGAAAGTTCCTCCCAGATTAACATTTCATGCCATCATGGTTTGACCATCTACTGAAATAAAYAGGAAAATTAGCATAAATATTTGATAGGTATTTTTATATTTCAAATTCAGCCAGTTGCCAATGCCAACATGCCTAAGCTGATAAGCAGTGTCATGACGACCATGTGTTTAACTCTCTTCATGATTCAAAGCTTTTTCATGACTGAATAGTGTTGCTGGTGCCTGCAGTTATATTGCATAAATCATGATCTTAAGGTTCGGGACAKTGTCAAGAGGTGACTACATCTTGAAGTAGCAGGGTCTGTTGTGTATTGAAAAGCCAGGTTCTGCAGGTTTTCAAGTCTTCATTCCCTGTGACACCCATATTCATGCTGCAGAGGTATCTGTGCTCTCATATGCCCTAACCATGAGACTCTTAGCACTAAGCTGTCATTACTAAAGCCCTTTGAACTCGTAGAAAAAGACATTATGTCACTGAGWGAATACAGACATCTGTGGAAAAGGAAAAAATTGCCATTTGATCTGAGGGGCATATGTTAGGTTTCATTTATGGCAGCATTCCCATGTCTGTTTTTGGGATGTATCCCACCATCACTTAAAATTTTGATACTTTATCACCCTCCATATGGCTTTGAGCATGGTGAGAAAAACAGAGCATGTTGCTGTGAAAGGAGTCTCTTTTAATAACTTACACATTGGCTTTAGGAAGAGTAATCAGATATTAAAGAAATAATCAGAAAAATAAGGAGAGCAAAAACATGAAGTAAGGTAATTGTTAGCTAAGAATTACTCTTCTTTTTGAAGGCAAAACCTTTCCTGGTATTGCATCCCTTATTCTGTATCCGGTTGAAAGAGTATTTCCAGAGATAGTTACCAGTATAGCGATAGCTAACAGCATAGCTCCTGGCAGTCAGTAAAGTTTTATTACTTTCTATTCTCGTAAGTTAAGCAAGAATGTATATTTTTAATAGTGATTGACTGCTAATAGCCTTAAGGATACCTCTACCAGTTRTACAGTATAGAGACATCTTTTACTTCAGTGTCATGGGCGAACTCATTTTAACTGTGTTAATTGTGCATTTTTGTCCATTCACAGTATTGTTTTACTGTGGCAGATGGCCCAGTGATGTGTTATAAATACTTTGCATGACATCCCCTCTATTTTACTAATCTCCACTGTGACTTTCCYATTGGTAATGACTAATGACAGTTTCCTAGCCAGCAACTTTTAATAGATTCCTTTTTTTCCTTAATCTCTGCCTGTCCTCAACAGCTCTGTTTTGTTCAATAATTTAATCAGTTCAGCAACAGTGTATTATTAGACAATTGAACCATTACTTTTTGAATTTTTGAAATGCAAAATACCCATGAAGTAATCACTGATGAATATTTCAGTATTAATAGAGACCACTTTTTCTTCTGAAGAAATAGAAAGGGTTTTGCTTTCTGTGCTTGAATGCTTTTCATTTCCTTTTATTTCTATTTCTTTCCCTTGGTTTTCTGAAAACCATATGCAATACAAAGAAAGGAATCCAATAGCTAGAATAACCAGCAGAAAGGATTAACAGTTTTGCCTACCCACCATGCCATTGAAYATTTACCTATCCAAGGATTGAGTTTATACAGAAAAAAATCCATTCATCCTTGTCTCTATGGTTTATCTGCAGAAAGGACATCGAGACAAAACTGGTTCCAGGCTCATCCTATCCCTCTTAGCAGACTAAAGGACGTAGATGTTGCAAATTCAACAGTAGAATAAGAGCATTAGAGCTCCTTATAGGCTGGTGTGATTTTTTGGAAAACTCCTGGCCTCTGGAATTTCTGCCCAGAAGCACTTSTTTCTCTGTGAAAAGGATCAGCTAGTCAGCTTTCTATCTTTATGTTGCTAGCAGCTGCTGTGTTTTGCTAAGGGCGATGCTCCTCATGCTCTGTCTCTTTTATSGAAGACATTCCATGAAACGAAGCCATAGTGGAGCAGAGCTAGCGGGTGGCTGTAGGACAATTCTGTAATTTCACAGTGGTTTGTGAGATTTCACAGTTTAATTTCACAGTTTAATTGTGTTTCTTCTTGGAACAAAAAATTGCTTTAAACAAGAATGCCTTACAAGCCATAACCAGTCTATATTTTRAGGCTTTCATTGCAGAGATAAGGAGGAAGGACAAGCTGGCTAAAGCATATTATCACTCAGACATTAGGCTGAGTTTGGACGTTAAGTTTAAAATKAGTAGCTTTATAGCTTTTATACAAATGTGGTTTCTGTACACAAAAGTCTCTCATAACTTTCCTTTCATCTTCTCTCCCCCTCCACAGAGTGATACAGCAAGTTCAACTTAAAAATGCTTTTTTAAGGCAATATATGTATGTAAATGCAACTACTACCTGAATTTCAAAGKAGCTTGCTGCAGATGCTTACCTGTGCTTGTTATTGTCAGGCACCTTGTTGCTGTATTGCTGCTTGCTCAGTGCAGCTGATATTAATAGTGATTTCTTTAACCTACTGAATGTTGATCYTTATTAAATCTGTCTTTTCTCAGGGATGATGCAGAAGTCAAACAATGGGACAAATTTTGTCTTTGGAGGCATTTGCATACTGCCAGTGAACTCTTCCAAGGGATTATTACATGTGTGTCCAGGGAGGGAAGATGTTCAGTCTGGTCTGGTGCTAAACCAGTTCATATTAAGAAATTTGGAAGTGCACGTGAAAAACCTCTCTTTGAAGGAGGAGAGGAGAGGAGAGCTTACACCCTTTGGAAAAAAAAAAAAAAAGAAAATAGAATAGATAAAAGTTTATTGTTTGTTGATAATGAAAACTTTCAAGGGAGGCTTAATGCCAAACATTTTCATTTTTTCCCCTGACAGGCACAAGCATATTTACTGTTTATGAAGCTGCTTCTCAGGAAGGCTGGGTGTTCCTTATGTACCGAGCAATCGACAGTTTTCCCCGATGGCGTTCATATTTCTATTTCATCACCTTAATTTTCTTTCTGGCCTGGCTTGTTAAGGTACTGAAAAATATGTCTCTTTAAACCAGTCTGAAACATAGAACATGTTAGAATTAATTTCTTCTCTTTTTTCTGCTTGCTGAGCTTTGTTTCAGCCATTCTTTCTTGTCCTTTTTCCAGAATGTTTTTATTGCGGTCATCATTGAAACATTTGCAGAAATTAGAGTGCAGTTCCAGCAGATGTGGGGGTCCAGAAGCAGTACTACTTCAACTGCCACCACCCAGGTRAAGCACTTGAGATTCTGAGATTCTTTGGGGATTTGATTTTGTTTTGTTTATGATTTAATAATAAGCAAAAAATCCTGTTATRTATATTTGACTTTGCATATTACTACCTATAGTCTAAACCTGATGTATGAATTTTCATATAAAATTTAATTCTTGGCTGCATTATCCATCTAGCCTTTGTTAAAAAGGAATAATAGAGAAGACTGTAATATGGTTCTCTCTATGGCTAGGTATTTTAATGCTGTATTCTTTTTTTAAAAGTATAATAATGCTTTTTTATCATGTCATTGGTGGATTTAAAATCAGGGTTGCTATTGAATATCACTTTCTGTGCTAAGAAATCAGTGCTGAAGTTCCAAAGTTGTGGCTGGAAGAAGAGAGTCAGAGGGTAGCTGAAGTGTTAGGGGAAGCCGGTCCTGGAACTGAGAAGGATGTGTTGAGACCAAGGAAGAATGAGGTGTTGGGGCAATGAAAGAGCCTCACTCACAGCTGGAGCAGTCACAGAAAGTGAGACCCAAATAGAGATAAYGAGTAAGAAGAAGCCATCATGGCAAGGGTGGGCTGGGTAGTGGGAAAGAACCCTGTATGAAAAAGAAGAGCTGGGTTGAAATTTAGATTCTTTCACTCATTTTTTAACAAACAGATATGTGTCCTGAAAGAGTGAAAAAACAGGCTTTTACAGACTCATGCAGTTTGAGATCTCTGACAGGAACTAGTATCAACTGCCTGCAAAAACCTCTTAGAAAGACAGATATGATAAACATATCCATGAGGGAATTTTTTCTAACCATGTAGATGGAGATTATTTAATTTTCCTAAGACAGAGGATTTAAGTTTTCAAAATTATTTATGAAATATTTTTATATTCTTTTGGATATTTCTGTAATCCATATGCAAATCTAGTCCTTTTCTGCTGGCTGCTACATTTTTTTGCCTCAAATAGACTGYGGAAATAATTTCTAGTCTATATATGTCTTTGTCATAGCAGACTTTGTGATATCAATTTAAAATCTAAAAAAAAAAGACTTTTCTACATGACATATGCTTAGCCTGGGGAACTGAATGTTCATAGGACAAATCCTGAACTATATAGGCTTAACCAACACACTCTCAGCTAGAAGATGGAACAGAGAGTTCATTGTAGGGAAACACAAGAAGCAGCCAATATTAAGAAATTTAAAATATTCAAAATAATGTCATCATGCCAAAAGAACATGAACAYGTTGCATATAATCTGCATCACACAAATTAAAAATAGCGCGCTGGCTGCAGACAAGCGAATGGTTCAAATGGCTGCTTCATTCCTCGAGTCACTGACAAAATGGGACATTAAGGGAGTCCAGGTCACCAGACTGCAAAAACTATTTCTCTTTTTCTGTATTAAGAAGGTCAGAAAATATCTTGCAGGATTTCTTGTTCAAAGCACCAGACAAAAGTTAAAACCTGTGCTTGTTTTGTGCATGAGGTAGCCTTGAGTTATCTTCCTTCACTTGTCCACTTTGTACGTCATTGAGCTGTTCCCCAAACTTTCTCCTATAGAAAAGGAGTGTCCAGGAGTCACAGTCTAGGAAAGGGTTGCTTGAAAAGGATAAAAAGAGGTTCTTGTAAGCACTTCAGCAGTGCACTTTAAAGCATGGTAAAAAGAGGAGTAATTGTGCTGATCTTAGTTGGCAACGCTTCCTGGTACAGAGATACTAAATAAAGATGTGGAACAATTACAACCRTATTTGGGTGACACTGTCCCCAGTCTAATGAGCACTTCTCTCAGGATGACTTTTAAGGTTCATCCATGCTTCTGTGGCTGTGTTCTTCAGGTGACTCGTTTGACTGCTGGGTGTCMAGGAAAAGGTGGGAGTAAGGTGGGAACTTTGCCACACTTCATTACATAGTATATGCAGGTGGCAACTCAAAATGCTGRAGCCATTCATTTTCTTTCAAGGACATTTTCCAAGGACAGTTTTAATCACTTTCAGACATGGTTTCTCGCTGTTCCTTATGTCCAGCAGCCTGTATCACTTTGTGTCCTAATTTCTGAGAAAAAAAAAAAACCAACAAAACAGAATGCCTACATCTACACTTCCAGAGGCCATTAGTAAAAAGTGAATAAAATGTGGTCAAGAGAGCCTTTCCCACTTACATTATTAGAGCCTGGAAATATTCAGCTGTTTACAGGAATGAAAAACTCTGTGAAACACTACATAATGACTGTACAGTTACATTTAATACGCATCAATGCAACAAAAATAAAGTGGTCCTTGCAGTAAAGTAATTTTGCCAGTGAAAAAGATGAGTTGTCGGCTATCGCCAAAAACACCATGAAAATTATTTTTGTGGTCACAATGTATTTTTATTTCCTCAGGGTAAGCTTACCTCAGTAACAAAATTATTCTGAACAGGTACTGCCATCTAATGATGCTGGTCAGTGATTAATGAAATTGGTTTCTATATTAGGACTMATAGAGACACATTGTGTTTGATGATATCTGAGTAAAATTCAGACCATTCAGGTTGGAAAAAGCATGTTACCTTTTTTTTCTGTAGGAGAAAGAATAATTTCTCTCATATTTTAAAATAGCTATCATGAAAATGTGTGCTGGTCCTGAAGGGAAATATGTTAGATTTCACTTGTATTTATTGCCACGTAAAACATTTCTGACAACAATCTTCCCTTTCAAGATGTTTCATGAAGATGCTGCTGGAGGTTGGCAGCTTGTGGCTGTTGATGTGAATAAACCCCAAGGCAGAGCTCCTGCATGTCTACAGGTATGACATTGCTTTTTGATAAATCAGTGTGTGTAACCAGAATMATTCAAATGTTGCTGTAAGGAAACTGTGCTGAGAAATAGCTACAATAGTTTTAGTAATACATTTTCTAAACCCATTGCATTGTGCAGTGTAAACTTGTTTTTGAAAATCACAGATCGACAAAAAAGAAAGTACCACACCCAAAGAGAGAATATTAGAAAAAATCCTTCCTTATAAAGCTCTGGGTTTTGTACTTATGAGAAAAATTTTTAAGATTTTCAAATATAAAATAAAATAATTAATYATGTTTTATCTCTCAGAATTTATATGCAAACATATTCCATTCCTAGGATGTTCACAACATAAGTGCTTGTTTATGAAATGCAAAATGCAATAACATATGCCAAGAAGCATGACTAATCATAATAAACACAAGTACCTAATTTCTCTTGTTCCATCATGAAAAGAGGCTCACAGAAGAAGGGAGAAGAAGCATGTAGGTAGCAAGCTATACAGTGTTTGAAACTTTCAGATTTTATATTCTTACTTGGATGTAAATTAATTCATTAAACTCCTTCCTCATTGTTTAAATGAATCCAGACTAAGATTAGTAATTTTTTATCCATTTTTAAAATCCATTTTTAGAACAAAACACTGTACAGAAGTTCAAATTTTTATTGTCAAGTTAAATAATGTCATTTCTGGATAAAACAAACAAACTTTACAGTAGAAAGCAAAACCTACTATAGCTTTTGCTGGCAGTTTGGGTTATGTTTGGTTTAATATGTAAGCTAAAATACACATTCTTGTTGGCAGCATGTATATTGCTGAACCCTAAGCTGGCAAGCACCTTCAATCCCCTCCACAAGCTGTTCTTCTCAAAYGTCTCTGCTTTGCCAAACCACTGCCATGTATTTGATTATAGCAGATTTCTTAACAGATAATTCCTCTTCCCAAATTTAATTATTGATTTTGACAGCAACAGGAACATCATTTGTGGTGTTCTCAAGTAACAGTCTCAGATATGTGGATAAAATGTAGCTGAACTCACAATAAAAACAACTTCAGCTGAAAATTAAGATCCATCTGAGTTACCTGGACTGCCTTTGTCTGTAGTATTGCGCTTTTGCCCCTTTTAGGAATCATGTGAACACAGTAGATTGTGTTCCAGTGGACATAAACCTCATGCAATCAATTTTTTATATTTGCAGTTTTCTTCTTGTTCTTCAGCCTTTTCTGAAATAGTGGAAACTCTGAAACAGTGCTTTAGTGTCTGTTGCAGGACATTGAACTATATGAACTCCATTGGAGTCCATTTTTAGTCCAACAGTCTGTTAACTATGTGAAGTCCATGTCCTAGTTTCCATTAGGAAATTTGTCCTTCATGACAGTRCTGCCTCTATTGACAAATAAGCTATATTGATGTTGGTGTTGTCATCATGGAGGCAGTAAACAGGATTGCTGTTCTGTATTTACACACTCTAACTTTTAGATATCAGAAATAAGAGTTTAGCAGTAACACTTGTTTTGTATAATTTGGAACTCCCATGAATTAGATACCTTTGCWTTCATAAATATAAGTATTTTGTGTGATGTAGTATTTTGTGTTTTTTTTAACTGCAGGTCTACACATATTAGGGTGGTCTAATGATTTTTAAATGTTCTAAGAAATAAATGTTTTTTTTTATTCTGCGTCACATCATAATGCAAGAATTGCAGAAACAAGATAGTCTTACTCTTCCTCATTGCTATACTTCCCCCTCACTGCCTGCCTGAGCTGGCACAATATTTATGCAGTTGTTCAGAGAATGAAATCAAGGTTGGCATGGGGAAAGTCATGGATTTGTTATTGATCAGACTCCCTGCAGCTGCATAAACGTTTTTTCTGACAAAATGAAGGGACCAGAACATTAGTAGGAGCAGTCTGGGAATGTGAGAACTGCCTCCTTCAGCAGCAGTGAGCTATAAAGCATGACTGCAATAACTTTCAATCCAGTTTATTTAAAAAAAAAATGTGGAAATTACTATAATAATCAGTTATATAATTTTTTTTTTGTTACTTGTTTTGTATTGGGCCAATATCAAGGAGGTRGCTGGTCTGCTAGCCTATGCATCCAGCTCATAGGAAACACTGCACAGGTTCCTCTCTGCAGCTCTCAGGTTTATTCATAGGTACACTTTATATATGTATAGTTAAATATGTCTGCATAGTACATGCATGTGTACACACACGTGTTTAAAGATTCATAAATAAAAGGAAACAAGGACAGCAAGAAACCACCTTGAAAAGGTTACCAAAAAAAAACAAAAAAAAAAAAAAAAAAAAAAAAAAAAAAAAAAAAAGAAAAACCAACAACCAAAAAAAAAAAATCCCCAGAAAATCCACCACAAACTTGAAAGTCCCAGACAGTGAGTTCATGAATCAGAACCTTTATTTTCAGGAATTGTAGGTACTTTGGTGTTTGGTGAAAAGGGGTCTCTGTTCACAGCTGTGGGGATTCTTCTGTTGTCAGTATGGCTGCAGAGGGGTACAGAAAGGGATGGTGGTGGAGAGATCACTTTTGTCCAAGGCTGTGGGKAGCTTCTGAGTACTTGTAGGATGATGGGGTGTGGAGGTGTGGAATGCAGAGGTTGTAGCTGTCTGTAGGATCATGATGGGGTACAGAGGTGGTGTGTGGTGAGATACAGATACAGTTGGTGTAACAGTGGTGCCTGTGCCATGACTGTGAAAGGCTTCCAACTACCTGTAGAAAAGTATGGGGTGTGGAGATGAAGGGGTCTGTGGACATCCCTTTGCACTGGGCTTCCAGATCYCCACAGGCCCATGATGGAGTAGGGAGAAGGTGCGAAGAAGTAGCTTCGTCCCTGCTTGTGGGAAACTTCCATTTTGTACAGAAATAAGAGGTAAGAATCAATATCCTTCACAAATTTACATCTTAAAATTATAGATTAATTTCTCTGAGGACACACACAGCATATTTATGCATACTGTGCGATTGGAAAGAAAGAGTTAAGGGCAGAGCTGCTATTCAGGGGGTGGTAAGCAGGCCCAGGGAAAGGACCAGCAGGGACATTAGCTGAAATTCACTGAGGACAGGCTGCACTTCAGGAAGAACCAGATGCAGGAACATAAGCTGAGGCTGGGCTCTGCTGAAAAGGCCCTGGGAGTCTCTGTAAACAGCATGCTGAACAGAAGCCAGYAGCCTTCCCTGGCAACAGTGGAGGTTGAGGATCCTGGGTCATTGTGTGGAAGGAATTACCTCCTGTTGCTCAGCACTGGGGAGCCTGAATTCAGATACTGTGTCTGGTTTTGAGTCTCTGGGTACAATATGAATACTGACAAACCAGCTCAAGTTCAATGGAGGGACTCCAAGATATTTGAGAGGCTTACTGTTTTTCTTGTCTCTTTCAATAAAAAATGGTAAATTAAAGCATTAAAAAAAAAAAGTATATGGGTAAAACATGTTTGTTTCTCCAGTGTTAAGAGATTATCTTTTTAATTCATAACAGAAAAGGATAGTGGTTCTTACCACTTACATTTAAATTTTATCTGTCCTGTCCCTTCCTTCCTCAAGTTGAATGAACTGCAATCATCTCAACCATATGAACTCATAACTTCTTTTATTAACATAAACTGAAGTGGGTGCCAGTTTATATTATCAGACAAGACAGGAAACTGGCTGTCCCAGGGGTGAACTCACTGCCTCTTCAGTCGCAGCTGCTGCTATGGTCCCTGAAAAAAGGRGGCAAGCAAACAGAAGATGGTAACAGCTTAACCTTTCTCATCTAAATTAGCATGATGAAACTGAGCACACATTTAATAACAACTCARTTGTGAGTCCCCAGCCAGTTCCTGAGATTTGGCCAGATACTGGAGTTACCAGTATCTACCTCTTTATACTATTCACATGGTACTTTCACCATTTCTTCCCACAGTCTATGTACAAGTGGACAATTATGGAAGTCTTATTTTTTTTTTCGTAATGGTCAGTATTTATTATCTGATGGGGCTGGACTATGTTATGTATGTTCTTCTGTTGCCAGCATGTTTAGTTTTTCTGCAGAGCCTTCCATTCCTCATTTTTAACTRGTTTTGCCTCATCAAAACTGTTTGTTTTACATTACACTTGGCATAGTCTGCTCCTACATATCCTCAGTGAAACAAATATGGTTGGTTTTCAGCACTGTTTCAGTGCTAAGTGCATCACTGGAGTATCCAAACTTCTGTTAAGTGATGGAATTCTTAAGCTTTCTAAATGAGAGCAGKGCATAGAAAAAAAATGGGCTTTTATTTAATTGTAGCCTCAGAARCTGGAATCAGTTAATCTTCTTCTGAATAAACTCATATAATATACTTAAATAATAAACTTATTCAAATCAAGACTTCATTTTAKCTCACTGAGAGAAGATTTTTCTTTCACGTAAGAGAAGTTCCCTTTTAATTGGAAGAAATATATGTCTATAATTTAATAAAAACTACTGTAGGTAAGAAGAGAACAGGACTGAGTAAGCATGTCTTCTGCTGTTGATTCCAAAGTTACACTAAAGGGCAAATTAGTATATAAACAGATTATTAGGTTTTCATGTTCACCAATAATTGCTTCCCATGAAAGAGAAGAAGAGAAAACCCACTTGTGCTCTCTTCTGTTGTTCCTGCAAAAATCCCTAAGTGCTGCTTTGTGTCATGTCTCTCTTTTATTCAATATATCCATCATCAAACTTCTAAAACACTCGATTCGTGCTTCTCTGTCCGTGTCTCCTTCACCCTCTATGTTTTTCATGCCTTTGGATATTGCTTTTCATCTTTTTGTCTCCTTYAACTTTTTCTAGAGTTCTGTAACTCTACAAATTCTTAAAAAAAAATTGCAATAATAATAAGTAGCATGAAGGATTGACCTTTTTGATGCAAAAAGATAATGCTTAAATTTCTGACACTAATCATATGTYCAAAAGTGCTATAATAATAATAATTGCTCAGATCACAGCTTTGCATCCTTTCAGTTCTTCTGTAGGTGAAGCACATATGATTGAAATTGAATACAGTATCTTCATTCTCTTGAAGATTCTACTATCAGAGTACAAGTGCACATACAGTTTGTAAGTGACCACTTCCATTCATGCTGACACATCAGACACAGTATCCTCAAGCTTTATCTAAACATCATTCCATCTTCAGCTGTGTATTTCATTTTTGCCCAAAGTATTAACATGAGCATGGAATTGCTCTCTGGCTCATTGTTTCCCACAGTTCACTGGAAACTGTTCATAGTTTTTCTGTTCATTACAAAACTCTGTATTGAGAAAACTGAAGATGTCATTACTTACTGGTGTTAGTAATAAYAACCAGAGTTTCATGGAAGGCAGTTGAGTTGAATCTTTCAACTTTAAATATGTGTACTTTACAAGTCTTTGCAGACAGAAAGAGTGACAGAATCATTAGAAACCTYTAAAATTAAAAGGAAAAGAAAAATRAGAAACAYAATGTGCCTTTAAAGGGCAAACACATGCTCAAAGAATCTTTAAAGTAATTTTTTCTGAAAACTGCTGCTCAGTTTTTCTTTATTTGTGAACTGAGAGCTTCCTACTGGGCTTGTAGGAGTAACTCACGGTAGGCAGGAAGTTCTAACGCACTACAGTGTGTTCAAGTAATATCAACAACAGCAAAATAATGTGGMAACCTGGGAGCCTCAGCATGCATTCATGCTAAATGGTTCATGTTGAAATGGAAAACACAAAGATTATTTTTCAGTAAGAAAAGAAAATCAATATTTTAAATCAATGCCAATCATAGGGAACAGTGAGAACAAGTAGCGAAAGACCACAAAGCACCTTTGGGAACAATCAAAAGAAAAATGCAATAAATATAAAACCATTATACCAAAATAAAAGCTTCTCTGCCCCCCATTAGGATGTATTTGTGAATTACAATCAGAAACCATGCTAATTTTTCATGTTGCCACTTCCAGCTGCTTTTGTAAAATTAAGGAAAACTTAGGTGACTGAGTTAAAATTCTTCCAATGAACTGTATTAGTACCCATTTTTCTTGCCCACTTGTCACAGTTTAGTCTTATTTACTTATAGCTACTCTGCTGCTGTAAGCAAGAGTCCTTTGCGATCCCAGATCTGTACATGCAGAGTAGTTCTGCTCTGCCCATATGCCATGCATCCCTGAGGATAGGCAGGCAGGCTCCYGGGAGAGATGAGAGCTTGGTGAGCTCAGTGTCTCTCACCTACCCAGCAGGTTAGACATACCAAAGCACGCTACTCACCTGGTGGGATTCTGGAACTCCTTTGTAAAAACTCTYTGCAGATCAGCTGTTACAGAAGTAAAGGCATGGTTAACCTTCTTATTTGTTTTAYCTAATTGAGCAGTTTGGTGCAATAACCACACGTTTGTGTGAGACAAAGAGAGTTACAAAGACTCTGCACAGAGCCTACAGAGCATCTCTGTCTGAATTATTGTTTGCTAAGACATAACACCAGACCTGCATTGCTCCACACACCATTGCAATGCTCTACCTTGGCTAGCAGGGCCTGAAGGGGTGAAAGGAAACCCTGCYCCGGTCTGTGGGACTAGGTATGATTGTATGAAGAACAGACTAGTAAAACTCAACAGATCTAACTGGTCCATGGGAAGATGTAGCTGTAAGTAGTTGGACTTGATGATCATTATGGGTCCCTTCCAGTTCAAGATACTCTATGATTTTAAGTGTCTTCCGAAGCATGTATTAGTGAAGGTTTTATGTTAAYACACCACACATAGATCAAGTTATTCATTCCTCCATCACTCCCAGCTTTAGAGAGCTTGATGTATCTATTTGCCAATTTAACACAGTCCCRTATTATTGGAGTGCCTCTCAAGGATATGTTTAAATACCATAGAAGCCAAACCTCACAGGGATATATTTTTCCATAATRAGGAATGTGAACTACAGCAAGAAACCTGTTAAGTAGTTTTCTCAAGGTCTAGAGGAAATTTGTCCTTGGGCAAYAAATTGAAGGCAGATTTGCAGAGTGCCTCTTCATTCCCTTAGCCATTAGGATATTTGCACAATATAGTGTGTTGAGGAACTAAATTCTAAATATCTCAGTACACTAAATAAGTAGAGTTTCACCAAAGGACAGGCCCAGGCTCTTCCAACTGTTGAAACAGAACTTTTAATAATATTCCCTTTCATTTTTGAAGCAGTAATGTTTGCAGAGCCCAGAAAGGAATTAATAAAACCAATCTTCCTGCAAATTTTAATTAAAATTGTGCAGGGCAGTAGAGAGTCTTGACTATCTTTTACTAAGAATTCCATCCTTCCCAGGATATTGAGTGACAATATACTTAGTAAGAAGAGTCAGAAGAATGCATATTAATTGAATGTGTTGTAAAGGGAGGATATGTATTTTCCAATCTGATTAACTCTTTCTTAGATTCACATTTATGCACCATGTTCCTGAGGAACAAAACTCACCCAAACCCTCTGAAAATAGCTAACATATCTCTCATTAGAGTCTCACTACAGTCATAAAGAAAGCCTGTAAAATATTGCAAAAGCATTAAATGTATGATTTTTTTAGGAAGTCTACATTCATTTTACTTTGGTTTGATAGAACTGAAATAATAATGCATGATGAAATTTTGCTTGATGTGTTTATCCAGATTTTGAGGTTTTKTTCTTTTTTTGGTGGTATTTTGGTCAACAATTCATGTTTACTAAGATTAAAACCTATTTGGGGTGCTATCCCAATAAAATAATATTTTAACACATTGCTTTACTTTTGATTGYTTTCTTTGGATTGATATCCAGTAATGTCATAGATTACTGGAACCCCTGCAGTGCTTATAAAACTAGCAGATAAACAGTTCATTTGCCATGTGTTGAAAACTGGCCAGTTCCAGCAACAGGCATACATGCATTATCCTTCTGTGACTTTCTGGATACTTGTTTTTGCCCTCATTCCCTGTCTTGCACTCCAGCAGTAGCTCATTTAGGGACTTTCTGAAGTGAATGTTAAATTTAGGTCATTATATTTAGTTGATGGATTTATCACTTATCTACTTGTCTAGTCTTTTTTTGAACCCATTTATCGTTTTAGCCTCCAGAACTTGTTCGTAGGAAGGGGTTACATAAAGTAACAATGCAACATTTTAATTAATTACAGTTGCAGATTAATTTAATGGTTTTCCTGAAATTATGCAGAAATAAAACAGTGCAAAGATTATTGGTTGCAATTTTGAGATGGGTGCTTATTTTCAATAAAACAAAGAATTTGAAACAACAAAACTTGGCAGTCGAGAACACAGGCTGTTGTAACATGCAATCAGTAGCAAGAGGAGGGCAGGCAGGAGTGTCTGAGGACTGTAAACACCAGCCATGGGACATGGTTGCTGTTTGTTTATGCCTGTGTAKACAAACAGAACTCCTAATGGTGAAGAAACATCAGAAAGGGAAATAGACTTTTGAATATCAGTTACTGTTGTCTGTTACAAAAATACATTTATGTGTTTGGTGACAGGGCTGCCATTTGTGAGACAATTTTCAAATCTTCCCATAGGTAACAYTCTGGCATTAACAAATATTAATTAWTGATTGTTAGATCCCTACTGTAATTGGTCTGTGCTTTTATTTCTCTGCTGTTGCATATATGCATCAAAAAGAAGAGCAATTTCTTAAAAAGGGTATACAGAACTGCATGCATATTGCCAGTTTGCAAGGTATGCAGCCTCCCTCTCTATCTCCCTCCTTCTCTTTATTGCTTGCCTCTTTTTCTTGATAACTCCTATGCCAAACCACATRTGCTAACAATGAGTTAGAGACACAGTTCTCCTATGATCGTAGTTTCTTCTCCATAGATTTCCATTTATTTGCTGATCTGTCTGTTCTTGTTCATTACAGCCAAAGCAAAATCCTGGCCACAGTTTGCAGCAATATAACTACAGAAACTAAGCAAAAGAGAAAGAAAACATGTTATTGTTCTCACGGATTTGCATTTCAAAAAAAATAAAGCACGACTTATTCTGTTTGAACATGCAATTTTCCTGCAGACTTAAAAGATTGGAATCACATCAAAAAGACAAAATGGATAGGTGTTTAACTATGATTAAGCTTATAAAAGGGTAGTGGTTTTCCTTGGCAATAATCCTCATTAGRGGAGAGCCTGCTGCAGCAGAAAACTTGGTCACATCAGGCTCTTGGAATCTTCTAGAGAGATTTAGGATCAAGTATTTGGAATCTATTTCAGGCAGTATGTTCTCAAAAACCTTTGTATGTCAGAGTTATAATCATTGAATTTTTGGGGGTGGAAAAGACCTCTAAGAACCTTGAGTCCAACCATTAACACAACACTGCCATGTTCCCCTCTGAATCATATCCCTCAGTCCCTCGGGTATTCTAGAGCACTTGATTCCATCACTCCCTTGGGCAGCCTGCTGYAATGCCTGACAACCCTTWMTGTGAAMAAATTTTTCCTAACRGCCAATTTAAACCTCCTGTGGTGGAACTTGAGGCCATATCTTCTCGTCACTTGTCACTTCAGAGAAGACACTGGTCCCTTCAGAGAAGAGACTGGTTCCCACCTCACTACAACCTTCTTTCAGGGAGTTGCAGAGAGCTATAAGGCCTTCTGAGCCTCCTGTTCTCCAGACTAAGCAACCCCTGCTCTCTCAGCTGCTTCTCTTAAGACCMTTTCCTAGTTGTGTTGTCCTTCTTTAGACTCGTCCAGCATCTCAATGCCTTTCTTGTAGTGAGCACAGGACTTGAGGTGCAGCCCTGCCAGTGCTGAGTACAGGGAACAATCACTGCCCTGGTCCTGCTGGCCACACTGTGCTGATCCAGGCCAGGATACCATTGGCCTTCTTGGCCACCTGGGCATTCACTGGCTCATATGTTCAGTGGCTGAAGACCAGCACCCCCTTTTCTACCAGGCAGTTTTCCAGCCACTCTGTCCCTAGACTGTGGTGCTACATGGGTCTGTTGTGAGSGCATGTGCAGAACCCAGCACTTGGCCTTGTTGAGCCTTATGAGATTGGCCTTGGACCATTGATCCATCCTGTTCAGATCCCTCTGCAGAGCCTTCCTTCCCTCCAGTGGATCAACCATACAGCTTGGTGTCCTCTGTGAGCTGACTGAGAGTGCATTCAATCCCCTCATCTAGTTTATTGGTAAAGATACGCAGGACTGGCCCCAACACTGAGCCCTGGGGTTCCCCACTGKTTATAACTGTGTTAGAAAGGGGTTTTGACTACTGCTGAGCAGTGTTCACATATCATAAAGGTTGTCTCTGCAGCATTCCCCTCTCAGCAATAGGCTGGGGCTGGGCAAGACCTTGAGAGGGTACCCAGGCAGGACATCTGCCCCWGATGACCAAAGGGATATTCTATACAATATGATGTCTGCTCAGATATAAAAACTGAGAGAAAGGAGAGGACRCACACATATTTGTTTACAAAATGTGTCTTCCAGAGGAACTGCTAGGCACGCTGAAGCCCTGCTTCTGAGGAAGTGCCTGGACTTCGCATGCTGATGGGCAGTAGAGAATAAATCTATTTTTTATCTTTGCCTCCACATGCAGCTTTTGCTTTTACTTTATTAAGCTGCCTTTATCTTGACCAATGAGTTTTTTCTCCCCCCGCTCTTTCCAGCTGAGGAGGGGAGTGATAGAGTGGCTCAGTAGGAACCTGGCATACAGGCAGGGTCAACCCACCAACAAGAGTTCATCCATTAAGCAGTGACATTCAGTTCTTTACTGACTCATGGTCAAATTAATAAGCTAAAAATCTTCTATGATAAAAATATGCAAATTGTTTTAATAGTTTTTAAATACTTCTTCAGTTAAGTGTTTTCCTTTTTTTTATTTCAGTCTTTTTGCTTTGACCTAAACAGGCAGAGTATGCCATTTTTCTAGCATTCTTTTTAGAGATGGATTTMAGTACAGATTGTACTCACAATTTGTAAATTTTGGGGCACATGAGTGTCATTGGATTATAGGAACTATTCAGTAATGCCACTAAAATTGAAGTTCAGCTGAGTTTCGTTTAGAAAATTTTACTTCTGAGGTTAAATATGTCCAGTGTTTCAAATCTTATCAAGCTGAAAACAGGTATTTAAATAGTCATGTAGCTTTTCTGTGCTTAGCACAAATAGAACAATCAAAGTGTTAGGAGCAGCAGCAGGAGCAGCATGACTTCTTTTGTAGCTGTAACTTGGATGACAAATCTGAGCAAAGTGGAAGACTGCAGAGTCTTAGAATAAAACTAGCAGGATTTTTGTTTCGTTTTTTTGCTTTATGCCAGTTGTTTATAACCCCCAGTATTTTCCAGATTACTAATATTTCTCAAAGAAAGGTCTCTTTTCACTAGGACTGCAAAGAATATCATATACTACTTCTCTGTGGGTTATTAGTTTGTTCTTTTTAGAGTAACTTTTAGATTTTTTTAAACCTTTTAAAGCAAATGACTTTGTAATATTTTTGTTAGTCTTGGGGTCTCTTAGGCAACTCTTGAGAATCAGTGTGGTCCTGACTCATCTCATGTGTCTTGGAGCCCCAAGCAGATGTCAGTGGTAGGACCTTAGTGACACAGAGCCAATGGAAAGCAAGAGGCACTGCCAGAGGGCAGTGGARGATCTGAATCCAGTGATGCCCATCACTCTAAAGACTTCATCAATCTGCAGGTGTTTACCTTCCTATTTCAGGTGTGCCAGTGTTTTTCAGGCAAATCACTAAGGTCAGTCTGTATGTCCTCTGTCTTCAGTAAACCTTAATAATATATTTCTGATGTGTAGGTTTAAAGCAAAATTAAGTCCTGCTTCAGCAGGCATGCATACTGAATTTTCACAAGTATTTTGCATTTATTGAATCCTACTGAAATCAGTAGAAGGTACCCAGAATTTTTAGAATAATACTTTTCTGTGAGTGATTTCATTCACAYAAATGCAGCTGTTTCACAGAGAAGTATTTGCACAGTCACGTCAAAATTTACATCCTCCATCCTTTGTGAATTTTTTAAGTATTAGCTAAAGAACAGCATCTTTATCTGCCTTATGCATTTTAACAAGCTGAAGGCTGCAGTGCAATACAGGAATTTCAGATCTTCAAGCTGATTCCCTAATAATTTTGCTTCCCCTTCCTKGGATTCCATTTCTTTCCTACCCTTACTTCAGACCTTCACAAAGAGGATCTTTGGGGCCCCACAGGAGCAAAGAGGAAAACTATCAAGGTGGAATATGGACAAAGGAGACTGGCTTTCTTCATGTTTAATGGACATGAACAGATGATAGCAACCCTTTGTCAGCACAGATCTACTTTTATTTCTAGCCCTAGATTTACTTTTGTACTCAAAGCATACGAGTATTTTGTATTCAGGGTGAGTGTTTTGAAGTTTGAGACGGATTTTTTTGTGTCATATTTAATTTTTTCTATGCAAAAAAAAAAATCCTTTAATGTTTTTGTCTTAGATTATTCAGACAATATATGAAACTTTTCAGACAATATGAACTGTCACAATAAGAGTGTGCATTCCCTTTTATAGGATGAGAATGTTTACCTTTATTTTTGTAGAGTGTGCATTCCCTTTTATAGGATGAGAATGTTTACCTTTATTTTTGTAGACAAAGCAGGATACCCAGCCTAGATGCCATCAGACATGGACTGTGGCCTTCTAAACTTCCTTCTCCAGAACAGATCAGTCATGCCCACTTCACGTAGTGATTGTTTCTGTCTCTTCTGGAGCCCTGTGGCATCCTTGTGTCTTTCAGGCACAACTATTTCTCTTCTGAGTCTTAAAAATAAATAAATGGTAGTATTGGCAACTCATGAGAATGATAATGGTGTGATGCTGAAGTCATGCATCAAGTCTCAGGTTTGATACYGCAGCAAGTGAGGTTGTTTAAGACTATGAAGGCTTTTGTGATATTAGACAATTGTACAGAATGAAAGGAGCCATGCTTGGCTGTTGTTTTGAGGAGAACTAACTGAAGAGGTCCAAACCAGAGCCAAGCAGGCAGCTGGCAGTTAARCAGACTGGCCATCAGTTTTTGTGGTTGCTTCTTGGCTTGCGTTTCTTCAATAGAATAAAAGTACCAGATGGTAGCAGAATTAGTTCTCCTTGAGTGAAAAGTTTTTAACAAGTTCTTTTATAACACAGAGGCACAAACACTACAGTACAATACTCAGGCACAGAAAACAAACATGCCTGGTTGTTGATCATAAGTAATTTAAAGGACTGAATAGAGAGGATAAAATTAGGATAGGGTAAAGCAGGGTGTATGTTGTATGATACAAGCAGCTACAATCATTACAAAGAGTAGTGTGTACAAACTGAAAGAAGGGAAATTTAGGTTAGGTATTAGGAAGAAATTTTTCACTGTGAGGGTGGCTAAATTTTTTCTCCCTGTGAGGGTTTCCCAGGGTGATGGTGGATACCCCAAYCTTGGTGGTGTTCAAAGCCAGGTTGGATAAGGCCTTGAGCAACCTGATCTAGTGGGAGTTGTCACTTCCAATGGCAGAGAGGGTTGGGACTAGRTAATATTTAAGGTCCATTACAACTTCTTAACATTCTATGATTCTATGATTCCATGATTCAAATAAGAAAAAGAGAATGTATGGCCATGAGTAAATGTTATAAGTTCTGTGGAAGAGTTTGTGTAGTAGCAGGAAAATACCCTCCAATGTCTGCACCCATTGCCAGGCCAAGCTGGATAAAAAGCTAGAMAGTAGTTCTGCGCTAGTGAGGATAAGGGTATGATGCAGCAGGTGCTCCTTTTACTCTCATGTGAAAGGAACCACYTTTCAGTGGTGCCCARCAAGAGACAAGGAATGGCCAAGCACTAGAACACAAGAAGTTCTGCTCCAACACAAGGAAGAACTTCTTTACATTGAGAGTGGCAGAGCACTGGAACAGGCTGCCCAGGGAGGTTGTGGAGTCTCCCTCTCTGGAAACTTTCACAACCCACCTGGACACATTGCTACGTAATCTGCTTTAGGTGATACTGCCTTGACAGYGGGGTTGGACTAGGTAATCTCCAGAGGTTCCTTCCGAGCCTAACTATTCTGTGATCCTGTGATTCTTTGAYAAAGGCAAAAATTGATCACACCTGTAAAACCAGCACTCAGGTGTGTTGGGTTCTTTGCTCAGTTTTGCCTTCTCTTTATACAAGGAGCCTCTATCTTTCCACCTCAGCTTAGTGCAGAGCTATTACTTTGGCTTCCTTTTGTCAGGACAGTTGGCAAAATACTACCATACTCTTTCTTCATAAACAGTAGCCAGTTGTGCCTATGGGCAGGTATGGGTATTTAACTTCTTTTTGATATTTAAAAATTATTTGTCCAACTGAGGCACAGAAGGTTATACTTAATGAAGCAGACACTTTGTTAGTTGCTGTAAGGACTTAAAGATCACAGTTGCCTGTCTCAAATGCTGTTAGGGCCACAGGAGGACTTTGCCATGAGATAAGCACAGAATGRAGTGACATGATGGCCTAATTCCAGGCCTGACAGAAGTGACATCTGGCTAGCACATCTTGGGTAATACATCCAGATAGAAATTCCCACTGTGGCAAACTGGGTAAAGAAGCAACTGCTCGTACACGTATTGCTGGTCCAACAAAGATCACCCCAAGTTATGGGACAGATGGCATATGGGATCAGTGAAGCTCCCCCAAATATGCCTCCATGGATGCCTGGAACTCGGACTATAAGTTAAGTCACTGTGACAAGAGTTTGAGATAAGAGCATGGTGGAACTACTGTTCAAGTGCTGTCTCAGACCTTGGGAGATGTAAACAAATCTGGGGGAGAAGAATGCATGTCTGATGATGTATATAAAGAATGCAACCATAAGGAAAGAGAACCCAGCAGCTGTGCTAAAATCAGCTCTGGCCAGGTAAATAGTAATTAATGCCAGAAGGGGGAGATCATGACAACCAACTCATGGACCATCTACCCAAGAAACTCAACAGCCCAAAAGATGAGAAAGACTGAGAATGCAGACTAATTAGCACTAGAGGCAAAGGAATCATTTAGCCAATGAGCATTAATTCCTTTGATAATTAGTTAGATAAAAAGTTTTGAATGACCTCAGGACTCCCAACCACTGAGAAGCCCAGGGTGAAAAAGGACCGATGGGATGCTACTGGGTCCATGAGTAGTGACTGTGTTCTTGATCTCTCTCTCTTTTCTCCTCTCCCCACCCTCCTTTTAGCTCTATTTCTTTCTATGTCTCTRCCTCAGATTTTATTGTTAAATAAAATCTGTACTATTGACTTGAACATATGGTCTTGTTTGCACCTTAATTCAGTCAGAGATATCTCTTAATAATCAGATCTTAAAAGTTGTGACAGATTTTTCCATTTTTATAGGCCTAGACCCACAACATATTGCAGTGTTTCAGGAACTTTCATAATTAATTTCCATAATCAGTCATTTTCATTGAATCTTCACCTCATTCTTTGAATAGTAGCCTGAAACATCATACTTTAAGTGCCATATATTATTTTGCCATTAATGCCATCTGGTGCATATATTACATGTGGTGACATTTTATTAATTGCCCATTACCAAGAGTGTATATAAATAATTTCCTCTTCTCTGTCATAAACTTTTCAGAAGATTTGGCTGAGGAAAGCAGATATATGCACTAGTGGGCTTGATTTCAGAAGGTGTTTTACTACAGACACTGCTAATATAGCAGAGTTGGCAGTACATGTGCTATGCTTCTTTATTTCTGGCCTTCGCTTCCCTGATCCTAGATAACTGAGAAGAGGAACTGAAACACTAATTAGTGAAAGCAGACTGTACATCCAATTCCCTCCCTCATCTTCTCTTTATCTGCATAAAGTTTTGCCATCCAGTCTGTTATTCTGTTGGCTCAGAACTATCATCCTGGATATCTCAGTTTTCTTCCTGTAAGCCATTTTTCTTTTACTGAGAAACTCCCTCCCACTGAATATTCATGGTCGTTTGCAAGAGCAAACTTACTATTTTACACTCAGTCGGTCCATTTCATCCTCTGCCCAAAGTAAAATTTCCCAGTGCTTCATAGTACAGAAGCCACTACCAATAGATCTATTCTCAGACCCTTAAATTCTTCTTTCTTTCTTCTTCAGCTGGCATTCAGCAGCTTTTGGTCTGTGCTGCCTGTCCTTGGCCCAGGCTGATAACCTCTACTGCTTAGAACTACTGTCCCTCATCCGTTTAGTTGCTGCCACTTAATCAACACTCATAAACATGCTCCTTCACTCACATGCATACACACATGTACAGCTTTGTGCAGATCAGTYGCTGAAACAGGACAGAAACAAGGCAAGCTACTGGAGGATCTCTCTGAGCAAGTTTGTTATGCAAACAATATGTGAGCAATCTACTGTTCTCTCTCTAGAAGATAATCTGAACCATTTCTCCTGGTGGGGGTCTTGCTTTTCTGCTGAACTGATGCCTGCTGTATGCTATGTGGAACCAYGGTAACTCCTGTGCTGCTACCAGTCAGAAGGATTTCTATGGAAGGAGGTCGCACTGTTTCTCTTTCAAGGATAGTATTGAGCATGCTTCACATGGAGATTGCAAAGGGTGTGGATGCAAAGGATATAGATGAAGTCAGRCAAGGTGTAGCTGTGTTACAACATTGGCATCTTCCAGTTTATGTCAGGAGACTTTAAGGTGACAGTGAGTAGYATCCTTCAAGAAGTGACAGGAATAACTTCCTAGGGGACAGAGCAAATTGAGTGGAGTTTGTTTTACCTGAGAATGCCACTGAGTAAACTAATACCAAACATGGAGTAAAGATCTGCCTGCTGTGATACTTAGGCAAAGAGCTGTGTATGATACAGAAGTACCAACTTTGGCCTTTCAGTCTTACAGCTGAGTGTTCTGAGGCAGATTGTTACTCATTCATTAAGCTGGAAAAGAGGATGATTTACTTCTCTTTTACTGGGTTTCTGAGAGGAAATTGATTGGGGATTCTCAATGTTCTGCAGAGCTAAGTATAGTCAACACTAATGCTTGACCACCTTGTACCTGTCCCTTAAGAGGTGAGGAGAAAGGGCATGAGATTARGGCAGGATTTTTCCACTCTGTTCCTCCAGGTTTTTTCTGTTTAGGGGAAATACAGAAGAGAACCAATAGAACCCTGGCACCATCAAACTCAGTGAGAGTTTTGCCACTGACTGCTCTGAACAAGAATTTAATTTCTAATGTTTTAAATATAGAATAATGGGTTTGTAGTYATTAAAAATGGCAGATTCAAACAAAGCTACCTATCAAACAATTTTGATACAAATAAAAATAACAAAAATGGATGATGTGAAAGGATCATGCACTTGCTAAGTGTTCCTCCCTAAAATCATGAAGATTTAGGGGTCTGTGGGAGAAACTACTGTTTATTTCTTCCAGCTATAAATATAATTTTAAAAGGGAGTTCCTTACATTTACTTTACTGCTTTTTTTAACACTAGAATCCTGCCTAGTTCTCAGAATTAGTGATGTAATTAATGATGTCATTCCAAGAATTGCTTTCTGACTATTTCATTGCTTAAGTGGAACTTAGATGTCTAACTCAAATGCTTTGAAACTCTTGATCTCTAAGAAAACTCTTCARCACGTGAGTGTGCTGTGTTTTCATAAACCAATAAGATATTATTGAGATAGATAAGTGTATGTATAACACTCATGTTCTATGCTACAAACTTACTTATTTTTGTGGGTTGTGATTATGCAAGTATATTCTACAAAAACTGGCATCATCATTGAAGTTAAAGGATGGTAAACCATCTTGTAGTTACTTTTGCAGATCACTTGGGAAACTGCCTGTAGTAACGCTGGCACTGAAGTTCCTTTTTCACATAAAAACCTCCCACATTGTAAATTAATGTACAGTTTAACCTGTACACACTGTTTCAGTTCAGCATTAATCTTTATATATGTAACAGTAAGGTTAATCCTGCTGGTTGTTTAAAAGAATAATAAGATACAGTGTGCAAAGGKTGAATAATGGAATAAAACTGCAGATTAGAAAGGAATGTATGGCAGTGATAGATACCATTTTAATTTTAATGATTTTATTCTTTGCACTGGTGGGATAGCAATATTAACTAGAAATTAATTTTAACAATACCTAAAAGCCTTAGGGGTGGGAATGAGGGCAAGAATAGATAGCTATGCATAGGTGTGGTTGTACAGACACAGACAGAAGGAATGGAGTTTATATGGCGGTCTTATGAGTCTAAATGTACTTACAGGAATTGATAACTTTAGGCACTTTATAATCAGAAGAGAAAGACATCAACTAGAGGTGATTCATGTAATTTTAAGACAGTTATTGTTGATAACTCAAAACCTTGGTCATTTAAACATTCAGTATTCTAGCTGAATTCACAGTGGAAATACTGAATAACATATTGTGGTAAAGCATTTTCAGTAAKCCTTACTCTTTATGTAGGCTTAAACCCCCATCATGTTCATAATGAGAAGCATTTGAGTTTATAGGCACACCAAATTTCATCTGCTGAAAATAAAACTCTAGTTAGGCAAAACTGAAAATTGGGTGTACAGGTCTGAAGAGTTCCTACTTCACTGATATTTCWTAGAGCATTTTAATTCAGTATTCTGAAGTAGATTGGTAACAACATTCCCCTTACAGTATTTCTACATTATAAAAATACACAGGAAGTGTACATCTCATTATCTCTTACAAACAGTTCTTCAGCTTTGGATGTATTTCCATAATTAAAGCATTGGTTTTCAAAATAGACAAATTCCTTAATGTTTGATGTAATCAAAATTATATATATCACTTAAACACCTGGAATTTCTGTATTCTCCCACTTTTCATCAATGACTATGAAGGAAAATGTTACTTAGTGGTATATATGAATATGACAATTTTTAAAAGTGCTGTAGATCTTCTTTGGAAAAATAAAATAAGCCGCAAGGTTTTCAAATAAGAAAACATCTAAATTTGCAGAACTTGCACCAATATTGTCAGACATGCTATTAGTTTGTTTTATCATTTAATTACAGCATACCTCTTCTTTTCTAAACTMCTATGAGATACCTTAGAATTTCACTGAGAATTATCAAATAAAACTTATATATTACAAATATAGGACAACAGCATTTTTCTATCAAAGGATATTCCTTTGTTGTTCAAAAAAATGTTTGATGCTCATATTTTTAAAGAAATCCTTTGAAGTTCACTTCAATAGAAACTCTTGCCATAAAGACCAGACAAGATTTAGTTTACTAATTAGCTGCTTCATTTTGATTTAGCATATAACAAAATCAAATCACAATTATAGATTTTTTTATTAATTAAACTTTTWAAAACAKCTGTGTATGTGCTGATGGCAAACTTTTAACCTGCCTTCTTCTTTTACTTAATTTTCTTTCTTCGTAATTCCCAGCCTGACTTAATGTTCTACATTTTCAGGCAAGCACTGCACTCACCAGATGAAGAGCAGGACCTAGAAGTGAGGCTCATACAAATCCTTACCATAGAATGAGTTTCATTGCCTATGAACAGCAACTCCCCTACAATTTTCCCCCACAGTTTTGTCAAATACTCTTTAAAAAAAAAAAAAAGTTCATCATGGTACTAAACCCATTTTTTCCTCCTTTACTCTTATTCTGCTCTTCCTTACCCTGGTGTGAGCATTTTTTAAATCCCTCCCCATATGCTTTCACATCAAAAAAGTATTTCTGGAGTCAAAATTCATAAACGACATACAGGAATAATTTTTGAAATTATGGGTTATAGGGAGAAGAGCATTTTAAGAGTTCAGGAACTTGTAGGAAAGAAAAATTCTGTATTTTCTTTAATCTCCCTTAATCAACTTCTTTCTATTCATGTCTCTTCTCAATATTGAGGGCATCCRCCAAAATTTATAACTTACATCCAAAATCATACATTACCTTGTGTGTCCTTGCTGTTTGATCAATCCCATTTATTTTGTGTATCCCATCCATCTCCAGTAGCATTCAGTGAAGTAGCTCTTATTTAGGAAGTGTTAAAGCTGTTAGAATTACAAATCAGCTCTATATGCAACTGAACTGCTCTTCTAGATTGCTGCTGATAGATAACCAGAAGCTAACACAGCTTTGTGAAGCTGTGCTGGTGAAAGGAGTCAAAAAAATTCACTTGTACCCTCCTACACAGCCATTGAAAGAAGACTTAATAATACCTGAAAATACCTTTGGCTGTTGGCTTGTCTTTGTAGGACCTGCTTGTTTTTATGCCCTAAGTATGACCGTAGTTCTGAACACTACACATTATGCTTTCTTCTTTCTTACGGCATCTAAATTTTGAGCTCTTTTTAATCCTTGGAAAAACGTTGTGAAAAAACACCGAAAATTGTATGAATGTTTCTAGAATCTTCTTGGGGGGCAGAGGTGAGAAGGATGTTGAGGGAGGTAAATTATTTTTGAAGGAGACTGAAATGTGGATTTATAGTGCATATGTTAGGCGTGGGATGATCTCTTCTTGTTAGGTCTCTTGCTTTAAGTATATTCAGTTAAATAACACCTAATAAGAGAAAGCTGGTAATGTTGAGCTATGAAATTGCTGAAAATGATAATTAAAAGTCACTTCTGTGGGCAGTTGTGAAATTGAAGAGGTACTGSATGCTCATTCAAATTGGTTGCTCACCCAACTAAAATTTAATTGAATTTCAACTAAATTTGTGTCGATGAGCTTGAAAATAACCAGAAAGTTGCAGTCTCCTTTGCCCTTCAGCCTCTCCAAGAGATTTACAAGACAGGATTCCTATGTGGTCCAACCCAAATCCAACTTTAATATCATTACTTTTTTAGGAAATGGGGAAATAATTTCTTCTGCTACTATCTGTGAGATACAAGCAATTAAAAAAAAATGTATTTTCCTTCTGGCATGCTACTGTGTTTCATCCAAGCCACACTAGTTTGAGTAGTCTCTCCATATMCTTTTGGTTAGACAGGTCTCCAACACTGTTTTACCTTAGTGAAGGAAAGAGGGATATCACAATTTGACTGTAGTAAAAGTAGTCTGGCAGATGAAGTTGGAGAACAGATGCTTTGCAAGAAAAATGGAGTATAAAGCCAAGCACTGTCCGTCGCCCTCTGAATTAATAGCAATCAAAATCTCTGATTAGGTCTGCCATCCCCCTGCCCAAGGCAATAGAGCCTAAGTTGTCAGCAGGTTCCAGTGCTCCTGTGATTCCACCGCATGTGTTAAATTCTGTTTGATTGGAAGCCATTTTACTAGAAAGTAGGTTTTGAGCCTAAGTGCAGAAAGTATTTTTTTGCTTCTAATTATTCATCTGATCACTTCTTTAATGGAGCATTTGATTTATTTCAAAGTAATCTCTGCTTTTTATATGTAAATCACAAGTTTGAGAGTGTGTTAATTAAATTATGCAAGGAAAACACAAGGAAAAACTGTTCTAATCAAAAGGTGGAAATTCCATTAAAATGTTTGATATTTATTTATATAACCTTCCAAAGGAGGTAGCAATTTCCAGTCGGAACTACATTGTACACCATGTTCCCAAGACAAATGCAGTACATACAGTAACTAAGAAGATTAATGTACTCCATGAGGCAAGCCATTGCAATCCGAAACCAATAATCGATACAAATGACCAGTGTGACCCAGGAACAGAGTTTCATTAATATCAGGTTAATTGGGGTTGTCTTAATTGCTTAATTGCATAAACCAATAATAAATAAAAATTGCCAGTCTGGCCCAGGAAAATATTTTCATTAATTCAGGGTAGAGTTGTCTTAATTGCCTAAAGTACATATTTGGCAGTTTTTAGTTCAGAAGAAAAGTTATCAAAGAACTGAAGTACTCTAATTTTTCTAATGCTGATCAAGTACTTCTCTAAGTTTTAACCAGCTCAACAATACCAGAACTGTGAAAAAGCACTGAAATTTAACTCAGCYATCTAAAGAATTTCAAAGCATGCCTGTTATAATAAGCTTTCTACTAAGATAAAAAAGCTGTAAAAAGCACTAAGAGGATGTAATGAGCTCTAGCTGTTTATAAAACTTTTCCACGATGGATGRTTTTATCTTAAGGTATTTTCTAGGAAATGCGACAATAGTAAAAAGAAAAACCATTAAAAAAATGGTTCCTTCCGTGAAGAATTGCTCTTTTAGAATCTCATATTCCAGGTTCTCATTCTCTCTGGAAACACTGGCAGAAAGTTGTCCAAAGACAGAACTGGAGGCTTCCACATGTATATTTTGATGTTAGAAAAGAAATTTAGATGGATATATTTTTTGCTGGTTCCATGTACTTTCTTGAAGCATTTGGATGTAAGATATTTTACATCATCACTTCTTCAAAATGAAGAAAAGTGTTCCCCATCTCTTTTTTTTCTAATTTTCTTGTTATCTTCTGTTAAAATGTTGGATTTTTAGTGCTTTTTCAGTAGCTGGGAATTCGAAATAGTGTTTCATCATTGTACAAGAGGTTGCAGGCAAATAGAAGTTCAATCTCTTCTTATCCTGAATTGCTCTCTATGTTGTTTTTTTCATGAGCTCAAAGGAATAAACATGCCCTGAAGTCTTCCTAACAGCAGGATTTACATTTTCAGTCCTCCAACTCATTCTCAATACTGTAAGCTCTCTTCTGCCTCGTGCCACTTTATGCTCTCAGTGGAACACCCACGTAAGTCATTCATGGGACATGAGCACTTCTGTGAGCAGAGATGGGTTGCAGCACACGTGGCCATCACTGAGCCATGTCCCCTGCAGTGTGTGCAGATTTAGTAGACACCAATCTTGATATGAGCAACTTGCTCCCTGGAGCTGACAAAATCACAATCACACTGAAATGGAATCTGTCCTGAATTCTTGAGAAAGTGGTTTAAAATGTGAGAGACCAAAAAAGGAAGGGCAGGCAGCATATTTCTCTACTCTCTAGCTCAGCTACTCCCGGCTTAGTACATGGTTAATTCCATTTCCTAAAACTACTATCAGGAATTCCAAAGGATTTMATGATGAACCTGAGTGCTAACTTCAGAATGAGGTGCGATACTTGCATTACGGTCTACTGCTCTTTCAGCTCATCAATTACTCATTATAATAGGAGCAACCTTTTCCTTCATATTTATAAAGTACCTGGTAAATCTACAGTACTGCAATAACATAAAAATAAAAATCGTTCTAATGAATTGAGAAATAAAAGGACAGAGGAGCAGAAGCAGTGAAAATGACTGATTCACACCTGGTTAATAAATGACATTTCAKAGACATGATTCTTGAATTGAAATGTAAGTGAAAGAGTAAGTATTCTATTGAAGCGATTTCAGGGAGGCCTTCCAGGTGAGATCTTCAAAGGCATAATTCAAGGAACAAGTGTTAAGTAAAAATTGTTGAAAGTGAGGTTCCTAGAGTTGAAAAATGTAAAAATTACAGAAGTTTTGAAGGCATGGAAAAAAATTACAACACAGGTAGGGTCCAAATTCTCTCCATTGTCACTCACCTTGCCTGAAATTTAGGAGAAAGTTGAAGCCTCTGTAATAATTACTTGTCAAAATTATATTAGTGTGTGTCTGAAGGAGTGAGCAATATATGATGTACCATAGCTCATAAATGGCACAGCTTCTAAAAAGTARCAAATAGATTTAGTATTAGAGATGGAGCTATCCTGCTGCAGAGTAAGCATAACATTATTACATCTCTTTTTCTTTTGTGGTTAGTATATTTTCAAGATATGAATATGAAAATATCAGAAATGTCAATATTTTTGACACACATAAAATAGARGACTGTATCTAGAGGATTGCACAATAATATACCAATGAAGATAATGCTATAATGCAGATAGTGAATCAGCTGGAGTTTTCAGAGAATTAGAAAAMATGGATTAAAAATGTCAAATGCATCCATTATAAGGTGTTTGACTCAGCACAGCATCAGCAATTGGCTAAAAATTTGGCCTACCCTATAAGTATCTATTTGTGTAAATGTATGTGCGTGAATACATGTATGTTTTGTATATTTATGTATTTTTATGGTGTTTATCCRTAATGTGAGCAGGTGGGAGTGTTTCTCCTTGTACCTGAGGTTCACAGATTGGCTAAGGTTGGAAGGCACCACAGTGGGATTTCTGGTTCAACCTCCTGCTCAAGCAGAATCATACTGGAGCACATTGCACAGGAYTGCACCCAGAGGATTCCTGAATATCTCCAGTAAGGGAGACTCCACAACCTCTCTGGGCAATCTGTTTCAGTGTGTGGTCACCCACACTGGTTAAATGCATTAAGGTTAACACATATAAAATGCACTACAATTAAATGCATTTAGTGTTGTGATTTTAAGCTAATTCAGTATTTTATATTGTGAGGGGAAAATAACCTGTACACTTTCTCTTTGCAAGTACTCTGGGACTAGGGAGCATATTAATCCCTGTAGGACAGGTAGGTGATTAATCACACTGTAGTAAAGTACAGAATGAATGTCCACCCTACAGCTTTGATTTAAACAAAAAATTAATTTGGCCTATTTAAATTCATATTTAGTCATTAATTATTTTGACTCATATTTTCTGAATTGGTCTGTATGGCTATATTTAGGAAAAAGAGTTAAAACTTCATATTATTTGGGTTCTGTTTTGCATTTCATAATATGTAGCTTTAGAGATAATTACTGCTGAGGTGATGATATACTTATTAACAGTTCTAAAAATCTGACAGGTAGGTAACAATTTCTATGCATTGTTCTTATCATGAACAATTTAAGTAGTATTTTTAGATTTCTTTTCTCTTGCAGCAGCTGCTCTCAATTTCTCTAAGTCAGATTGCAGTTGCTGAAAGGCTGCTTACTTCCTCTCTCTTCCTGCAAAGAAAATGACATACTGTGTTAGCTGATTTATAAACTGGTGAGGAGGAGGGTCGTTTACTTTCAAAGGAGCCATTATTTCATGGATTTTTAGGGCAGAAGAGTCACTGTTTTCTTTTTGACTGTTCTATTAGAAGTTTGTGGGAGGGGAAAAGTGGCTGCTGTTAGTAAGAGGCGTGCAGAAGTGTTATCTATGCTACTGCTTTATTCTGTTGCTGCAGGATGTGAATTAACAGGATGCAGCTAGTCTGAAAGAGGCATATGCAACACATTCTTTAGACCTATTGCAGAAATAGAACTTTGGCTTTCAAATCTAGGGTGTAAGGAAAAAAAATGTATCTAATTTCTGGGATATGCCTTAAAGGCTTGGTTACTCAAAAAAAGTCTTAAGAAATGTGTTTTTCATTTTTCTTCATTAGGCTTTCTATCATTATTTCCATTTGTTTACTTCCTAAGTGTGTATTTTCTCATTCGTCCTGTGTTAGTGACTTTACTTATTTCCTATAGACAGAAATCAGTTTGGTCTTTTTTAAAGTAGCTTTTAATTTTTAAATCAAAATTAACTRTGCTAAAAGGCAGGAGAGAATGTGTAAATATAACAGATTAATGAATTGCCTGTATTTTCCAATATTGCAGACACATTTAAACTACTGGAAGATAGTTCTTAAAAACTGCTGTTTTCTGCATGATTTTAGCTATACCGTGTCATCCGAAAATTACATTTGTYGCCTTAAAAATATTTTGTGATAGCATAAAATCTTATGCTTTTCTATTGAAGAACATATTTGCATGCCCCAGAATGTCACCATGTGGACTGTGGATCCTAAAGGGTCTTTACACTTCATCTCTACTGCATCACTACCCTAAGAACTTCCTCTACCATCATAAAAATGTTAAGGCAAGTCTCTATATACAAAATTGCTGAAGAATCATCCTGCTCTCATTTCTCTCAGACAGTTGGCCTGTACTGTAAAGCCAAGACTGCCTCCCTGTCATCACCAAATTTTGTAACATTTGAGCTGTGGCTACTGACTTCTTTCTTTTGCAGTATCTAAAAGCCACCTCTCCCTGCATCTTTAAAACTCACCTTTCGCTTTGTTTCCTCAATGAAGTTGAATTGTTTGAATTCATCTAGCATCAAAGTTCCTCTCAAATATAGTAGATGGTATCTTAGTTTTACAATGTTTTTTAATGTCCCAAGCTGATGTATAACTCCATCAGTATAAGATATTAAAAAGCTTGTTCCCATAAAATTTCTGGTTAATGCTTAATAATTTTCAGAAATGTTCAGATTGCAGAGTATGAGAATAATTGCTAAATTCTCCTCGCAAGCATATCTTTGTTAGGCAGTCATAAAGTAAGTTGAAAGCAAAATGGTTTATAGAAAATWAGTTACATACTTGTAAAATGCTCTACAATGTAGAGCAAACAAAAGGGAAAATTTTCTGCAATTTCATAATTTTGTACTTGCTCAGATGGCCATTAACCAACAAGAGGAAAATCAAATTTATGCTATTCATGGTATGAATTATCTATGATTAGCAGTGTATAGAATGTGATTTTCTAAAGCTTCTTTCATATTCAAGGTATCTTCAAGCACTTTACAAAAAAAAGGCATGAAATAAACACCATAAGTGCACTAAACATGTATAGGATAAAAAAACTTGTCCTTCCTTTCTTTAGAATAGGATTAGATCTTTGCTCAGTGACTCTTAGAAGTCTTGTGTCTTAAAATCCTGAAGTCAAGGGACTTTTGCTGTTTCTAGTCTTGTACATTCTAATAGTTTCTGAGGCATTTGATGTGTCCTGCTTTCAGCATTGAATCAAGAATGGCTGTCAATCATGTTCCTTTCTTAGTGTTGCAAATGCAGTGCATACACCTTAAACTGGCTCTGCTCTATATAGGTATTGGGGAGTCATGGGCTGAGCTCAGAAAAAAAAGAGAATTTATTTACGATATTTATTTATAATAATAAATATTTAATTTATAATATATAATTTATAATAATAAATATTTATTTATATTTATTATAATAAATATATTTATTAATAATATTTATTATTATTATTATTATTATTATTATCATCATCATCATCATTACTCGAGCTAGTGCTTTCCAGTTGCTATAATGAACTTGAGTCATGTTTTGTTACCTCTTCTGACCAAGGTTTCTGTATTCTGTGATGCCCACATAACCAACTAATTGGGCTTTCTGAAGTCATTGGGTACCAAGACTTGCAGTGCTGTTCTAGAATACATCTCCACACATCATGGTGATTSTGTGCATGGAAATAAGCTGGGAACTTGTGTTTCTGTCACTGCAGTAGGATCTAGGCTTCAACAAGCCCATAAGTACAAATGGCTGGAGTWGCACAAATTTAAGATTTTCAGTTGCTGTTCAGGCATATCACCCAACTGTTTTGTGCACATCTAAACAACTTTAACAATTCAAAGTCTATTCTAGCTACCAGAAAAGATGGTCTTCCAGCAGGCATGTATAGACAGGAGTACAAATAACATACAGCATCATTATAATCATAGGAGTAAACCTAACCACAATGATCAGGTAGTCAGTAGAAGATCTTTAAACAGTTGTAGCTGGAAGCTTGGCTGGAGTCTTTTAACAGGATCTAGCTAGCACTGGCAAAAGCCAGTGAAGATGAAAAGGGATGAAGAAGCTTGCCAAAGCCATTGCATTAAAGCACAGAGGAGGAGATACTACTGGTTTATGAAGTGTTGAAGTATATCTAAAATATAAAGAAATACATGCACAACTGTATTTTTAGTGTTGATGAATGCACAGTTCAAAATATCAAAATCTGATAAAAGGCTGCTTACCCCTATAGTGATTACCAAAGTCTTTTAGTTAAATGATGTTCACACTGTTCATTAATTGGTTTGGGATTTTCAAGAGCTACCCTGCCAGTTTGACAATTATGCACTCTAAGCTTTTCACACACTAAATGGCCAAAATAAGCAAAGCTTTTCTGCATATCAAATCATCACCATGTCTTGCTCAGTACTAATAAGTTTGAGGGCTTTGTAGGTAATTTTTTATTCTTCAAGACAATTTGTCCTCTTTGATTTTGTTTTCTTAGATCACCACCAAGACTGTTAGTATCCAGTATCCAGTCTGAATTTCTGTAGGTCTAAACAGAAACCACTGAGCCCTTGGAAGACACCTCTGTCAGGGTTTCACATGATAATATYAAACATGATCAGCTGGGTCCATTTTGAGGAAGCAATATCAGGATAATGTGGCCCATGAGTTCTTTCAATACTAAATCTGTCAGATCCTACAAGTTTGCAACATTTACCATCTTAGTAAGTAAGACGGTAGGCGAAGGTTGGTAATACATGCAGTGACCTGATGTACATGTGTAGCCTCCAAAAGGGATCTAGCATTAGGAAAAGGTAGTTTCATATTCAGTAATTCTGGTTTGCTTAGTGACTACATTTTGCATGGACCACTGCTTTCCTGAGCCAGTGTCTGTGGCTCCAGCAGTGCAAAGTGGCAGCTGCTGTGGATGTTCTTCAGGGCAGTGAGCTAGCAAAGGCAAATTTATGTCACTCATCCCTCCTCTGCTATGCAGGAATGCAGGAGGAGTATTAGAGCGATGTACCCCACTCTGATACTGCTGATGTGACAAAAAGCTGCTTTAGGCCATGCATTGTAATACTCTGTAAGACTGAGTGAGCCAGGAAATCTTTACCTATCAGCAATTGCACTGTCACTGGTCATTTGAGTTTTTTAATGAATCTGGGATATTAAATAGAGTTTTTCATTCAGAATTCCTCAGCCACACTAGGCATATCTTAGCATTGAATAAATAAGTAGTATTTTGGACATCTTTTTTACTTCCAGGAAATTCCCATCTGGGCACAAAACAAACCCCTGGCTCCTTTAAGTATTTAAAAAAAAATTGGGATCATTACCAGTTTGTCATGTACTGGGTTTTATGGCCACTGCATCTTTAATGCACTGTGCCATATGGGTTCTTCACTGTCCTGGACGCTGAGGATCAGCATCCAGCATGAAGTCAGATGCCAGCATTATAGGTAATTCATAGTAAAAGTAAGAAATACATCACTGTTGCGTTTGATTGATGGCAGCAGCAGGGCATTTCACTTGAGACTTCTTCAACACAGCTAATCTTACGTCCAATTTAATATTAGATACAATTTATCATGTATCTGGCTGACAGCAACATCAGAGCATTTCTTTCATCTCGTTCCTACACAGCTTAAGAAATACACATCCAAGGGCTTTAAAAAAGGTCAGTAAATTAAACAAGAACAAAAATTGGCATTATGTCTCTTCTTTCAAGTTTGCATGGAGAATTTTCCATGCCTTTGTGCTCTGAAAAGGGCTGTAATCCAAATGTTACACTGCTGATTGGATGATCCAAAATTACTTTTAAGGCTGGTGCAAGTGCTGTGGACTAAATTCAGCTTTTACTTAGACCTCATTCCAAATACAGAAATACGTAAAGAGACAGTGAATTCTCATGGTTGAACATTGCAGCAGAGGTGCATCTGAAACATTTTAAGGGTGCAAATCCAAATTAAAATTCTATGATGTAGAAAGAACAAACTAGGGCAGATTAGATTAGGGGGAAAGCTCGACACAGTAGGTGTGTGGGTTGGAGTGCTGTGATTGATCTCCTAAAGATACAGCAGTCTGTCTGAGAGGCCAGCGGGAAAGCTGCTTACCATGCGCAGCATTCGTGGCAAGTGAGCAGCTTGATTCTGGCATGACRTAGAAAAAAATAAAAAAACACAGATACAAATCTGGCCCCCATGAACTGGCCCATCCTGGGATTTAAAAATAATTAGGGTTTTTTTTTTTATATTTCCTCAGCATAGCATTTTTGCTGTATGTGCGATGGAGTTATTTGCTCAGATACCTTCACCTTGCTGGCCCTGTGTGCCCTCTGTCTCTCTGCCAGCACCTAGGTGCTTTTATTGTTCCTCACCACAGCTATCTMCTAATTTGTTGCCTCAGCCAGCTGTTCCTGACTTTACATAGCCTGGTCCTGGCTTGTGTCCTGTCTGAGGCCCTTTCCTTGTTATCCTAATGCTGAGCCATGCTATGCCAATGTAATATTCTCTATTAGCTAAATAGTCTCCTTTCAGTTCAGTTGGGAAGCTGACCTTGACAACAACCTTTATTGAATTTCACTAAAAAGTAAAAGGTGCTGCAGTGGGTCCAGATAAGGGCAAGGGCYCTGGTGAATGGACTGGAGCACAAATCTTGTGAGGAGTGGCTGAAGGAGCTGGGGGTGTTCAGCTTCAGCCTGGAACGAAAAGAGGTTCAGGGAGGACCTTATTGCTCTCTATAACTGCATGAAAGGAGGTCGTGGTAAAGGTAGGTGTCACTCTCTTCTCCRGGTGACAAGTGACAGGATGAAAGGAAATGGCCTCAAGTTGCACCAGGGGAGTTTTAAATTAATTATTAGAAGAAGAGGTTGTCAAAATTGGAACAGACCGCCCAGGGAAGTGGCAGAGTCAACATCACTGGATTTTTTTTTTTTTTTAAATGTGTGGCTATGGCACTTGAAGACATGGTTTAATGGTGAGCATGGTAGTGGTGATAGGTTGTTGGTTAGACTTAATGGTCTTAAAAGTCTTTTCCAACCTTAATGATTCTGTGTTTYGATGAACCAAACTATGATTATGCTATTATTTCTTTTATTGGAATTTATTTTCCAGGATTCAGTTTGCCACTGGAAAATCTTTTTATGAGTGTCTGTTCTGGTTCYAACCAGGACAAAATTAGTCTTTGCAGTAGCCAGAAGGGGGCATGGCTAGAACCTGGAGGTTATTCTATACCATCTCATGTCATTGCTGGGGTTGGGGGGAAAGAAGTCTCTTCCAAAGACAAGGAGTCTCTTCCTAAAACAAGGAATCTTTTCCAGTCGAGTAAGTGTGGCAGAGGGAGTGCTTGGGTAATGCTGATTCTGAGCATTTAGTATCTGACTCACTCATCTCTCTCTTGTACACTTGTTGTTMACATTCCTGTAACTGTTCATTTTCTTATCTCATTGCCATTTCCAGAAAATCGTTCTTATTTCAGCTCACGTTCTTTACTTTTTGTGCCTCCAATTTTCTTCTGTRGCCACCATCAGGGGAAGGGGAGGGGGGAATGAACAAGTGTCAGTGTGGTTTGGAAAGTATCAGTATTTAGCACCACTAAATTGAGGATTACCATACCTAAATCAGGACGTTATCCAAAGGTACAGACTAGATAACAAAATGTGCATATATGTACATGTATGTCAAGACTGTTTATTTATTTTTATTTTTCCTTTATTACCATTTTACTTCCCTGTGAAAAGAGATAAAAGTGGCTTTTGCAGCCTCACTTTCTAGTTTCTTTCTGCAAATGCTTTCACAATTGAGACAAAATACTTYATTATTATGATGAAAATTTTGACACCATTAAAAATACAGTGTAAAATATGCAGAGAGACTTAACTATCTGGTTAGAATTTGGGTAAAATGGAAATGTAAAGGATAGGATAACACCTGTTTTGGATCACACCACTGAAAAAAAATGCATGATTTATGCCAGTAGCCCTATCTTTAAATATTGCATTCTTATAGCTTGCCTTGTGGATTAAAAATAAAAACAAGACCTCATTTAGCCRCTGTTTTGGTGACTTACCTGTACTTTAGGTATAATTAGGTCCTGCTTGCTCTGTAAATTTCTGAATGTAAGGTTTCTGTAACCTCCGTTTCTAGAATAGAATATACAACCATTTTATGTCACTAGAGTCAAAAGGAAGCCAGYTTACATGAGAAGGGTTTGAGCTATCTTCTGTCTGCAATGCTACRTGTAAATTTGCAAAAAAACTCCAGATATTAAGAGGAAAAAAGGCAATTCCATCAGCTAAATGCCTGTAAATCTGTGCTTAGTCTCCATTCAGCTTCAAGCAAGCTACCTTAAACTCCAGTGGAATTCAAGAGGGGATAAATTCTTCAGTAGGCTGGCACAAGGCTTTGCTAAAAGCCTGAACAAATACCAGTCCTTGCAGCCTCCCATATAYGCCATATTATGTTCTAATTTCATAAAGAAAGAAACACAAAAACCCTGTCATATGAAGAGTAGCTTGGTTAAGATGATGAGCTCCAGGCAGGGTTAAATATAAGATGTTAATTCTGACAATCCTTTATGAATAGAACAATCTCAGCTAAGAGATTAAAGATAGTATTTTACAACTCCATATATAAATTTTCTAACATATATCTTGCAAATATAAAAATATGTTAATTAAATTTTTCATTCGTCTAAAGTAGATGATCTCTGAGATCCCTTTCAACCTAAACCATTCCATGATTCTAGGATTTTCCTGAGCCACAGTTCTCCTGGGGCAGTGATACCACTGGTATCTGCTAGATGCACAATACAGCAGAAAACAGTCCCAATTTTTGCACTGCAGTGGTGGTAACTTCCTAAAACACATGYACTGGTGAGATAAAGTGTTCTGGTGGGACCTCATACTTATCAGGATGGAGAAACCAATCATGTTGTGAGATTCAGGAGCAGTCTTTGTTGTAATGACCATGACAGTCAGGGACCTGCAAGGAAGGAACGAAGCCAAAAAATAGGACCACAAGCCTGGTGTTCAGACCTTTTCATGTTCAGGTCTCTGCCTGAAGAATCTCATGGGATGCAGTCTTAGAAATTAGAGGCACCAGAGGAACTGGCTGATTTTTAAGAATCTCCTCCAAGCTAAAAAATGKTCTCCTTCCATGTGCAGGAAATCAAACAAATATGTGTCCTAAATGAATATGCTTGAGATCACCCAAAAAGYGATTGGGCGGGGGATGCACCACCACAATATGGCAGGAGGTCCACATGATTGAACAAGTAGCTCTGGACAAAACTCAGAATTGAAAAGGAAGAATGCAGGTGATTGAATCAGGGCCAAGTGGCCCAGGAGGAATACAAATACTCTGAGAGTAGAGGTGTAAGGTTAGGAAAGCCAAAGCCCATGGAAYTGAATCTGCCATGATATGGGAGGCAACAAGAAGGGCTTCTACACATGTAAGAGAAACAAAAGGAAGATTAGGAAAAATGTGGGACTGCTGTTGAAAGGAATAGGAGACCTGATGGCATGGAAATGGTTGAAGCCTTTTTCACTCATCTTGGTAGGTAAGACTGGCCTTCCGGARTTTCAAGCCCTTTGGACTTGTGAGAAAGTCTGGGGCCATGATGGACATCTGAATACAAGAGACGCTTTCACTGTGTAGGTGGTCCAACAGTGGGACAGGTTGCACAGGCAGGTTGCAGAGCCTTCATCTGTCAAGATACTCTCTCTCTGACTGGATACAGTTCTGGAATACCTGATCCAGCTGACTCTGCTTAAGCAAGCAGCACCACACTAGATAATCTGAAGAAGTCTGTTCCAACCTAAATAATTACATAAAGCAGTACACACATAGGGTCTTCAGGAAGAAGTTGAAAGGAGGCAGAGTTCTTCCATATTTTGAGTTCCATTTTTCCTGAAATTTTGTTAGGCACTTTTACATATAAACTCAGGAACAAATTAATTTTTTTCCGTTGTAAGCACAAGTTACACACAACAAAGAACCATGATGGCACATAACTTACTTATGTTCAAGAGCTGAACTGTATCACTTGTGGAAGTTTGTAAAAAAYTATCAGTATTAGTGACTATTCATTGAAAGTTGTTTTAATGTAATATAACAGTATATTCTGTGTGTTTGACTCCAGCTTCTAGTGAAACAGCCATGACTGACCCAGTAACAGTAGTGGTTAAGTTTTCAGGGTAAATCATAAGTCCATGAACTTTGTGATGGGGGCTTAGATGTTACTTCTTTGTACTTCTGCTTACATCTTAKGTATCTTATCAGTAATGTTTTGGCATCTCACAGATGGAAACTCCTGGACAGTGCTCTGTGCCTCTGTTTCTCTTCCCTCTTGTGGGGCTGCAGCAGCAGTGACACACAGCATTAAGTGCACAGATATAGGAATTATCTGAGAGTACTTCTTAGCTCATAGATGTGTATATCTGCTATATGTAGATGTGTTTTATTCATTTAGGCGATAGTTTGACATCAGATGAATCCCCTAACACATGTGTTTCTTGAGCAAAAGCAATGCACAAGACAGAATTGATGTTACTTTTTCCTGAATAATAAATCATCAAGATTTGAGTGAATAAATCGTAATGCAGGAGTATTAACCAGGGCCAGCTGAGTAGATAGATGTGCTCTTTATGCTATAAAACATATTAAAGTAATGGATATCATATTAAATTATAAACATTGAGTAAGAAGTCAATTGGCGAATAAAAATTGAAAAATATGAAAAAGCCCTCAAAACTTACACATGTAAGCAAGTTGAAGGAATATATTAAAATGTATTTTAAAGACTGATRAATTAGAATCGTAGAAGGAAACTTTAGAATAACATATTATTATAGCTGATTATGTTTTGACATTGAAATAGAACTTTAAAATTCATGTGGTTTGACTGATTTTGATGATAAAATTTACTTTTTCTTTTGTAGAAAATGATGAGGTCATCCGTGTTTCATATGTTCATACTAAGCATGGTTGCCGTTGATGTGATTGTTGCTGCTAGTAACTACTACAAAGGAGAAAATTTCAAGAGACAATATGATGAATTTTACCTTGCTGAGGTGAGTATGCTTAAATTAGTATCTGGGTCATTTTCAAGATAAGCTAAAGTAAAAAATGTGAATGTCAAGAACATTTTAGTATGTAATTTTTTTATTCCTTTAAGCATTCCAAGAATGCTTTGCTAAGTTGTTCAACTTCCTTTGTCTGACAATGGCTGACAGTCCTATCTTATAATCTTTTGAAAGGTAATTTCCTCAAACAAAATGTTAGTGGTAGTGAGCTGAGGCTTAAATGTAACATCTGCAGGCAATGCATGGCTGCTGAGTTGCTATCTTTCTCAGCAGGAGTGTAACATTCAGAAGAATTTTGAAAAGTGATAAAACACTATTTAAAAAATAAAACACAGAACTTCTTCCTAACTCATCTTTATTTGATATATATATACTTAGCTGCCTGAAGGTCCTTAAGCACAGCTGAAGTATTGTTACAAATAGTCTGGTTTCAGCAATCAGAAGAGCATACCACAAAAAGAAGCCATTTATGCAGTCATTAATTTTGTAAAGGAGGGCTCTGTGCTCTTGAACCAGTGACGTAGAGGTACAAGTGACATTCTGACAGGGAGACTGCTTGAGTCATTAGCCGGTCAAGTATCTTAATGTAGAACAGGCACTAGAGATCTTAGAACCTTGCATATTTGTCTTCTTMGTACTAATTAATGGAGTTAAAGGCAAAAAAGAAGCAATTGAAGTCTTTGGTACTAATGTACACGCATAGCTTCAAATAGATACTTGTTTTTCCAGAATCAAGTGCAATCAGTATTGCAGCATTCTTTATTAAAAATACTTATTTCCATGGGCACTGGAAATTGTCACTTTATCTCAGTAAAAGTCACCAGYGCTGAAAGACCACTTCTTTCACCAGTGCACCAAGACCAATTCTCTGAAAATCCTGATCACAGTTGCCTGCATTGGGCACATGTCTATGCTTCCTGCAGTTGCCCTGGCTTCGATAGTTACACAGCCCTCTGGAGCCAGAGGGGACATTCTTACTCAACAGTACATGATAGCAGAATGKTCCTGGTTGTTTCTCCGCTTTTGGTTGTTGTGTGGTTTTCTATGTCTAAACACATTTGATATTCAGACTCACATGCCCAAGTTTAAACCCCTTAGTCCATAACAGTACAATACTTTATGAATCTCCTTTTTAAAAGGAAGGTTTAGTTGATCCACTTTTTATCTTAGTTTCATAATTTGTATCTGATCTCTTAAAATTGTATGAAGCTGAGAGTTCACCAGTTCTGGGACAAAAATGAAATCACAAAAATTGTTAAAACACCACCAGAGTCCAAACCTTTAAAAAGGTGCAGATTATAGAGACATCACTGCTGCATCATTCTCTGTTCTCTCATGCTGCTGGGGATAGCTGTATTTTGTGTGAATATTGAGTCAATGTTGGCATGGACAACAATAACAAGAGTAATTTTGAAATGTGTTGTCTTTATCTCAAGTTCTAAGTCTGATAAACAACATGAACATGAAATGATTACCCTGAAAATAGGACATTGGAATAAAACTAGCAAATGCTGGGTTGTCTTATGAGGGGCTGCACAGATCTGAGAGTAGAATTGAGGAATTTTAATCTCCATCWTGATTTAACCCCAGCCAGCAGCTCAGCCCCATGCAGCCTCTTTTTCACTCTCCCTCAGTGGGATGGGATGGGGGAGAGAATGGTCAGAGTAAAAGCGAGATTACTCATGGGTTGAGATAAAAAACATTTAATAGGTAAAAAGTCATACACACAAGCAAAGCAAAGCAAGGGATTCATTCACCACTTCCCTGGGGCAGAGAAACCATCTCCAAGAAGGCTKGGCTCCATAACCAGTAACAGTGACTTGGGAAGACAAACACCATCACTTTAAACATACTCCACTTCCTTCTGCTTCCTCTAGCCTTATATGCCAGGCACAATGCCCTCTGGGATGGGATATGCCTGTGGTCACTTGGGGTCAGCTGTCCTGGCTGTTTCCCCTCCCCACTCCTTGTGCAGTCTGTTCACTGGTGGGGTGAGAGGCAGGAAAAATCTTGACATGGGGCAAGCACTGTTCAGCARCAGCTAAAACATCCCTGTGTTACCAACACTGCTCCCAGCACAAATTCAAAATAGCRCCATGCAAACTATGATGGGGAAAATTAACTCTGTCACAGGCAAATCCAGTACAATATTCTCATCCGGAAACAAATAATTAAGTCAGCATTAAAGCCTGAGGCCATGAACTCTTCACAACAGGCGTTTTTGTTTTATGCCCAGGATACAGCAAGTGGAGCCTGGATTCTTAACAAAATAACATTAATTCTATTTATATTCAAAATAGGGAACACTGCATGTCCTATTTCTATTTTGGCTCTGAATATATAGTATAATTACGCTTTTATTAATCAGTGCAAGAAACAATCTCTTCAACATTTATTTCAAGTGTAAAGTTTGCAGGGTGTTTTTTTCCAATAGAAATAATTGCCAGGGTTTATTCAAGGTGAGTTTATAATGTAGACTAATGTATTGTGATTCTGTCCTACAAGCAATGTCCAGTTTTCCTTAACAATACATGTTTCTGTTTCTGCATAGCTTAGGTAATTGATTTMCTAGTGGAGAGGTTTTCAGAAAACTAATTTGTTTACATTCTACATTTTATAAGTATATGAGGTAAAGTATTATGGGACAGAGAAAGGAGGGATTTTTTATTGAAATGCATATTCTTTTAGTTTCCATTTGTTCAATTTCCTGGTTTTGTTTTTTGGGGTTTTTTTAAGCTTGTGATGCTTTTACTAGAGGCACTATAAAAATCATGCTAACAAAATCCTAGTATATGATAAAAGGAGGAACAAAGGAAAGTRTCAGAAGAGAAGATTAAAAGAGAGAGAAGAAATTGATAAGCTGGTGTCGTTTCCTGTTTGATTGTTGTGAACCTTGTTCTTTGTAGCACAAAGGGTGAACAAAGAAAATATTTTTAAGAGTCTTGAAAAGGCTGYGTACTCAAACAATGCAGATTATTCCACAGTGATTGGTTTGTTTCTTTGGTGAAGAAGGCTGGTTGGAGCAGGATGCACTGCTGTTGCTCTCTTTTCCAATAGAGTGGGCTGCAGAAACCTTTCCTTTCAGGGAAGCTGTCTCAAGCAGCCGACAGTGGGGATTCCCTCTGCTAAAGGAAAGTGCCAGATAAATCTCAGCAAGCATTCCTGGCTTTCTCATACTTTTTCCAGAAGTCGTCTTGGAAGCTGCTGGCTTTAGGAGAAGGCATATCTAATAAAATATCTCACTTGGTCCATTCTATGGATCACATTGTATTGGCCTAGAATTTTAGAAATATATCCGCTTAAACTCGCTAGGCAAATCTAAATTAATTTATTGAGATGCCCAGTATCAAGAAAAGAAACCTGTTTTCATTGTTGGAAAAAGACAGGCAAAATTGGACAAGAAGATAAAATAAATAAATCTATACCCAGATCCCATTGTTTGCATAATCTTGTATACCCAGTAGTGAATAAGAAGTTCTGATAGGCATTACAATGTGTAGGCATCAGCCCTGCAGATTAAGCAAAACCAGAATTTTAGCAGGATGACTGAAAACCCCAGTTCAGTACCTGAGAAACTGGAGAGTAGAGCTTCAAACTAATCTTGGTAATTTTTAATGAGGATGCTGACTTAACTGCTCAATACCTTGACAGAATTGTGATGGATGTTTGTTTTTCTATGTGTCTTCCATTAAAATAAATTATAGACTAGCTGTCTTATGTGAGTTGTATACAATTCCAGCAAATACTTTAAAGTGTCTGAATACCAGAGGTCAAAACCAGGTGGTCCTATATAGTTCCTCCTAGATTCCTTTTGTAACCTGTACCCTTGTACCCAAAGGCCTTTGGGTAGCCTTTGCCCTGTCCTGGATGACAGAAGGATTGAATGCTGTGTCAAATCTAATAGTAAGGGAAGTGCCAGAGGTCTGTGCCCTTAATCCCACTGATACCCCCCCTTGAAAGAATTTTTGTCTTTTCTAACAGCTTGATGACCTTTCAAGTAAGACAGTTACCAAAAGAAAACTAGTCTGTTACTGATAGTAAGCCATGCCTCTGTAAAAAAAAAAGAAAAAATAAGAGGTGTAATGGCTACTAGCAAAATGTATTGATGAAAATTGCATTAATACCATAAAGCTTCCAGGTGACCAAAAGGGACATAACTATCAGGGAAATGGCCCATTCCTGTTAGGTTCTCTTTGGCCTCCCCAAAGCAAAATTGGCAACATGGTGGAGAGCAGCTGCTTGGTGGCTGCTCTTGTGTTAYGCCTGCTTTTTCTGTGTGGGTCTGCTCTGTCTTCTTATTCTTCTTGTGTTCATTCTCTGGCTTGTTTGCCTTGTCTCTACAGCAATGAAAGGAATTATTCCAGCTTTAAAAAAAACCCACAAAGCTATAAAATTGTATTGCATTTCACACCTAACAAAAAGTTCCAGTCAGATTCTGAATCTTCTCCTGTAATTAATTACAAGGAAGGAAAAAAATACAAGCTCTGTCAGCAGGAAGACAGGTGTATAAATGTAATCAGATGTTATGCAAACCATTTGATACATTTTTAAGTGCCAGTGGTTTGAATTCATTTGACAAGCATGTGAAATGCAAATGATCCTGCCCACACATTTTTAGAATAAATTAAAATACACTTAACATCATATTTGTTAGTCTTGTTCTAATAGGAAGCCTATGGCTCTGAAGTGTGTATGTGTGTATTTAAACAGCATTGTTATTCCACTTGTTCTGAGCTGAACCCCAGATGGTTTCTAACCACTGTTCCATTTTTTTCTAATTGAATGTCCTTCTTCTTTTAGGACTTTTTAGTTAGATGTCTTGTCATTAAAAATGAGCTTTACTTTTAAGATTTTTTGATAAAACATTTTCCTTGTGTCTTAGAGATGTTCATGTATTGAAGCAATCTCTTCAAACCTGGCTCATTCTTCTCCTAGATTRATCTCTTTGAGATCCCAGAACACAGGCTGAAAAACTGGCCAGATCCACTTGAGTCCCTACACTTTCTGTGACTGAAGGCACACAAATATTTCTTAGTAGTCTCTCTTTCCTAATGTGAAGGGATTTTTGGCTTGCTATGAAGGATTTTGCCTCGATGTAATCATTCTGAGGACGTTTGAAAGCTGATAACTATTTTGCATGCCTTGATAAAGCCATATAAGATATCTGGTAGCACTGCTTGTAAACAGCTGTGTGAACTAGGGGAATAAACAAAGAAATGTTTGTTGAAAAAACAAACATAAACCTCAGTGTTTAATTTCCGTCTCCATTCCTGTTTGTGACAGTCCTGTACACATAAAATATGTAAAATTTCATTTAGCTATCTCACAACCTCCCTCTTTCATGTTGAGAAATATATTTTTGATGGACTGTAGAGTTTAAATTTTAAATAATGTAAATACATAAGTCAGCATCCTAGAGATTTTCACTGTCAGATTCAGGATTAAAATCTTGGTTTCTAACTTTTTTATCCCCTGCCAAATCCAGTAGACCTCATGGCTCACAGTCAATTAGTCTCTCCATCTTAAAAGTCTGGTAATGCTTGTCCTCAAGGGAGGTTTGAGCTGCATTTTCTTTAGTTGTACTGCACTTTGAAAGTATTAGTTGTATTTAGATGTGACCTAATGTTATTTTAGGGTCTCTTTTAAGCTCCAACAYGTGTAAAGGGTCAGACAGGAGCATTTCTAATTCGCGTTAAAGCATTTTTCCCATTTGATTTCCTGGCCGTTGAAAAGTGTGGAAGAGAGCCTATCAGAGGGTATACAGTGGTAAAATAAAACRGTACATGTGAAAGTGTGTCTAGCCAGCAGAATTTTTATTAGTGAGAGAAGAGAAAATAAACCTGTTCAAAMTGGTCTTTTTTCAAAATGGTCTTTTTTTGTTCAAGCTGAACATTTTGCATTCTACTGCGCAAATATTTCGAGAATGGCCTCTGGAAGAATCCCTAAGTCATTCAATTGTTACTAGTAGATTTCTTCCCCTGTAACTTCCCATCTCACCAGTGCTGTTCTTTAACAGCACTGTGAAAATTAACCAGTTSTGAACTGACTTTGAATTTTGTCTCTTTTTAAATTTTGTTTCAGGTGCTTAAGTCCCATCACCCCTTTTCTAACTTCTTTGGTTGTCATGTTACAATAGATGCTTTAGAAAATTGAAGTAGCAATTTCCAAGCTAATGGCCTTTAAACTTTGATGTGTTTCTTAGATCTCTTAAAATTCTTCAGAAAGCTGAAATGTGTTGCTTCATATTTGGAAAAAAACCAAGTCCTAAGTCATCATATTTTCCTTTCTATATGTGGATATAAAGTGAAATATCATTTGGATGGATTTAATATTTCATGCTTTCCAAGTCACGAAATCTACCTGTCTGTGTTGAGTCATTGGGAAATTTCATTAAGTGATATCTATTATGTTTTTTTCTTTTTAGAATATGGTTGGTTTTATTAAATATGATGAAGATCTCTATTTTTGCCATACAAAGCCATGATAGACATAATGAAATMGAAACTTCTAATTTAACTCAGTGTTTTGAATGCATCTTTCTTATTTTATGTATCCATCTAGGTTGCTTTTACAGTTCTGTTTGATTTAGAAGCTCTTCTGAAGATCTGGTGTTTGGGTTTCACAGGATACATCAGCTCATCTCTTCACAAGTTTGAGTTGCTGCTTGTAATTGGAACCACTCTCCATATTTATCCAGACCTCTATCACTCTCAATTCACGTATTTTCAGGTATGATCAGCTACTTTTACTTTTTATTCTCTATACCAAATTAAAACATCACCCATCCACATTTCAAAAAAAAATTCAATTTTATCACAGTACTGACTCATTTTGAGAATAAAATAACTAATTGCTCTGTTTTTATCTATGTTCATTGGGTAGATTTACTGAAATAGGTTTCTTTGTAACTTTGCTGAGAAATCCTTTCTGTTTTCAGTATCTCCCATTTCCTACCTGAGCTTTTTAGTAAGTTCTGAGTTAGTTTCTACACTGTGGTTCATTGATCCTTGATCTTGTATGCAGTTGTTTGCAGCACAACCTTCCTATAGTGTCCACCACTACTCTCCCGCCTTCTCTCCCTGAGGATTCCGTTCACTTGCTGTTCCCTCGCCACATCTTCATCTCAGTGGCAGTCACATGCTTAAGTTACTGTGGGTCTTTTGAGGTGATTCTCCAGAATCATCTTATACCAAGGTTTTATAGCTCTCCAGCCATTCCTTATCTAAAGCCTTATCAGGCTCTTCCTGCATTTTCAGTTTGGGGAAGAGCTGGAAAGAGAGACARAAAGAAGACTGATTAAATCTGACTTCTGATTCTTCTTGTCAGCCAGCCCAACCGATTCCCCATTCATTCTTGAAGTGCTTAGAGTTGTTCCAATTTTTGGAGAAAGCACTGGGATTTATGATGTATTATATACTACAGTGCTATAGAAAGGGGGTTTGTAAGAATATATACATATATTAAAGGATTCATATCTGTCCATTATTCAGCAATGGATTGACATGGTGAGTAACTAATGCTCAGTAAAGGCACATAATAAATCATCAGAGTCCTGTCAGTGAATGTGATTAGTTATAATGACACTTATTGCAAGGATGAGTACAATATGGGGGAAGCAGTCTCCCCAAGCGTGGGTTGAAATATAATGGCCTTTTCAGATTTCTGCAAATGTCATCCTGTATGTTTTCTAAATGGTTCTGCAAACYTGCTCAAGAAAGCTTTCAGGATGAAAAAAAAAACTATTTTGCTTTCATTTGAAGATACTTAAGTCATTATAGCTTTGATTTTGCTGTCCAAATATGTAGAATGTTGTTACTCCCTGCAGCATGATGCATCTAAGGTGCAAGAGCTGATTATCTGTCAAGAGGATGCTATTGCATTCCCATGTCAAATGCACACAGGGAATGCAGCTGGGAACTCTCCGTTAAAGCAGACAGCAACTTAGTTAATAATTGGTCCATATTTATTAGGACATAGTCCACTTATGACTTTGTAAGAATTTTCTGTATAAATTATGAATGGACTAAATGGGTGGCATCATCACTATCTCATAGGATTARAAGTATTAAAATGTAGCCAGATGTTGATAATAAAATAAGTCTTTTCTTTTTAATGGATTTAATTAGTTTTGTGGAGTGGTGGTGGTAGTAGTGGTTTTTTTAATTATGCTTTTCTGACAAAAATTTCAAGATATGGTTGTTTGTTTTTTTTTCTAAAATGTATGAAAGACATACATTTTAGAAGCAGAAACGCCTGCTACACTGAAAGATTTGGGTTGTGTTTTGCAATCCCCTAAGGGGCGAATGATTGGAAGGTAACAGAATTCTTTTGATGTCAACGTGTAAGGTAGACATCGTATTCCTCCACAGTGAAGTTCTGGGCAAGCTAGATAACACATTTTCAAATCAACCAAGGTCAAAAAGTCTTCTTCACATGAATATGTCTTGATGTTAGGCAGATTTCCAGGCATTTAGGTGTTCATGATGACAGGGTAAATGTGTTCCTTGTCAGCCAACAAAACAGATTACTGGAAACAGAAGTCCTTGACACATTCCAGTATAGCAAGCAAGAATTGTTGTTTGGCTTGTCTGGTCCTCCTTGCATACATTTCAGTTTGCATTATTCATTGGTCTGTATCACTACCTTTTGCCAACACATCATTCACTCTTTACTACATTGGCTACTGTCCACCCTCCCACCTATCTTTCTTGCATTCACTCAAGACACTGCAAAGCCCTTTGTGATTCATTCAAGACACTGCAAAGCCCTTTGTGAAAGACTGCAGCAAAGGACTGTTACATGGCTGTGATCTGTAGAACACAGAATCAGTGGAGAAATTACAGATATTGCATATTATTGCATAGATCTGTAATGAACCAGCATAAAAGGGAGAGATTTAAACAGAATTTAACCTATACTGAATTGAAAAGATGGTATTGTATTTGTGCTTTGAGAAAATACTGCTGAGTCATTTTCTGAATAACTATTATCCCTTGCCAGAGATGTGGCCATTATTTGTAAAAAAGCTGTGGTTCCTCTTTTGTATTATTTATTTTGATTTGTTTTTAACATACTTTTATATTTAATCCAAATAGTGCATCTTCTACAGCTCCTAAATTTAATACAATTTGCAATACAATTACACAAAATGCATAAATGTTCATTAGAATGTACTTTTACTAGATTCAATTTGTCACCTAATGAAAATAAATGAAGAAACCAAATAGTATCAATAAGATTAGTGTGTTGCTTAAAGGTCAAATAAATTCCCCAAAGAAAGGGGTAAAAAAGTAAGGCAGATAATTGAGTTTATCTAAAACGTCACTCAGAATACCAACTAGCATGAAATCTTCCCCCCCCCACACTGGGGTCTATGTGGGAGCTAATATTGATGGGAACTGAGCTAACCTTTACACCATGAGTAAATCTTGTAAGARGGCACCATGTCTACATGCTAACAGTGCTTGGAAATCCTCATCTCCCTGTCTGCTTTGGCAGCCAGTTTCATGCCCTCAGGTTTTATGTAATGTAGCCATGGTACCAATATGAAAGAAAGGACTGTATCTCACCTTGTGCTAATGTTGTGAAAGTTAAGAGGACTAGCGTAACCTCTGAATCTGGGACTCTTGTTTGCCACTGAAGACACTGGAGGCTCATCCCATCTCACATAAGGGCTCTGGGATGCTTGGAATAAGTTGTTCTCTTGAGTTGACCCTCTCCTCTAGCTAAGTCTAGATGATGAGCATATTCTGCATGCCACATGGGTGAGGAGATTAGCTTCATGTGAAATCCAAGGGTGTACATTATTAGCAAGCTGCAGGGTACCGTGAACTCATTGTATGAATAACTTCTGTCTGACTTATTTTCTCTCCCAMAACAGCATAGTAATTGTATTGGGCTTGTACATAAGGTCAACCAATAATTGCACTGTAATTCCTACCTTTCAGTTTCAATGCGATTCTTGTGGAAATCTAAATGAGACCTTGGAATAGAGAGTCTTGCTCTTCCTAAGAACTGCAGAATCTCAGTTGCTGCTGTCTGTTGTCTTCAGCAGCTACTGTTGCTGCCACTGCCTGTTGTTGATACTGATGTTCATGTCACTGTGTCAACATCAATGGCTGAAAGAGGAGAATCAGAGCTGTCAGCAGCTCTTTCAAGGTAGACTCAGGGGTGAATGGGTCAGGAGTTCCACAAGATCAAAGTTTTGCTGCCACTACTGAGAGGTGTCACATATGTCAGCGGCAAAAATGGTGTTGTGTGATACTGATTTTCTCTGATACTGAGAAACACCATGCAAAACTTCCCATGTTCTATATAATATGCAATAGCAAAACACAATCATTACTAAATTTGCTGGGTTACATAGCATGTAATGCCAAACAATTTTGCCTCAGGTCACTGAAATGGAAGGATGATCTGTGGAAGAAGACTTGGCAGTTCTTTATGAGAATATGTAACCTGGTATAATACACATAATAAAATCAGAGAAATCCAAGTTGGAAGTGGCCTTTCMAAGCCATCTCATTGAGCGCACTGGTCAAATCAGAGCTTTCATCAAAGACTGTTCAGGATCCTGTCCATTTAGTATAATGGTGAATTTTTAACAGTGAGGATAATCAAACTGGAGCCATTTACYTAGCACTTCAGTAGATTCTCAGTTGCTAAATCCAGCTTGATGTGCTTTGCCTCCTGCCTAGAGCAATTCTTATGTTTGGTAACACACTAAAAACCTTCTGTGGTGTCTGATTCCACATTACATTCAGATACACTATCTGTGGTGTGTTTTTTCTATGTCTTTGTTCCCTTTGTTACCCTAAAGCTGGCTTTACCCAACCAGATTTCTGTGATGACTCTTCATGATCAGTGAGTAAACTACAGCCTTGGAGACCTTGGGTCCTTCCATGCCTGTAGTATCATCCCACACCTGTATGCCTCAATGCTGCTTATGTTCCAGGTTCTGTGGTGTTAACCTAACACACAACTGGCCACCTGTTACAAGTGGTGGCAACTTGATATTTATTGATCTATGGGATTGCAGGTCCCTTTTTGGCTATGAATGTCTGATATTTTGAAATTGTTGATTAATGTGATAATGATACAGTTGTATTTTTCTCTTTCTTTGCAGGTTCTTAGAGTAGTTCGGCTTATAAAGATTTCTCCTGCCTTGGAGGATTTTGTGTATAAGATATTTGGACCAGGAAAAAAACTTGGGAGTTTGGTAGTGTTTACTGCCAGCCTTTTGATCGTAATGTCAGCAATCAGTTTACAGATGTTTTGCTTTGTGGAAGAACTGGATAGATTTACAACCTTTCCAAGGGCAAGTATAAAAAGCACTGATTACTCATTGCTTGTTGCTAAATTCTCATCGTGGATATTTTCTTACCATTGATGGCGGACTTGGCAGTGTTTAATGATTGGACTCAATGATCTTAAAGGTCCTTTCCATCCTTATACTCTGATTCTGTCGTGTTTTAACCTGGCCAGTAGCTAAACATCACACAACCACTTATTAAATCCTCCCCCTTCAATGGGATAGGGGAGAGAATTGGGGGGAAAGAAGAAAAATTTGTAGGCTGAGATGAAGAAATTTTAGCAGGACAGAATTGGAAGGGGAGACAATAGGGATGAAAGAATTAGAATATAAATTAGAATATATCAAATCAGTGGCTCACAGTGCCATTGCTCACTATATGTTGACTGATGCTCAGCCAGCTTCCGATATGCAGCCCCTAACCAGTTTTGCCCCTAGTTTATACACTGACCATGATGYCATATGGTAYGRGATATCCCTTTGCTCAGCTGGGGTCAGCTATCCCAGCTGTGTCCTCTCCTTAACTCTTGTGCACCCTCAACTTGTTCACTGGTKGAGTGGGGTAAGAGGCAGGAAAGACCCTGACTGTGCAAGCACTGTTCAGCATCAACTAAAGGATCAGGGCATTGTCATCGTTCTTATCTTAAAGCCAAAATATAGCATTGTAGMGGCTACTAGGAAGAAAATTAGCTCTATCCYAKCCAAAAYCAGGACAGATTCTAACATATTTCTTTCYACATTAGCAGTCTTCTTTTCCTTCTGAGAAACATGAAGCCGTTTATGTCCATATGTATAGAATTAAAAAAATGTATTTTCTGGGTGTAATAGTCTTCCTGTAGTCCTTCTGTARTGAAAGCCATCTTCCTTGAGATAGATATTTCTACTGTCAAGGGAACATAGAAGAAATTTTACCTATGCATCATGATGATGACACAACACAGCATATGGCTTAACAGTACTCTTAACATGTTACAGGAAAYGGATTCATGTACACAGGCATGAATATTAGCCCAAGAATTTATATAAAATGTGCCTACACATGGTTTCTATCTTATATCTTCTTATCTATTATAAAAGTGATTGCTCTTGATTTGTATGGGAATGCTTGTTTAACACAGGGTTATAAAACCTGTCTGCGTTGACAAAATAAATATTTGCCTTTTGGGTATAAATAATGGATATTTATGGGCATTATGTTAATTCAGAACAGAACATTGAAAATGTTGAAATGGAAATTGGAGCTGATGTATTTATTGAAGCACAGTGTTCTGAATGAAAATAGTGCAATTTCGTTAATAGTGGATTAGACTGAGTGTACATGGAGTGGTTCCAGTGACTATTTCTTTCTGTCATTCCAGTTTGGTTATCCAATGTATCCATTTCAGTGAAAGTGCATTGGTTGGAACAATTAAATAACAATGAATAAAGCAGCCTCAAGGGTCATGCATTTAGTGAATAAAATGGCTAAACAACAATTTGTAATTATCAACCTGAACTTGATGTATGGGAAGMTGGCCATCAAATGTCAGAGAAAAAATGCCTACCCACAGGGAATAATGTAACACCATGCTCTCTGTTTTGGAAAACGTGCTTAGAAAAGCAGCCAGTAGAATTACATATTCGGTATAATACATTAAAAGCTGAAGAAAGCAAAAYGAAATAAAAAATAAGACTTAAGCTTTCCTAATTAAGTCAGGTGTCTAAATCAGGTGCTATTACCACCATATTCTATTCTCAATTTCCATGTTCAACTTCTGAAAAAACTTCCAACTGCAGGTTTCAAATCACCATGGAATTTTGTTTTAGAATTATTTTATTATTTATGCAAAATGTCAGTGAAAGTCCTGAAAGAATAATTGTTTTATGATTCAAATAAGACAGGATTGCAATCACCTACACATTTGAACTAGGTAACTTGATATAAATATCTGAGAAAGATACATTTGCAATGAAAAATTGGTGATAAATATCAATGCATTAGTAAAGTTTTGGATTATTTTGRGCTTTTTAATCTGCTGGCATTTAAGCTTCAATTAGGACTTCTAGCATATTGAATTTTAACAGGAATATGTAAATACTAAATACATGTTTGAAGAGTGAGAAAAAATTTCCTCACAAATTATACAGTGTTTTTTGCCAAGAGAAAATTACTTTGCTTGTCATTTTTTTCTGACCTAAGTTCTGGGAAAAAAGAAGAGCTGTAAGCAGCAATAAAGGAGTGTTCCAGCAATAGTAAATTGAAATGTTTTTAATATTTTTCATATGATAGCCAGAAGCAAGAGTTTCTCATTATATGATTTTTTTAAATATGCATCCATATTCACCTTGTTGTGTTTGTTTCAGAAGTGTGAAATTTACAGTATGTAGTTACTTTTTGCAGTTTTATAGTGAAACATCTCTTCACAGTTTAAAAGTCTGTGAAAATTTTGTACTCAAAATTGTGATTAATGGTGTGGAATAGTGGTATCCTTCTAAAGGAGGGTRTCTTCCTAGTAAAGGCTGGGGAGTTCTCACATTTTCTGCTCTGAGTAAAGATCACTGAATCAGTTCGCAGTAATAAAGTTATAATTCTTTTCAAAACATGACTGAAGACATACTATATAACATAAAAGATGATATGAAGTCTGCTATACCAGAATTTGCTAAGATAATTTATTAGGAGCTTATCCTCAAAGAAGAACAAATCTTAAATAGTCAGGACTATTGCTGTGAGTTTTTTCAGTTACAGAGAAGACAAGCATGATAACAAAAATGSTGACACTAGAGGCTAAATTTTGAGTTTGTATATTAAAGTGCTTTCTACAGTGAAACAGACAAAACCTAAAATCACTTTGAAACTAAGTGCTTTATAAGAAGGCACAGTATGGGTTTTGGAACAAATAGACCTCCTCCTTTTGCWAATGCCTCTAAATTGCATGTTTTCACATGGTTTCCTGATGACAATCAATAGGCACGAGCTCAGTGTTGCCATAGCTACTAATTTCAGCCTTCCTTTGGCCCTTACAACTTGCCAAATGGACTGGCTTTCTCTCTAATACTAAGTATAGAAATACAGATGTTTGCTTTACTGTTTTTAACCGATCTGCCATCTCTTACTTTTGCACATTTTAATGGGCTKCACATATCGAGCCATGGGAAAGGACAGGGGTGGCTGGCACTCTTTCCTCCATGAGGAAGGAATGGGAGGGGGAAACTGTTCTCAGGCATAGGTGTAAGGTGGCCGCTAAGAAAACTCACTGTATGGAGAATAAAACACAATGTCTCTGACTTCCMTGCCCTGGTTTCTTTTGGTTTCTGGGGCCATGTGGTGACTGCTCTGTGTCTCAAGTTACAAACTTGGGAATGCTGCCCTTCTTTTAAATGGGTCAACACAGGATGAAAACCAGGCCCAACTGATCTCAGCACTGAAAATCCCCCAGTTTTCACAAAACAAAGTCTCTGCTCCTAGCCTTGAGCTTGGAGAAGATTCAAGATGTGAAATGTTAGTTCAACCTAAACGATGTCCATTAAAAAAAGGTGAACRATGTAGTCTTAATTTTCTGATGCAGTTAAAATCTCAGTATCACTGCAACATTTTTACAGGATGGCCACTCTTCTCTTAGGGCATTACTGAGATCTCATGATTGTGTCAGAAGGAAAACAAGTTTTTGCTGGTAGAAGAGTTTGCAAGGATATTGTAGCAATGTCCTAAATCCTGTTAATTTTCAGAAGTAATCCTAATGATTGTAGAACTGCTTCTGTGAATTAGGCCAGTGGAATTTGGTCCCTAAAATATTGTGGACAAGCACCAGTTACAAGACAAGTGCATTATAACTGTAAGTAGTAATTTGTGTGGCACCACCCCTGCAACAGTTGGACAAAATATCAGAACTGGCACTTTCGCTCATATATTCTACCAAACTTTTGCCARTCTTCCACTATAAATAAAAAGGTGGTTTGACTTCCATCATCAAAACAGCTCATTAAGTAATAAGGCATAAATACCCAGAGAAATTGACAGTCTTTTCTATAACACGAATTAATTCAGAAAATCACCATTTRCATAAATTTCTACGTCTCGTCTTCACAGATGTTGATTCTGTCAGCTAGTTGCATTTCAAATTAATTTTAAAATAAACAGCGGGAGGTACACCTTTCCGCTATAAATAACTTGCTCCAAAGAAGATTACTTGGTGCAAAGCACATATTCATTGTGCACTGCCTTATTTACTTGAAATTAATATTTTGTCATATACTGGACTTTAAAGTTTTAATAAAATGCTTAAATTATATTGAATGGCCATTTTATAAAACTATATGCTTTATGGACAACTGGTTTGGATGGAAGATTGGATTTTTTGATATTGAAAGCATGTCTTCTCCACATTAATCTAGTACTTGTATTAATGAGGGGTCCATAGTATTGAAGGTATTTTTATACTTTGAAGAATTAGGTAAATACATATTTTTTCAAAACAGGAGGATATGGTAATTCAGTGTGATTCAGAAGAAAGGATACTGCACTGGTTCAGTTCTCCAGTCTCTCGGGTGTTTTTAAAGCCAGCAGTAGGGTATAGATCTTAGCGCAGTGTCCAACTACTGCAAGGAGTGCCACACCAGCCAGGTACGATGGCCACTGGCTCMAGAGATGCTCTGAGTGCAGGCAAACAATGGCTGCCTGGTTTGGTGTCAGCTCCCCATTTCAAAGGGAACCTGAGACTCAATGCGCAGCACTGATGGGTCCTTGTCTTCTTCACCCTAAAGCACCATGGATASATGTAAAGGAGGCTGAACTTTCTGCCTGTTTAATGCATGCTCAGCTGACTAGAAAAGGCCTATCCTACATAAAGATCCCATATGTTTCTTTCTCTACACGCTTTGCATGGGGAGCAAATAAATTTTTTTGAGGAAAGGAATTAGTAATGAGGTTGTAATTTTGCGCGGTGGAGAGTCCATGCACATGGCTGGAAGGGGGCACTCATTTGACGGGAGGATCTGGCTACAGGCTGTCAATGTGCTGGTTAAAGTCAAGATTACTGGCAAAAACATAAAGCAGAGAGCATTGTGCAAGTTTCAACCCTTGTGCTTGGCCTCTTCGAATACATGACATACCAAAGACTTCAGCCACCCTAAAGAATTTACGGAAAAGTAGTTGCAAGCATTTTTCTCYGCTGCTTCTAGTTCATGCTAGCCTTTGTTCTCTGTGGGATCTGTGTGTTCAAAAGAAAGGGTGGGACTTTACATTTGGTCAGGATGTTTCTGGCATAGAAATTAAAGTCTGATGTTTAACTTCTCTCTGAACATCTGTGATTGCTCATTTGGATGCCTTGATCTTCTCAGTGTTCATCTTAGCTTCGTTTCTTGTGAGTAATTTGGACTTGTAGGTTTAAGCATCTCTGAAAATTTAATTAGTGTGAGTTAACTCTGAAAAGCACTGGAAAAATAACTCAGATTTCTTGGTCTTAACCTAGCAGGGTGTTTGTATTTTTATCTTTTTCAGAGTGCCATAGAAGACAGCACCAATAAGAAACCAAGTTGGACTCTGGTGAAAAGCTCTTTTGTGAGAGTTAGGCCAATTATTTAGAAAACCCTTAGTAGCTAAATGTTTGTGACTTGTGTAACAGAATAAAAATACATAGTTCTTCCCCTAAGTATGATCTAGAGGCAACAATTCAATATTTGCACTTTAAAATATGTATTGTTTAAATCAACAGAGCTTTAGTGCTAGGACCCTTGTCTGTGGTCAGTGAAGGAATGGACAGGCAGTATTAGTGGGCTTCTGATATTGCTCATTTGTCAACATCCTTTCTGCTTCCAGTGATCTTTCTCCAAGGCAATCCCTGAGCACAGGCATGGAAGTTGTTCTCTCCAAGTGGGCATTCCAAAACGGCAATGTATTTTATGCAGTGCCTGCATAACAAGATGCACCACATTAATTTGTCCCTGCCTTACCCAGACCTGTTATACTGTCCCAGCATGCTTCATACTTAYAGGCCCTCCTTTCAAATTTCAAGCATATGGTCCTCAAGACTTACCTGACTTCATGATACACAAACAGCATGTAGCAAGTCATGCCACAYCCTCCTTATTTCAGATAGTTGGAACCAGCTTCTGTCACCAAATATTAATGATGTGCTACAGCCATAGGCATCTCACATCGGGCCAAAATCAAGTGCGGTGTGCATGCACATGGACAGTCTTCTCTAGAGTAAATTTGTTTTCACTCCAGGTGAGAAATCACAAAGTGGAGTGAGCTCCTTTAAGGGTAGGGGTATAACCATAACAATTCTGTTTACATTGGTAGAAACTGRTTAGGAAAGTCAATGTTTTGTTTCAGAAACTCTGCAAATTTGATAAAGAGCCCAAAGAAAGTTGTTTTTGTTTTTTTTTTCCTGTGGTTTATATTAGCAATATCAACTTGAAGCCTCCCACAGTTTATTTTTGCCAGCATCTTAAACAATTAATTAGAACCATTTCATTGTTTCCCAGGCACATAAATTTGTATAGCTACATGTTTTCAGCTTTTCCAGCACAGATTTTGGCTTAGGGTAAGTTGATGTGAAGAGCTGTCTGAGTACTGTTTACTCACAAGTTTGATAAGAAGAATCCTGTTCTCTTTTTGCCAATGCATTAATGTGTTAAACTGCTGCTGTTGGGCACGCTGAGCACAGACCTAATATAYCCTTGTAACTGTGTTAACATCTTGAATTCTAGGAATCCTATTAGCTGTAAGCTGCATTGTTAATGTCTTCAGTCTCTTAACACTTTTTTGTTATGCCTAAACTTCAGTTACCAGATACCAGCTTTGATCCTTGCTGTCTGGGAAGAGAATACTTYCAGTGTGAGGCAAAAGCAAAAGAAATTTGTGCAATAGTTGGGCTTTAAGAGAGTTAAGACTGTCAAGATCTGCATTTCACTTTGATACCATACTCAAACTTSTGTTTCCTAGGCAGTGTGCAGTTCCTCAGTGTTTGTGTAGGATGTACATGTCACARTTAGACATTGCTCATGTTGAGTTTGATTCTGGTCGATGCTGTAGGCTCCAGCTGCAGTTTCAAAGGTATCTGGATTCCAGGCTTATCTGCTTTCATATGTTCCTGTCACTAAAGTTGTTTGAAAAATTGCTGTYATTTCCGCTATTTTTGACATGGTCTCAAGGAATTTGAAAATATTACAGGAGTAATTCCACAAAAAAAATGCTATTTGGAAAACATAGAGTCGTACTGGCTGAATCAAGTGCAGGTACAGAGACCTTCCTGTGTGTTGGTTAGTCTCAGAATGTGAATGTGTGGTCACATTTAATTACTTTGCTTTCTTATATTCATTAAGAGGTAACATGGAAGAAAAAACATAATCAAAAAACCACATAACATTCAAAGCAATAATCTCTGATTGTCTCAGGGTATTTATCCTATTTTTTCAGCCCTGAAGGAAAGCAACAAGCTCTTTGTGTGGGCTAGTGAGGCTAGGACTATGCTACAAATTGCAGATCTGTCAAAGATCAAGCTATTTATTTCTCCTTTAGCTCATGAATAGCCTTTTGCTTGGCTTTAAAAGGTAAATGCATTTGTAAAGATTTGAAAAAGCAAACTGAAACAAGTGTTCTGCTCTGTTAAATCAACTTCAGGAGTGTGTCAGTAAAACCATATTATTATAATTTGTTAATATGTTTTCAATTCTCTTTCTTGCAGGCATTCATGTCAATGTTTCAGATTCTCACACAGGAAGGATGGGTAGATGTCATGGATCAGACACTGAATGCTGTAGGACATATGTGGGCACCAGTAGTTGCTATTTATTTTATACTATATCATCTTTTTGCAACTCTGGTAAGTTTTTACTTGCAAATGTGCTGTGCTTTATTTYATTTTGAATTATTCTCATAGCTCTTGTATTACCTGTTATTCTCAGCTAGTTAAAARTAATTGTGATGCTCATTTTTAACATGGAAGACTGTAAGATTTTTTTTTAATATGGTAGAATTAATTTACCCTTTAGCCATGTGACACAAAGCAGTGTCCTTTGTTCTAGTGTGAGATGTTGTTTTTCTGAGATCCAAGTCACACTGCTGGACTAACAATATAATTGTCATCTGGTTTGTACCTTCACAGCTCTGATGATTGCAGAGTTAAAAAAGTTATTTGTTATGTGGAAATGGTGTCCTCAGCTTCTATTGCATTCCCTTTTCAACAGCAATWAAAGTGAGAAGAATAAAATCTGAAGATATAAACCTTTAACTAGTCATCCCTACTGTCCTGTTGCCTGATGCAAAATCAATGCATGAAAAATACATGMTATATTACATCAAACAATAAATGATGAGAACTAATACGGCAGTTCCTGCATGTAAAAAGAAATGGTGATTATATTTTTAAAAAGGAAACTATTTTTTTCTGAATGCATTTCAAATTGGATTATTATATTCTTTTATAGAAAAAATGGGAAGGAAAATCTCTCTTTGCTAATCCTATATCAATAAGGGCTTGGTACTTTATTTGAATGCCAATACAGAGAAAATACCACAATGAGGAAAATGACCATTGTATGCACCCTTAAYTCACTCCAACTATTGCTCATTGTGTATTTTCCATTCACAGCAAGTTTTGATGCACTTTTATTTTCACTTTCTTCATTCTATTTTYTTTCTTTGCTCCAATGTCTATTTACATAAGGTACTAATTGTATTTATACAATCTCCACCAGCTTCTATCTACTTCTTTTACAGTATAAACCCTTTCACTTCCAAAGACTGAATAATCAGATTACAATTGTGGGTGCAATGGATTCCTTCATTTTATAAATGGCAATGAAGTGCATTTCATGCTCTTAGAGCTGCTTAATCACATTAAAGTAGAAATGAAACAAATGCATGTACCAGGAGATATATAGGAATGTAATTTGCTCACAAGGGTCAGAAAATATAAATTTTCATGCTGGAGTAATCTTTAAAAATCCTTGGGAATTGGGGTTATAAAGCAAAAGGGAAGTGAGTTTTTGGTCATGGATTTGAAAGCAGTTACTGGTAGGAGGATCTTACGGAATTTTTTTAATTCTTGTTCAAGATCATTTTCTTATCAGGAATCTGTTTTTATCTCTTAGATGACTATTAAGCAAGTCCATAAAGTAAAATAGTGTCAACTGGCCTCTCTGCTAAAAATTCACATCTTAACTGAGAAATAAATTAGCTGTAAGACCAATTTTAGAATTCTGCTTTATGTTACGTATTTAGAAAGAGTCATCTGGGACTTTGTTTACTGAAAGCAGTGATTTTGCTAGGAGCAAAGTCACTTTTCAGTACACCATCCTCAGTCATTTTGCAGGGAATTTACATTTAAATACACAATCTTTGCTTGGCTTCAGAAGGGTACATTTTTCTTCTCATTCGCCTATGCAAATTCTACATGAATTAAGAAACCCGGAAAAAACAGAATTATCTGGGCTTACAAGTTGTTAGTTTCAGCTCTAAGATCTTCCTCAGACCTTGGAAGGGAAAGCTGCGTAGGACAAAGTTGCCTGTAGGCAAAAGAAATTTAAAAGAAAACAACATGGAACTGGTAAGGGAGCATGAAAATGGTTGGGCTGCTGCTAAAACAAAAAAGAAGCATTCTAAGAATAGATAGCCATCAGTGAATAACAAGAGTAAAATCAAATGAAAAAATTACTTTCACCAACCAGAAAGGGGGACAATTAGAATTGAGAATAATTGCWGGCATTTGGCATAGCAGACTGTAGAGACTTGGAAAGAAATTAATAGGTTCCACGTTAGAAGGCAAAGAAATTGAAGCTCAAAAAAGTCCGTTTCTTGGAAACAAGTACTGTTATTAGTTGAGATGGTAGCAAAGAAGGTTAAACAACAAGCTTGCATTTGACTTTTCTTTTGTGGTACATTGACTTTGGTTTTTTTTGAAAAAAAGCAAAAAGTTAATGGAGTTAGGGAGTTAATGAAAGTCTTGCCTTGATACATATCAGTGCATGAGTCAGCAAGACTGTAAGGGGTGATATATTTAATGAGTACTGTACTTCTCTTAAGCRTGGAACTGCACTTCCTKAACTGGTATGCTTTGAGCAGCACGTACTGGAGTATCATAGAATGTACAGGATATCTGAAGAAGGAAGATATCATATTGTAAAATCTTGACAGAATTATTTCAAAACTGTTCATTATCAACTAGGGATCAATGTAGTTTGTGTGTGGCAACCTGCTCTTAAGGCAAAGAAGTACCTAAGATTCATAAATGCTTGTTGGTCATAAGGAACCAGAAAACACAGTGAGTCCACAATCAGAAAGTTCCACTTGGCATGGAAATTAGTATGTTAGTCCCTGACTAAGGGAAGTCCACAAAGTAAATGAGTGTCGGGTGGCTAAAACGCCACACCTTAATTGAAAACCACCTTTGCTTTACAGATGTTTAGGACTTTGCTTTGTGTTTATGTTTATTATTATTAWTWATTATTATCGCTGWTATTATTTATCATAATTATTAATAATAATGTTATTTCTGATTAATTTTCTCTTCATGCGAAGTACATTTTCATGAGTATATTGTTAAATATATACAATGCATTGCTCATCAAACCTAGAATTCAGCATTTAAAAACTCATACTGATTGTGTGGTAAAATAAAAAACAATTTGCTACTTAMAAAATAGCTAGCAGATGTATTGTAACAGGTGMTATTAGTTCAACAGCTGTCAAATGCAAGAATCCTGTTTACATCAGTGGGGCTATCATTTTTCCAATTATTTATTAGCACTTCTTAAGAAAAATAAGATAAACTTTAACAAATTATTTGCAATTATTTTGTAGATTCTACTCAGCTTGTTTGTTGCTGTTATTTTGGACAACTTGGAACTTGATGAAGATCTAAAGAAACTTAAACAAGTAAGAACTTGTTTTTATTGTGCTTGAAAGTAGTATTAATTATAAAACATTACTGGTATTTTGTRTGGAAAAAGATGGGAAACATCTTCATCATAATGAACAAAATAGTACATTTGGAAACAAATAGCAATATTTTATTAGAAATTTTACTATTGCACAATGTTAAGGAAAAATGAAGATACCGTAAAAGAGATGCRTGGCAAAGTTAACTCGCTTGATTGATTCTCCTCATTTGGGGACCAAGAAGTCATTCTCTCATGCTTGAAACCCCAAATATCAATCACAATAAAACAAATGTAAGTAGAGAGCTCACACTGCCTTTCTGACCCTATGCACAAACCACCAAAGAGGAAGGTAACCATTTCATGCATGAACTAGCATGAGCTAACACATGGGAACTTCTGTAGTATTTGCTGGTTTTGTTCATCTTTCATGTGCCATTGTCACAGCATTATGTTCTTTCARCTGAGATATTTTACATTGAATTGACATGGTAATATTATATGCTTTTAATTTGTCTTTATAAAGTACAACGCAGGAATCAATACTGCTTTTGCTGTTGCAGTATTAAATATTGGTATGAATTGCTAACTTGAAATAAGTTAAAAGGACAAATATTTTCTGCCTTAGTGAAACAGAAATGCTGGATTTCAGTTGATCAGCTTACATAAGTGAGAGATCTTATAGATGATTTTGGGATGGTGGGACAGTCTTGAGTATGCAAACTGATTAGGCCAATCAAGGGCATTCATTTTTCTCCTTACCAGTCTCAAGAGGTAAAATGATCTGAAATGAAAGTGGCTCAGATGTATGGTAAGCAATGTCATATCATACTGATAATCTACAGGAAAATTTTCATACCGCCTGCATGAGTTAGGAGCACAAATCAATTTTCTGAAGTGAAGAGCTTAGGATRTGAAAACCAGTGGCTTTTCTGTGAAACATGGCATGTTTGATTCATAAACCACTTTAAAAGTCTACACCTTTGCTTATTAAATGGCAGCAGTGCAGCTTTATGCTTCAGCCACCCGCTTTGGAAGTGGTTAACAAACAGTGATAATGAGAGGCCACCACTAGCAAAGCTTGCCATGTTTCAGTCTGAAATCTTGTTAGCCTGGTAGGAATTCTGCCTCTGTGATAAARAATAGAGAGCACTTAAGTAAAAGGCATAAATATAATTTTAAAATCTCTCAGCTTCATAGATTTGAGACTGCAGCACCATAACTATGTGAGAGTGGTGCTGGACCAGAATAAAACTGCTGCCTCAGCCATCAGACCTTCTAATTACCATGCCACTGGCAGACTGTTTCCATGACTCAAGTGGGCATTTAACCAGAGCAGAGCATTTTGCCATTGTACATACCAGTTGGGTTGACTGCCATAATGATATATGGATTCTACATGCATTATAGTGCATATTATTCATCATTCTGATGCATAAAAATGTCCAAGGTGGCTGATGCTGGTTCACTTGTACTTATGCTTTTGGAGTGTTCTCTTGAACAGCAGTGACTCTTCAACAACTGTTACTCAGTAGTGCTGAATGCATTCCCTTCTGGTATTTTATGCAAACAAATTAATGTTAGTCAAAGTGTATCTTTTCAAATGCCTAAGGTGAAAGGTGGTAAGGGGTCAGTTCCTGGAGTGCAATGATATGAGATTACTGGCATTAATGTGCAACCAATTGAGTGTCTAGGACAGAAAAGGTTTCCTGTGGGGTAAATGCAGTGATATCACAGGCTCAGTGCTGATGGTGACTGCTCTACTGCGCTGAAATATTGGTTAACTTATCTCAGAGGATAAAACAAAAAATTTTTTTAATTGAATGATATTTTGAATTCTCAACAAAATAAAGGAACTTTAAGAAGAAGGAAGATTGTAAGATCATTGTTATATTTTAATCAAGACTATTTTTATAAAGAAATAAATCTGTACTGCTACACAGGAAATTTTTGACATCTGTAATTAAAAGATGAATGGTGTTCCAAGGAAGGAGTCAAATAATTCAAGTTGTTAATGTAAAAGACATTGAATGGTTGYAAATGGTGAAATTGTAATGTTCTCCATCCTTGGGGCTGCATTTTTTTCCCTGCCTTTACTGGCTGTAAAGCTCAAGTCCCAGGGCATTTTTAGATTATGATTTTCTAGGAAGGAAGGAGAATATATTTGTGCCAGAAATCACACCAACCTAATAATCCCTTTTGAGGTGTGTACTTSTTAATTATCACTTAATTTAGTTTCTAGAACTTGTTAAGAAAAATTTTATTACTTATCTTTCAGATTATTGGGAAAGGACTAATTAGTTAATATTTGCAATGTTCTCTAGAATGTAAAATGATATGTAAACACTTGCTATTCATGTTGTTTCAGTAAATGTGTTTAAATATTAATAAATCAAAGCAAAAATACATTAAATGACTAGGAGAGTCTRAGTAAGATTAAAAATTAATGTATTTAAAAGAAAGTAAACCTTTATAATTCAGTATGCCAGTGCAAATTTAGTTAAGGATTTACATCATGATTCAGTTTTTAATCACACCATTACATAATATTAATTCCAAAAATCTGGCCTCAGTGCAAAGAGTAGATAGTCCATTTATTGTACAGTGTGTGATCCTCTACATTATTTATTGCACAGTATTCAGGCTTTGCTMCAAAGACAAAACTATTAATCTTCTTACTGTCTTTTTTTATGGTACCCCTCATAAGTATGTAGAACAAACATAAAACTTGTAGAAGATTAATTTAAGTGATTTACTTAGCAGCACGGGCACACATAAGAATAGAATCTGCTTTTCCAAGACACAATCATTCTTTGTATCCTTACAGCTCTATTCATTTGCAATGCATCTCCCATCCTCTGCCACATCTCATCCTCTTGTCTGTGTCTGCCATTGTCACTCAACTGAAAAGCATTTGTACTATAGCTCACAATCATTTTCTAACTGTGCAATAAACTTGACCTTCTGCAGCAATCCAGACTGAACCTAACACCCTGCTCAGTCTCCAGGTATGACACTGATCCTGCTCATCTTCCCATGGGGGCCTTTACTCCGGCATTCCGTCCATCGGAGGATGGAGAGGATATTGAATTTAGGCATAAGAAATCCATCAGATACAATCCTGACTTCCTTCCTGTTTATGCTTGTCTTCTCCACACTCTCCCTAAGCTATTGYCCCAAAGTTAAAAAGAAACTGAGAGGATTTCTTTGATTCTTTTGTCTCTTRTGATAAAGTGCTGACTTTCATTTTAGAAATTCATTATTCTTAACAGATTTTGAAGCAYGACTTTCCTTTTCAGCAGGTGTGTTTTCCCATTTATTTTCCACGTATTTACTGATTCTATTCTTATATATTTCTATCAATTTGCCTTGATATAAAGCCAGGCTGATCAGGTTCTCTAATTCTCTATCCTGAATCCCTTTTTTAAAGTTAGTCACTTTTTAAAGTTGCCACTTCCCTTTCCTCTCACTCCAGAGTTTATTTAGGTGACAAATTATCTACCATTGTGTATGTCTGCCTTGTTATATCTGAGATCCCTGGAAGCCTTGAGAGAGTGCAATCAGGTGTTGGAGYGTAACAAATTGACCTTGTGTCAGTTATCTTCCAAAAGCTTTTCTCCTGATATTTTTGTAGAAGATCAGTCTTTGGAACAGTTTAGGGCCTTCTTTGACCTTGTCTGAGGACAGAACTGCTTCTTTTAATTTCTTTGTTTGGYTTTATTTTTCAGAACACTCTCAATTAATAGTTTGCTGCTCTTTCAGACCTCCTGCTTTCTTTATGTCCTTAAAAGCTTTCTTATTAGATTTTATTTCTTTAGAAATTAGTCCCTCTAAGTCTTTCATGATCTGCCATTATTTTTGTTTAAAAAAAATGCTAGAATTTATGCTTTTTTTCCTTTATTATTTACTTTGCATATGGCTTTCTTTTCTGAAACATATTCATTTACTTTTAAGTCTCCTTTGCACTCCACTTGACATTGCAAGTCTTGAGCCCTTCTTGGAGTTTTTMTGTAGGTGGTGGCTGTATTCTGTGCTTCTAAAACAGGATATTTAAAGCTACTCCATACATCCCCCTTCCCATTTTCTGTCATTTGTCCATTCCTTTAAATTTCTTTTCAAAAGCTTTATGTTTTTCAGTAATGAATTTTTAAATGTAAGTTCAGTGTAATAGATGGATTTGACTTTCTACTTGTAAGATCTGAATTTAAGAGCATTTTTATCACTGTTACAGAATAGCTTTTTGATATTTGTGTCATGAAATAGATCTTGCTCAGTACTAAACCATGAGGTACTTCTTCATTTAGGCGTTCTCTGGCTATGCAAGTTCAACAAGGAGTCACTTAAAAAGTTAATCTTTCCTCTGCATTTTCCTAAACATACAGGAGGGTAAACAGAAGATTCCCAGTGTTATTACCACTTGTCTTTAAGCCTTGAATATACTTTGCATATTGCAATCACTTTCTAACCTTCATTTACACATGTGCAGAATATTTCTTCCAGTACAACGCACAGTTTCAATGCACATGGATCCTGTGCTGTTTGTACACATTTACTGTATTGATTCACTGTATTGATTGTAGACTTTCTGTAACATACAGAACCAGTCATTCACTGGTGCCATGTACTTTCCAACTGGATAAAATGGTGCCTGTTCTGCACAGTCTGATTCTGTAGGATCCTACTGATGTTACTTCTGACAAGCTTCTGAGATGTGTTTTGTGTCAACATTGTGGAGTTTTTAAAAACAGAAATTCTGATTCAACCAAGTGGGGGTTGAGGTTTTATTATTAATAGAAAAACCTATATATGTATTATTCTTGCCTAGTTTTATGTCCCCTCCTTAATATGGCTTTAATTTTTTATGCTTTTTTGTTTCCTCTCAGAATTTCATGAACTTTTCGGATTCCCATGTCATTCTGTGCTGAGAAACTCATGTTTGCCTTGTTGACTACTCTATTCTGGGATTACTCTATTGTTTCAGTACCTGCTCCTTTAAACAGCTTTTGCAGCCAGGGAAGTTCCTTTAAAATCTTATGAGGGTTTAAACACCGGAATAGAATTCATCTCACTTCACCAATATATTATAACRTTATATATGTGGTTTGAAATATTCATGTAGATTTCTTTCTCTAGTTACTGGAAAGTAGCAGATACTTTTGGAGAACAATTTTGAGAGCCACAGTTATTTTTTATAGGACAGTTACAAGATTATTTGAAGCCAGCCATGACAYTATCCTCAAACCATTCTCACTGTATGAACTACCTTTCCTTCAACTGCAGCACAGTCTGTAGCTTACAGCAATGAAACCTGTATGGCTTTGCTTCTCAGTTGTATATCCCAGCTTTCCTGGGAAAGCATACAGGAAATAAAACTACTCTGTCTTTGATCTCTTCTTATATCTCAAAACCCTTTGGCTGGTCCTTGTCAGAAAAAGGGTATTGGACAGATGGACCTTTGATCTAACCTCGTGCACTCATTCTTACATCCCTGGTGTTTCATAATCTGAGTGGGATTTCAGAAGAAGTTTGCAAACAGCATAARGATAAACCCACTGGTGGCTAAAACCATGTGCCATCACTTTATTGTTTTATAATTCCACAAGGGAAAGAGCAAGTATCTCAAGCATCTCTGAGTGTGAGCCATGCTCTAACTTCCTTGACCATGTAATCTTACTTCTGTAATCATATTTCCTGGCATTCCAATGATTATATATATAATTTTAACACTATTAAAATATAACATTTTCTTTGTTTACCTTATGGTTAACCTAGCCTACCTCACTAACTTTGGTGGGTTTATCTTGGAGTTTGTATCAGACAAGATTATTATGTCCCTATTTTACTACTGGAGAACTAAAGCTGAAGTGACATTCCTGGGTTCATACACAAATTCCCAGCATGATGAGGAATCAAAGAAAGTCTGGTTTAGGCCTTAGGCCCCTTGAGTCAATCAGGAACATACGTCCACTTTTAAATTGTTGAAATCTCATGTAAGGGTAGTTCGCTTCTTCAAAGAGAAAATCCCTTAAGGAAGATCAGATTTCTGTCATATCACACATGTGCTGTCTGTGCTCACTAGTGCACACTKACAACATCAGTGCAGATGGCATCCATTACTAAAAATATTTTCCCCATGCCTTACTATCTGGCAACAGAAATTCTTGGAGGAATAAACAAGAATATGYAGTTGGGACATTATTCTTCTTATTTAATTAAATTCACACGCTCACTAGTGAAGGGACTTGTCAGATGTACATGCYCATTTCCCTCCAGTTCTGTTCCACACCATGAAATATATATAAGATTTTTTTCCCCCTAAATTCATATCAAAGCAGCAAATGCTGCAGAAGAGTGTATATATGCAGAGGTATATATCTATATGTATATATATGTGTATATAATGGTATATATCTGTATCAACTTATAGTACGCATTATTTTTTCAAAACGGCTGCCTTTGCAATGATATTATCTTGCCTCTGAGCCTTGAAAAGTAATGGATTTTTACCATGTTCATTTTCTCTCTTAAATCTCACTTTTCRCTCTTTCATGTTGAAAAAAGAAAAWTTCAGAAAYAAAAAAGCTAGGAAATAGTGATAGAGTCTTTGCTGGTTTTGTCTGTTGAGATAGATTCTTGTTTTCAACAATGTTTAATATCTGAACACCTCAATCTGATATCAGTGATTCAGGGTGACATTTTGAAATGCTTAGAAGCTTTGCAAAAAGGAGGCAGTTAAGCAAACATTAGTGGTCTTTGCAGAGCTTTCACAGCAAAAGCATAAAAGAAATAAAAGAAATCCATTAGGCCATTTGTTTCATAGGAAGGTGCGATTGCTGTAGAGTATAATATGTTAGGATTTTAGTGCCATCAAAAATGGCAGAACTATCATGGAATCCAGTTCTGTCATGCTTGGGGTTTTTTGGTTGTGGTAGTKGTGGTGGTGATGGTGACGGAGCCAATGGGGAAGTCTGTACTGGGATCTGCTGCCACATAATTGTCCAGAATTAATGCAACAGAGTGTAGATGTCTTTAAAATAATTTTTAAAAACAACTAAATATTTATGTGTTAATCCCTATTATCTTAAAATCTACTCTATTTTTCTGTTCTTGTTGTCAGGGAAACATTGCAATTAATACCTTTTTTTATCACTATGCAGTTACTTTTAACTCTTCACTACTCAGACTAGAAAATCCCTGATTTATAATAAGCCATTTGGCTATTTAAATGGGAGAGTATTGGATTTCTGGACATTGATCAAGATAATTATGACACATACGTTCTTAATATGACTTTGACACTGCTTCCCTTTTATGGAAGCATACAGAAGTGGAATTTTGTTTTAGTCAAGACAAAGCAAGTTAGTCTCTAAAAAGAGAGTGCCAAGTCCTTCTCCATTTTCCTCTCAARTGAATTTGAATAAAATTTTCTAATCAAATATTTATATTAAATAGAATATTTTTTTGTTGCATAACTCATCACCACAGCATCCTGTTGATTTTGRGAAACTGAGATATTTGGTTGCTTGTAGAGTTGGAATCTTTACTAAACTAAAGCAGTATTCACATGACTAACAATCCAAACTTATATCCCCAGAGCAAACATAACATTTTCTTGCTGTGATTCCTGTAGTGTTAAGCTTTATTTGTCCTTAACCTGAAGAGAAGAAGCACAATTTGTACTTTTAACCCTAAAGTCATGTGCAATCAGTTGTTAATTTTGCAATTATTACTTTGATTCCGGTGTCTGTGCTTTTCACTGCTAACTCAGAGACATTGGATTCACATTTTCAATTCATGTAAAAGAAACCTCCCAAGAATAAAAAACTTCATGCACTTAAATGCAATTATTTTTAAGAAATAAGGTTATCTTCTGACATACACTGAAAAAAAAAACACCTTTATGATACTGTGTTATTACATAGTAAGCAGTGTAACAAAAGTTTTAATGTTTTTATATTTAATCCAATACTCAGGAGTTTAGAAGCAACTATCTTCACGTTTTTGAACAATTCTATTCAAGGAAAAAAAATCTATTCATTCAGATAAAGGTTAAAATTTTTGAAAGTGTCCAGGGACAGGACTCATATCAGTTTGTTAGCCATGCAAAAAGTTAGGCATGCAGTCTAAACCAGTCATCTGTACTTGCCTGTAGTCATAGTTACCCTCCAGGGAATGATTCATCCCATCCAAGTTGGGTGCTCTCTTTTTACAAAGTTACAGAGGAAGTCTAGACAGTTAATTAGGCAAAATGCCTGATTTTCAATGGATAAAGTTAAATGACATAAATACCCGAGTTTAATGAATTAGGAACCTATATTTCCTTGATATTTTATCATATGGTTGCTTCCACATTAATGAAACCGAAAATCATAGTGTGTAACAGCAGGCACCTTACTGAAGTGCCTGGGCTGGGATCCTAATTTGGTTTCGGGACTTAGGTGCTAATGGCAACAAGGAAGGATAAAAGTCAGCGTTCAAAGCTGGTCATCTCTCTTCACTCACAGCAGAAAACAAAGACTACATTTATGAGTTCAGGTTCATAAAATAACAGGTCCCTGGCATTGGTACTTCAGTTAGTTTTCTAAAGGTACGAGGCACAAATTTGACAGGATCTTTGTAGAAGTTCCCAACTTCCACCTGGGTTGGATCAGAAAGCAGTACATGCCCTGTCTTGCCTGTGGAGCAAAAGGTATGCTCAGAGGCAAAAGCAGTGTGGTCTGTGTGAAACCAGACATTCACCATTTGCTGTGGGAATATGTCAGAAATGTGGCTCTTGCACATTTTAATGTATCCTACTAAGACTTTGTAGTTATGTTTGGTCTTAAAAGACAAAGTTACAAATAATTGCTTCCCCAGAGAATGAGGATCTCACTGCAGTGCCAATGATGTTCAGGATATCCATCTTACATTCTCTGCAATGATATGTTAACAAGTGCTGCTGCATCAATATCAAGATATGGAATACTTTTTTTAAAAAATTTACTATGTTGTTGCAGTATTATTCTTGCCAATATGSCTATCACCTTTTTTCACTCACCATCACTATCACCATTATGGTTCCCATTTTCTTAGCTGCTGCTTTTTCTTTCACATCCGGAAACAGTGCCATCGTTTCTTTACATTACTTTACCATACATTTCTTAATGTTGAAGGAGTCCCACCTGTTGTTAGAAATTTGAAAACAACAATCATGAATGCAGCACTACTTTCTTTGAATGTCTCATTTTTAAGGTAGGCTCTTGCTCTGGGAATGTTCATTCCTCTCYTTTTTGGACTAAAACATCCTTCTCATAATTTGTTATCAGTGTTTTCTCTGTCCCAGGCATATATCCATTGCTAAAATTCATGATTTTAGGATAAAGCTTAGGAGGAGAAAGCTTCACGCCATCATGAAAGTCACACTGACAAAGAGATTAAAATGTTTTAATAATGTTTTCCAGAATGAAATTTAGAAGTCAGGTCTGCAACCTAATCTTCCAGTAGGTATTTTGTAGCTTTGTCTCACACACATAGCATGTTTCTGCTTTCAGTGCTTGGAATGGATGCAGATTTAAACTAATTTTTAGCTTTGGGATTTTATTGTTGTTCTGTTTAAATCAGATGACCAGGAAGAGAAGGCCTAAGTTTTACTATTGACCTCTTGAGTATAAGTTCATGACGATTCACCGGTGAAGCAATCTGTATATTTATGCCTTTTCATTTTTGTTTGTTTTTTTTCACTATTTCTAGATACTAAGCTGTGACATTTGGTTTCCATCCACTCTTGCCTTTCAGATATTCATCACGTCTTCATGTAAAGCAGTTCTAACAACTGAAACAGCTCACTTCTCTAGTGAAATGCTATTTTTRTAGTTTCTGCTAGATGCTGCTGCTGCTGTCTTTTTATATTTTTGTCTGTAGAACAAATAAAGGGAGTAACCTGAACTAAATGCCATGCTTACATGTCTCTCACTTTTAACTGTGAGCTTCTAAGAATAAGTATTTCTTCATTCATCCATTAGTTTTTGTCAAGAAGTCTTCATAATTAAGCTCCTGTGAGAGCTTTGCAGAGGTGAGTGCTAACAGAGTTGCATTCAGCAGAACTGGTCATAGAAAGAAGATGAGTTAAAATCTGTCAGCCAAACTGAAGTCCATGTTCTCCAGTACCATGAGTGAAGCCAAGCTCTATCTAATACTGGTTCTGGCAGGAGAAAAAGGTCTAGATTATCTGGTATGAAGGATAATTGAATTGATAATTCTGGCATCATGGGATACTAGAAGCAATATAAAAATAAAAGCTTTTCCTTAGTATGGATTTGGAAATTGAGAAAATATAATCAAACTACTTGCAAAATCTCTAGGAACTGAAACTGCTAATGCTGTTAATTTTAATCTTTGGATTGGGATATCAACAGATCTGCTCAAAGCTTCTCTAAAAAGCCTTCCTGATGTCAGAATAAAATAATTTTCTGTTTCAAACTTTCCCAGCTCTTTTGCTGAAACTGTAGCTTGTATAGGAGTTCAGGAGTTGTAACAGATTTTATCCATGAGAGCCATAATGTGATCTGCATTTATAGTTGTCACCACTCATATTTTCATTTTGTTTCAAATGTGTTTGCCGTGAAAAACTTGAAAGCCTGTAATGGGTTTAAGTACTGGTGAAAATAAGTGGAAAAATACTTGTGGAAACTTGTTGAAAGTTGCAAATTWTAAGGGATGGTAAGAGTTTCAATAGATACCTTTTTATCTCAAGGTATTACTGAGAATGCGTATTTTTATGCTTAGGTGTGGGAATTTTCCTGGCTCTCTCTAAGTTCACAATAGTGTGTCCTCACTGTGTCGTGCCCAATTGAGCAAAAGTGACCTCTTGCAGTGTTTCAGATAACGAGTGTGACCCATAGGCCTGACTTGATCTGTTCAGGCATGCATTTGTTTCATGCCTCTCCCACTGCTTCTTTTCATTCTGGAGCTCCAGTGAGGTTTGCAGTGTCCTTGCAAATTCTGAAGAGTGAGACCTGGCTTTTTTTTTTTTTTTTTAATTCATTCCCTCTAACTTCTGGCCTTGACAATATAGTTACATCCATTCTCTGAGAAATGGATATGAATGAACTTCTTCAAAGATAATGATACCTTAGGTATGTTAAATGGTCCTTCCACTGTGTTCTTTCCTCTAYCTGGAATGCAGGATACCCACTTTGCAAAGCTACTTGCACTTACATTTTTGCTTATAAGTCAGGGGATCCCAGGCATCAAGTGAAAAACTAAGATGAAGGATTTCACTCAGGCAAGCAGCTGAAGGTATAGAAAAGGTATAGCTAAGAACCTAACGAAGAATTCAGATCCATTTGCATTGAGCACATCCTGCAAAGAAACATGTACTTCAGTCATATTTACAATATTTCTGTTAGGTTTTTAAAAGAGAGAGAAAAATAAACCAAAAAAGTAAAGAATATTTATCTTCTAGAACATACAAAAATCTCTGAATCAGATATATTTTGGTTATACCGTCAGTGCCTTGGGGTAGTTAAAAAGCTTGCAATGTGCTACCTTCTATTCTGCTCCAAAAATAACATGAATTCAGGGAGGATGAGGTACCCTCCAGGCAGTAGTATAAGCAATTATGTTCAGGGCAAAAAAGCACTGATCAAAATGTCAGGACATGCTCTTCTTTTTGCAGTTTTTTCCATGGTCTTTAAAAAGAGTATAGGAAATACAAGACCTCCTGAGTGTACTTGCAGATGCTGGTTTTTCTATTCTATTCTATTCTATTCTATTCTATTCTATTCTATTCTATTCTATTCTATTCTATTCTATTCTATTCTATTCTATTCTATGCATCTGATTATCATATCCTAAATGTAAGTTTTGGGTCTGTTTACCATTAAAACATAGTTTATATTTTTGCACTCGAATACAAGCCGCCTGTGATTTTGAAACTACACAGACATATGCATATGTCCCAACCACTTCAGAATCTTTAAAGATTTCTCCATTTCAGGTCCTGCAAATACCTTTGCTACATATGCATATGTCAGTGCAGGTGTATACACACCCACACRAACAAACTTGTCAAATACAGAGTTTTTCACAGTGACCTGATTTTTACAGTTTGCAGAACAACAACAGATCCCTTTTAAAATCATGCCAATTTTATAAAAGTGATGAATATATTCCCAAAGCTTGAAAATTTATGTGTATGTGTTATATTGTTCTTTAAAACAAAATCCTTAAATCCTTAACAGCTCCAATAGTGCCTTTAATGGGCTTCCTTCTGTTTAGTACTTGTTTTTCCCCCAGTGAGCATGTCTTAATTCCACAATATTATTTTATGCATTTTCAACAATGAAATGATGTGGAGTAGCTGCATATCTTGTTTGTAATGGCAGTGAATTGTCCTAGTAAAGACTTTTATTTTGGTAATCCAGATGTATTGTGTTTAAATGTAAATCCTTTCAGACTGCTACCCTAAAATTACTGCTTTTAAAGTATGGTGTTGCTTGGTATTCAATATGATGGTCACTGGCATCAGAGGAAAGCCTTCTGTATCCTAGTAACCCATAGCTTCATGCCTCTCTTACAGCTCTAATTAAATCCCTAAATCACAGACTAGTCTGAGTGGGARGGGACCCACAAGGGTCATTGAGTCCAACTCTTAAGGAACCAGCCCATGTTGGGATTGAGGCTGCAGCCTTGGCATTACTGGCACAGGATATCAGTGTCACCTAAAAATACAATCAAGGCATTCATAATGCTTGGAAGTTCCTTGTGACCAGTGGTTGGTAGAATTTCACCATACATGTTTCTGGTAAAAAAATTAACAGTGTCAAATTGTCCTTGGAAATGTATTATGAAGTTCACTGAGGAAGAATTTATATGCTCAGAATACACCAACAGGTCTACAAAGTGAAGGTCCTCCTGTATCAGTGTTTAGTTCTTGATGGTAGCCAGAAAACTATATTTAGGAACTAAGAGAAGAAAAGGGAAATCACAAAGTGGTGATACTTCATACCTAAGTGATAAGGGACACAGGAACTTCMAGCATCCAACATGGTGTATCTTTGTCTAGTAGTTCTTGATGGATTTTTTTCTTGCATATCTGTTAAACCTATTTTCATATTTCTGTATATTCTAGCATTTACTGTCTGTGGTAGCAAAGATAAATTTAACAATGTGCCATGTGAAAAAGATATTTCTTTTTCAATTTAGAAATCTGCCACTTGATTTTCTCATTTGATGCCCTCTAGTCGATGATGTACAGTTATTCCAGTCAAATGCTTCCTCAGTGCCCTCTCTTTCCTACTTTGCCTGTTATTCCAGTGTTTTCTTKGTGCACCTGTACATGTAGCATTAGAATCAGACCAAAGTTTCTTTTCACTGGGTAACTCTATTTGAAGTGATCTCCTTTCGCAGRAAAATTTGGCAGTTTAACTAGCACATCTTGGAAAAAGTAATATTTAATATTTCTTACAMACTCCCTTACTTTTTTTGTCTTTTTCAAGTAAATAAGTCAGCATGTGAAATTACCAGGATGGAATTTCTGTAACACCTTTTCTTGTAAGTTTTCTTGTTTTCTTTTTAACAAGAATTTAAATTATCTAGTCCAAAATAGAAAAAGTGCTAAGAAGTCAGTCTTGTCTTCCTGCATGCAGCTAGTTTGCTGAGGCTTTTCTGATCCTGTTTTTCATTAATTTCTTATTTTGCTTCCCCTTTGTGTTCATTTGCTCTCCTCAGATCTCTTTTCTGGTGAGGCAGCTTAGTATTTGAAAGCAAGGTGTTTATARTGGAAGTCCAGGCAGTCCAGATACAATCCTTATTCATTGAGAAGACAGTTCTGACCGTACTCCTTTTAATACCAAACAAGTTTCACTGTCCTGGTAATGCCAACCTCATTTTGGCAGACTTATTAACAACTCCTTTATTCAGTGAGGAGAAAACTGTACTCACACTTTCTGACCCAATATTACTTTTCATAGTAAAGGAGTTTTTCTTCCCCTCTTCTCCCCTGATTCTTGTTAAGTAGAACCAGAGCACATAATTCACTACTGCTTTTAATTGATACGACAAACAATGACAGATGAAACACTGGTAATTGGCTTTTTGAGTACATGGCTCCAGAAGCTGTCTTGAGTGATACCTCAGAAGTGATGTCTTGCCTGTCAGGAAAGGAGGAGTTGGAAAAGATAGGATTTGGGATGCTGAACACATTTGGTCAGAATACGTTGCCAGAGTCCTGTGCCTTTCACCCATCACCTCCAGGCATTCAGAAGATCCAGCAAGACACCAATGACAATTTCAGCAGTTGCATCCCTTCCAAATTTTGTGTGCTGAGGTTTCAGCATTAAAGTGGGAGTTTCAGCATGGGGATTTTTCGTGAACATATTGTGTGAACAAGGTGTTATAATTGGTATATCTAATTTAAACACGCTTGGCTTAAAATTTTTTATATGTGGATATGTGTGTGAAAATCAAGGAGCTTTTTTAAGCCTGGTTAGAGTTACTTGCCTCCAGAGTATTTTTGTTCTGAGAACAGTGCTTGAGGTAATTCTAAATGGGAAATAACTATAAAATAGAATAAAAATGAGAAATCACCTTTTCATTATATCTGATTCCATGTGAATGGATTTTTAACAAGTGGCAGGAAAGATAAGTGTCAAGCACATTTCATTAACCAATGAAAAATACAGTAATGGTTCCACACTAAAATTTATGTACTACATAAAAATGCATTAAATCCTTTKTTCATCATAGAGGGAAGATTGAAATTTCACAAAATTCAAGGTGCTCCCCCATTCCTGGGACATATGCAGAACATTTAAAGTGACATTATTTCAAAATTTGTGAGTTTCTCATAGACTATGTCCATTCATAGAAAACAAGTTAACCTTTCAAGACTGGAAAATAAGGTCATCTGGAAAGCTAATCATGCTAGTCTCTTGAAGGCTGTAGCTTCAAGACACTATTGTTTGATTTTTTTTTCTCCCTCTTACCTCGTCTGTCAGCATGTTTTACAAACAGCATAAATGGATCACAAATTCTGGGTTTTATATTTTATTCATAATGGTGAAATAAACACCTAAGTATTAATTCAAAAGTTGCCAATTCCTAGTATAAGCAATACAGTATTATCTGTTAAAAAAAAAAACCTCAATAAATTCAAGAGGGTTTCTTCTGGAAAGAGGTTTTATGGTATAAAACAAAGWCCTTTGACGTTTGGCTACAAAGATCATATTCAAAGCACACACTTTTCAAAGAGGAGGGATGGCAGTCAGATTTGCTATGAATATGGAAATAGCAGTAACAAAAAATGGAAATATAATCTTCTACTGCTTYGCTTCTATCACCAAGTAATAAAATGCTTGCCTAGCTTTTGTATCACTGGGAGGTAATTTAATCTTTATTTTTTTGTTTTATTTAGTGGATAGAAAAGGAGAATGCAAGTGCTTGTCAGGGCACATAGATGACTCTAGGTGCTCCATCCTCTGAATTAAGGGACAGTCTTGCAGCAGTTTGGAATGAGGGGCTTACGTAGCATTGCCAGTTATTTTGATAGCAGTTGGATTCTTGAAAATCTATTCTGGGTTTGCCTTTGTGCCCTTCTGTGTCTCAGAGGGCTGCATTGCCTTTTCTGAACTGTGTTTTAGGCCCATAGGAGCTTGTGAATCTATGGTCTTGTGTACACCTTGTAATTAACTTCTGCATACTTAAAAAATAGCAGAGGCCTGACCTTTGCATGAGATTTRATTCCTGGTTCATTAAAAATAGCTAGCAGCTCAGAAGAACGAATTCATTATTTTTACTGTATTTTTTGGTACCTGAGTCTAAGTCAGTCACTTCTTTCCCATTTAGAATTCAGAAGACTTCTCCTTTTATAGTTCATCAGGAATGGATCAGGCACTTTTTAAAAACATAACAGAAGATGAGGAAGCCTGCAGGGGTTTCCTGCATAATATCCAATGAGTGGGAGCACTATTTCAGAAGGAGGGAAGAATTCTTACACATCTTTTTCTTTAAAGAAGCAGTCCATCGTCACAAGGACACAAAGAAAACTATCTCTAGTAAAAGGGAATAACAGAACTCAGCAATCTCACCCTGGCTAAAATTTCATGAGCAAACTTGTGGGAGAAAGGGCAGCCAGTAACAYCAAATTATCTCAGTTTTTATCTAGTCCAGCCAAGAAGGTTTCTGAAGTARTTTGGATCAGCCTTTGTGACCTCACAATTACCACTCATATAGATCTGCCTCTGTGTGTTCTTTGGTGTAATGAATCTTCTGTCAAAATATCTGTATTAGAAAAATACTGTAAAACAGCAATGAATCTGTAGCTCATTTATGTCAAATTAAATGTTCTGCCTCTAGTTCAAAATGAACAAACCAACCAACCTCAGAAAGGCAAAGGGCAGCTAATTTGTGTAAAGACAAAGTTTCTCCATTTTGAAGAAATGTCCTGGATTATGACATCAGCTACGTCTGTGAACTTTTTTCTCAACTTCAGTTACACTTTCTAAGTAAGGATATTTGATTGTAGAAATTGGTCCACTCTGTGGATGGCAAATACTCAAATATAGTTTGTATTAATTATCTTCTCAGATAATCTAAAGAGAGCCCAGTAATGGTTTGAGCAAAAGTGCAAGTTACGAAGAGATGACATATGCATGTGCACAACAGTAAGACTGAAGAGCATAATTATCTTTTGTCCTGCAATTCRTGGCTATCACCAAACTGTAGAATCATAGAAAAGTCTAGGTTGGAAGGGACCTGTGAGGTACACCTGGTCCAGCCTTGTTGAGAGAAGGCCATTAGATGAGGTTACCCTGAATCCTATCAGGTCAGTTCCTGAAAATCTCTAGTGATAAAATTTCTGTGTCTTCTCTGGGCAACTTATTCCAGTGATTGTCTTTATAGTGAGGAATTGATTTGTTCGGTCTAGTGGGACTCTTTTTCACGAAGCAAGTGGTATTCTTCCTGTSCTGTGACTAGATGTCCTCGTGAAGAGTGTTCTTCTATACTCTCTAGAACTACATTATAGATAAAATTTCTGTGGCCCCTCCGTAGACCTTTCCAGTCTCAAACAAATCTGATTACTGGAGATCAGCTCAAGTGTACAGCCACATGTATATTTACTTGTAAGGAAATAGATGCACATAATAATGGTGTTTATAATAAAAACACTTGGAAAAAAGTACAAAAAACAGTACAGTGCATGGTGGTTGATGTTTGCTTACTCCTATAAGACCAAGATTGATGAACTCATTACCACATTTGGTACTTAYGTTAGCRGATTTTTAGGAATATTTATGTAGTGTCGCATCTCAGTGGAGTTCCATGTTTCATACGAAACATTCTTGTCCTAACTACAGTAGGTCATCCTTTCCATTTGGGTAGAGATTTGTAATATTGGCCTGTGCCAGCAAAGTATCCGTTTACAAAACTGTCCAAACACACTGCAGCACACCTAAAAAGAAGGAAACACAGGTTTGCACAGCCACAGCCCACAGAAAGAAAATGCCATCTGCTGCACAAGCACCTGCATCACAATCTGCAACATGTATTTTTCAACATCTAACATAACTGCTTCCACCTCAGGCAGCACTCAAAAATTCATATGGATCACATAGCTTGGCTTTGAAATCTGRAATTAGGTTCATGTAGCATAGGTATGTGCCAGATTTAACCCCAACCAAACAGTTGCTCTCTCACTCTGACAATCAGAAGAATACAATTGAGAAAACTCWTGGKTTGAGATACAGGCAGTTTAATAGGCAAAGMAAAACCCATACATGCAATCAAAGCCAAACAAGGATTCATTCACTGTTTCACAGGGGTAGGCAGGTGTACAGCCATACCCAGGAAAGCCAAATTCTATTGCATGTGATGGTGACTTGGGAAGAGAAATGCCATCACTCCAAACATCSTCCCTTCCTTCTTTCCCCAGCTTTATATRCTAAGCATGATCCCATATGGTATGGGATATCCCTATGGTCAGCTGGGGTCAGTTCCCAGCTTCTTATGCATCTSCAGTCTCCTCACTGGTGCATTGGGGTGAGAGGCAGAACAGCCTTGACTCTGTTGAAATGCTGCACAGCAATGAGGAAAACATCCCCATGCTGTCAGCACTGTTTGCAGCAAGAATGCAACACACAGGCCAATGCCAGCCACTGGGAAGGAAATCARCTCTACCCCACCCAACACCAGCACAATGTTTCCTACCATGCAGATGAAACTAAGTAGTAAGTCAAGTTGGATGTGCCTTCTGTCCCTACAAGTTTAGTGGTGAKCTATCTCATGTAATACCCCATACAGTCCATAGAGCAGCCTATAAAAATCACATGGAATAAAAGTTTTTCACATACAGGAAAAATTTCAGGCTTTCTACACTTAGGTGCTAAGAGGACCTAGATAAAACTTTCCTTGCTTTGTTAAACCATGAGCAGGGACATACCCATTCTYTGCAGATTGAGTCATTTATCCTTATAACCTCTCTACTCTTTAGCACTTTAAATACTTTTCACTGTATCCTGATAGAAAGTCAAGCTGATGACTTCCTAAGCCAGTCACGACCTGGTTCACTGAGTGTCTTCAAATCTTTTTTACATAAACGGAGCTGCCTGTGGTGAGAACCTTTGAAATTCTGCCCACAATTATAATTTCCCAGATCGCCTCTGTTTTTTGGGAACCTGACAGGGCAGATGAAGATGTGTGTCTCAGCTACATTTAGATAAGGACCATTTGCAAAGCTACCTCCAGGAATCTCCTTTATGTAGAAAATAGGATAGGAAAGCAAATACTAAGTGTCTCTAAATTGTCTTGCAATGGTAATTTCTTTGCTTCCCATGCAGAAGCTTCCTTTCAATTTTTAATAAATTCTACCCTGAATCTTAAAGATGAACACATTGTAACTAGTCAATATTGAATGTTTACATTTTTACAAGAGCAGAATTCATACAAGTTGTGCTTTTGTTCACTGGAAAATATTTTAGTTGCATGTTGTTCAGCATATGTAGTTCATAACAAATAATGATATCTAGTTTACATGAAGTCTCAAGCATTTTTCCCTGGTGAAATGGAGCATGTAATGCATTTTCTATTATAATGGTTATTCTTYTGTAACTCACTAACCTTTGTATGGAAGTGAAAATGTTTCTGCTACTTATTCCAAAAAGAAAAATGATGAATATGAAAATGGTATTATTCATTATGGCATTTATATGTGAAATAGCTATTAAAAGAAGAGTTATGCATGTTAGCATAAATGTGTTTTTCATTTACATTATCTGTTTTAAACTGTCCATTAAAAAATGTACCTACCCCTGAACTGTTTCAAAATAAAGGCATTGTTTATCTATCTCAGGTAAGATAAATATTGACAGCATTAGGTTGTTTGAATTTATGGTCTTAGAGGACTTTTCCAATCTAAATGATTCTATGAACCTATAAACTATTTTATCTTCCTTATACTAGAGCATCTTCTCAAAGATAGTAATTTAGCCAATCTGTATTGAGAGAAAGCTGTCCAGGATGTGCTCCCTATCCTTAAAGCTGGCCACCTGGCACAGCCTGCCTTGTACATACAGCAAAGTTATTTTTCCWTCCCAAAACTACCTACCATTAAATAGGAAGTGTCCATACTGCCTACAGGGAATGTGCCCAGTTGAAATAAGTGCCAAACTGTTCTCAGGCATGATGAGGGAGAGTGCCAGGTGGCCAAGGCAAAACTCTGCAGTTGGTCTTGATAACAGTATGAAACAATGGGCAATCCTAATCCAGTTTTTAGGCCCATATCCCATTGCTAGTGCTGGTGTAGCCTTGCACTGTCCCTGTATTCCATGAAGGAGTTACCCTGAGGTGACAGTTTGTCTCGCTTGTTTTCCTTATGTGTTAGCATGGGATGAGCCAGTATCTGGAGATACYTTTTCTGGTTAAATATAAGAAGTGTCTAGATGATTTTACAATTTACTTACCATTTGGAGAACTGTCAGTAGCTGAAATGAATGCCATCATAAATGCTGTGGCCTAGATTCATCCTGCCTAACACTGGGAGTCAGGAATCTTATGTAAGGAACATGCTGGATTCAAACTCCCCATTTATTCAATGGAAAAAAATAAATGTGTGAAATATACAGCCAACCCAAGATCTGAACTGACCTCTAAAAGTGTCTCTTCATAACTTTCAGATATAAAAGAGACCATAACTAAATTAATTTTGGTGGGTAATTCAGTCTAAAGGGAAGAAGGTTGAATCTGTTCTGGTAAGGACATTTCTGGGGCCTGACTACCAACGCAAATTGCACAGAATCTTGGATTGCCCATTTTTAAAAAATTATATAATACTCACCCCTGCAGAGGCAAAAATATTTGGAAATATGGCTAAAGTGTAAACCATGAAGCAATGTTTGCCAGTCTGTAGTCAGTATGAAGTAATAGCTTGGAAAAATTCATCTTATTTATCTCAGTTGATCACAGGGAAACTGTGAAAATTTGGATTCCTGTATACTTTCAGATAAACAGCCGAATTTTGCTAGATAAGTTTTCCACTCTTTGAATTGGAATCATTTCTTGTCAGCAGCATTTGTTCCTGAAGAACTGATAGGAGCTACAATTATTAAATATTCCACATATGTGAAATCRTACTCGATATCTGTTAAATTTGGAAGACCTTGTGCACAACTGAAGAAAAAGTTATCTAAATGAACAGCTAGGGAGTAGAAGTTACAGCACCAAACCATACTACACACAGCATATAAACCCTGTGACAGAAAAGTTGTTTATTAAAAGAGCAGATCTTGTGCCTATGAGAAATACATGTAATCTGTTTTCTCCATCTGTCAGGAACTTTTTCAGTTTATTTTACTCTTATATTATCAGCGGTGTAGTCTCTGAGTGCCAGCACCATGACTATCATAGTTTCTGGTATATTTCACTGAAAATTCCTCAAGCCAGTGCTGAATGTGGTTAAAATCAATTTAGGTTCACTTTTACCATACCTACATGGGAGAATTTTTTATTGCTTGCAATGTCCCCATTGTTTAGGTGAACCCAAAGGATGAAATTCGCTACTGAGGACTCCTCACTAAAAGAGGACAAGAGAACAAGTGCAAACATTGAGCCCTTGTCTTTGCACACTGCCAAACTCTCCCCTCACTGCTGCCTTTCTCCTATAGCTCCTGCTTCTTTCTTCCAGGCAGTACTTTGTTATAGTTCAAGTAATATTTCAGTTGAGGTTTTTATAGCACTGTAGACATACTAATAAGATCTACACTTCATAAATACTTCCTTTTAACACTGCAAGTGTTAGTCTTAGCCAAATTCTGTTTATCCAGTTTTTTACACTAATTTCCAGGTTGATTTTACCTTCCTTTTATTTTATTTCATGGTGCACGGTGCTTAAACCAAATAAACATTTTTTTTTTTATTATAATTGAAATATCAGGTGTAAATGAACATCTGATTTGTGTTGAATTTTAAATCAAATAGAGGTACAAAAATGTTGTTACAATTTGATGCCAAAGCTGAGGGTGGGATATGACAGCTTACCCATATGTGTATCTTCTTTTAATATTGCTCGTTCATGTCCAAAAATCTGCCAGATCCCTAGGATTTCAGAATAACAAAAAGGAAAAAAAAAAGAGGCTCATTTAAAATGCCTTTCTGATTTTTAGTTGTTTAATTAGTGTCATTCATTAATTACTTGGGTTTGATTCAAAGCTCCTTTTGACAAGTGAAAGGTGATGGTAAATCTGAGAACTTGGATCAATAAAAAAATCTGCAAAGCTATTGATTGGGTGCTGGTATGAGTTTGTTATGTCTTTCAACTGATATCTTGTAATGTCTTGTKCTCAAAGTGTTCGGTGTTGGAGCACATGGCATATCCTGCTAAGCATGCAGCACAGATACTGTATTGTTATTCTTTAAATACAGCCCTTTCTAAAGAACATTTGCAGTGAAAAATACTGATATTTAGCAGTGCACTGTAATGTACTAAACAATATTAATTTAAAATCATCCACTGAGATGTGAGACCTCCTGAACTTTGGCTAAAGGTTTGAACTTTTCAGTCACCATGAAATTATTCTGGGCAGCTGGCCAGTTCCTAAATAGGTTGTGTGTACATCAGTGGTAAATCTTTTAATTTGGAACATGATTAATTTCAGCCTGTCAACTAAAATGAAAGAGTTAGAGCATTGCTGTAATTTTTTTTTAATAATTTGATTTCATTGAAATACTTACAGAACATTTAAGTGAATTTCACATACACTTACCTCACACACCATCTAGAAATTGTGTCTTTCACTCTTTAAGTTTTGCATGGTACTGGCTCCTTTTCCGTGATCAGAACTAAATGAATAGAGAACAAAACAAAAAGTTATGAAGGGTAAGTATTACTCTTTAGATATGGTTAATTTTGTATCTCCTTTGGCATGTGCTCAGCAAAGTCTCAGTGTCTTAAAAACTCATCGACTGTGTTAAATTTGAATTTTTAGTTTGTTTTGGCAAGATCAGTACTTTTGAGGATGTGTCAAGGTGCAAATTGATGATATTAAGAGATATGTTAGTTTGCACTTTGAACTGTTTGAGTGATCTTGTTCGTATTACCAGACCCTGGAGCACTTCCMCCTTCCAGACTGTCAGCTTCCATCTGAGTAAATCATGAGAATTCTGCAGGTGCAGACACTTGTCACATCCTGCTTCCCCAGAGAGGATGTCAACTGGAGGGCAGGTGTGACACTGCCTTGCATTCACCTGAAGATCTGAAATGCACTGCAGCATGTCTCTTCTGYCAAACATAGGGAGAAATTATGGAAATGCAGCTCTCCTAATCAGCTCCTGGTGCCTGTCTCATTCCAGTTCTCTAGTGATTTTTAGCAACTCTGCTATCACAGGAGTTGCAGAATGTACTTTAATAAAACTCACTACTTTCACCCTGACCACATTTACAGCGATTACTGTCTGGATGACCCTTTGTACAGAAGCCTTGAATTCAAAAATAATTTACAACTGAAGCCTCAATAAGTAGTATGGGTGAGATTGTACCATGTAACACCTGTGCCATTGGAGAGAATGGGTACAATAAAACAGTTGCTGCTGCTATCCCATTCACAGGGTGTGCAAGTCAGAAGGGTTTTCTTCAGAACAGATTCAGTCTCACACTGGACTACCTGACATCACACATGGGGTTCAAAGCCCCACTAAAGACCAGCCATTGGTTGTGATCCTTCAGCCTGGACTGCATCTTTGTTTAACCAAGGTGGAGCTTGTSCTTTTGTTTCCTCCTAGAAGAATCTGGTTTGCTTACCAACACATCGCATAAACTAAACCAGAAGACAAGAACTGTTGATGATTCAAACTTCAAACTGCTCCAAACCAAATGCAGACGTGGCCATAATGCCTTTCTGTGAGAAAAGGATCACACAAACCTTCTCTTCACCTGTAAGTCTGCCTGTCTCGCAGCTGTCTTTTGGAGTGATCTAAGACAGTTGTGTGAATAGATCAGGGAGAGCTTGGTGTTCAGGGACCTGTAAGTATTATTCAAACAACCACAGGAATCTCAAATTAAATAAAACCTCTCTGACACTCCTCACCATTTAGGTGCTGTTTGGAAAAGTTATTCTGATGTGTGTTTAGAGCAGACAGTTGTACTCTATGTGTTGTGCCATTAAATCTGCTTCTGTAAACTCAAGCAGCATATAAGTAGTGAGATGAACCCAAATCCCTTCAATGGCTTTACAGATGTTAATGTTTTTACGACCCACAAGAGAATTTAGCCAGGCCAGGCTGACAAAATATTGTTGAGCATTCTCAGTAGGCTCTTGGGCTGTAAACGGAGGTCTGTGCAGAACAAATCAGGCCTGTGTGCACTTCCTTGTCAATAGTAAGAGTAATAAGTAAAACTTAAAAATCATAGAGAAAAATGTCCCGATATATTGTTTGAATTTATTGGGTTATTTGGGTCTAGCTGTTGCTAGAAACMTTCTGCACAATCATAGCCCCATTTCAACATAATCCTGTACCTTTAAAAATATTTGTGTTTGTTAAGTGTTAAAGGAAGGTGAAATATGAAGGTTCTAAGCAGCAATACAAAACAGGATGTATGTCATGTGGAGCAACAATTACACCCTGAGTGCATGGAGAAGAACTCCGGGAAGCTAAATGCCTCACACTCTCTATATAACATAATATTATCACAGCATGAGTAATTGGAGATATTCTATAGAACTGCCTTGACTTTAGGTTATTTTAAAGTCCATTTTAAATAATTCTCCTATCCCCTTCTTTACCTTTTGAACTACACAGTTTCCTGCTTTCAAGCTCTCCCTGCTCTGTTCTCCATTAAGACTTCAGACAACATTGCAATGTTCTCTATTCTGTATACACTGACTTATGAAAACAGGAATTCATAGCTATAAGTGACATTGTCTGTGCCAAAAATATGCATATTTATGCAATGTTTTCTAATTGAAAAACAAGTGTCAGAAGCTGGAAACCTTCCTTTCCTCTAAAAATAATCCCTTTCCAAAGCTTTCAACAGTACAATGTTGCAGAAAAGCCCTGTTAGATTAGCCAATTAATTTCTTTGTCAGTGAATGATTTCTTTTGGCAATACTCTGACATTTCAGGGGGTTTGACTAGTCTGATTTTGAAATGATRAGGCACTTCCCTCTGGAGATCTCTCAGAACACTCAGAGATCTGCCCATAAGGCTAGTAATATTTATTCTCACTCTAGAAATTCTATTTCTAAATTTCATTCTCTCATTCCTTTATTTGGTGTACACATTGTATTCTTGAAGTAATTAGTTTTAAAATATTTCTTACATCAATTTACATCATCTCCCCTGGGCTCACTTTATTATCAGTTRTGGAAGATGTAGGATAAATATTGGGACCCTTGATCTTTCTTTTCTTTTTTCTCCCTTGTCCCAGTTGTCTCAGTCTCCCCTGGTTTCATGGCTCTCTTCAGCACTATTTTGGTTTGTCAGTGTGCAAATGCTAAGATGGCATTTAGAAATTAATGCATACCCAGATATGTTSTCTTCAAAGCAGCACAGAGAGGAGCTGTGGACATCTGTACCATTTTTCATACCTCTGCAATGTCTAACCAGCTGAGCTTGGTTGTGAACATAGCCTTTGGCTGGTAATAGAGCCAAATAATCAAATCTGTCTTTTGATGCTGTATTGAAATCCAAGTTTGTGTTTAGTTTCTGCTCTTACTCTTTATCTAGAATTTTTTCAGTTTATTATTTCCTGCCCCTGTTTCTAAATGTGTCTTTTTTTTTGTCCAGTGTGGTATTTGCAACTCTTCACATTTTAATATTGTGTGTGCTAATGTCATAATTTCTTCCTTTTAAGGGTCATTAATAATGCAATGAAAGAAGACTGGACACAATACAGATTTATGCAACATTTCCCTTTTATTTTGACTCATCTTTACCATTAATCATTAGTCTTTGTTTGTAGCTGTTCAGTTTTCTTCAGTTTTCAGTCCAAATGACAGATTATATCCAACCAGTATGAGTTGATTTTCAGTTTAAGCTGTCCTGTGGCTGATAGTGGTGATGTTGCTGATAGCATGACAGTGCAGCAGAGCAGCTTTTCTTCTATAGCATGCTGTGGGAGCACRTATTTCACTAGGCAGGGCAAATGAGGGTTAAACCTCTGTTTGAATTCCTGGGTAATTGCCCTTGGTAAAAATCTGCAGCTGATGTCYATCAGCATTATTCCCTGCAGGTGCTGATGGTGAAAATGTCTTCTAAAATTTATACATCTAATCCTTTGCAATACAATACAAGCAGAAGTGAGGAGAATTGAAATTTCAGTTGATGCTTGCTGAAATAGTATACAATACACATACAGTTTAAAATAAATGTTAAATTTAATTTACTGCTTCTTTTTCACTTGGTATTTTGTTGCAATAAAAACTGAATTGCTAGGTAGGGTAAACAGAATTCAGGAATCTTATCTCTATATCGTATCTTTTTATCTTATATAATTTGATTTAGCCATAATTTATCCGCACAGATAGCTGTATCTGCCTTTTCTGTATTTGGATGGGTGATAATCCATTGAATAATTGTGGTTAATTATAAATGCAACATATGTGATTTGCTATAGCTAAGCATTGCTGATGCAGATGGATTCTTTAAAGTTCTTTGTTATCACTTATAATACTCATCATAATATTTGTCCTGTTATTTTATGTTCTGGGTGCTAGATTCTCTTAAAATTTCTGCCTTTTAAAGTACTGTGCTGTCTCTGAATATCAAAGAGCTGTCAGGATATACAAAAAGATGTGCCTAATATGAAAAGATCATGGGTGTTTATTTCATGAAAGTGTTAGAATCTGTGAAGAAAACATAGAAATAAGCATATTGAATAGGACACTAATACGCTTTATATTTTAAAGTTAAAACTATTAAGAATCCTCCCATTTTATGTCTTTCAGTTAAGGGCATGGTATTGTTAGGCATTTATCATCTTCTAGCACAAACCATTAACTTGTATCAAATTTACCTTCTGTAGGTCTTTGCTGCCATCTTCTGTTTCTTTAAGTGATTGCCGTTGTTAGTATTTTGATTCTGAAAAATAAGAATGGGAGATTACAGAGCACAATTTCCCTTCCTATTATTTTTTTTATTCACTTGTTTTCAGCTAAAGCAAAGTGAAGCCAATGCAGATACGAAGGAGAAGCTTCCATTGCGTCTACGCATCTTTGAAAAATTTCCAAATAGGCCACAAATGGTGAAAATCTCAAAGCTTCCTTCAGATTTCACAGTTCCAAAAATAAGGTATTGAAATATTTCATGTTCTAGTAYGCTGTAAACTTAACACCCAAAATATTTAACTTCTTTTTTCTTGTGTGTTACACAGATATTCAGAAAATAAGAAATTAAACAGAATTAACATAGGCATTCAAAATATGCAGCATTTTGGGTTTACCTMATTTCCTCCTTTTGGGGAGAAAAAAATCCKAGAATTCCTTATACCTTATTCATGAAAGCAGCTAGGTTGGCCAGAACTGGCACAAGTGCAATATAATTTAGAAGTGTGTTGTCTCTCCTCTTGCATTTGGATTTTAGTTTCTTGTCTCTCATAGTCAACTAGCACTCTAATAGATTCTCATGTAGGTTTTTAAAGACAGGGTGAACTGGCAGCAAATCATTACAGGGGATAAAACAGATTATCCAATACCAGTTAGTCTGTGATGACCTTGTCCCTTATTTATATTTGCATAGTTACCACTTTCCTGTGAAACTCACCTTAACTAAAGATCAGATGCTCAGTGATCTACTAGATCATTCTTTACGGTGAAAAAAAGATTGCTGCCATTGTTCTGAATCTCCTGAGTTTACATTTCTTTGGATTAAATTCAGAGGAAGCCAAGGCACCTGGTTTGACCTGTTTGTAGTACCTTAGCTGAATTAAAGGAATAATGCTGGTCAGAAGGGTAAGGAAAAACAACCTTCCAAACCTCAAGGGAACAATCATGGTTGTTTTATTTTTAGTATCAAAGTCCCATTTGGTAATTTATGGAGGGCATTCTTCTCCTAGTCTTAGTCTTTTTTGGTATTTCTTTCTAGTTGTATTTTCCCCAGCATATTCTATATTTATTTGTGATCCTTTTGATTACTGAAASAGGCTTCAAACTAGCACTAGCAAATCATATCTTTAAATCTGAAGCTATTGTACCATGAAGAAATATCTCCCCAGAGAAAAATTAGTTTTGACATAGTTTACCCTGAAAAGAGGCAACTCTACTGAACTTAAAACACAGCAAGATGAATGTATATTTGTTGTAAACAGAAATGCTTCTGCGTTTTAAGCATGGCATATGTGAGGCACAGAATTGCTGAAGCGCCTTAATACTGACATTCAAAGCAGTTACATGAACAGATGTTGTTTGAAATCTTCAAGAAAGAATTTCATGCGGAGTATGTTTCCTTTGGATTATATCAGCATTTGATTTACATTGAAGTAACAACTTGCTGTTTAATGAGCTCAAAAGAGCTGAAAACTGCAAAAGGCACTTGAAATATTTAGCACTTTAATTGGTAAATAAATAAATAAAWAATAAAAGCAATAGAATTATTTCCTTTGAATCTACATGCAAGCAACCCGACTCTCAATTAATTTCTGGATTTCTCTAATAAATGAATTCAAATGTTATCAGTTGTTCTGGCACTCTGTTTATATAYCTCTAGTCCAGTACAACTTTTTTTGGGGGAGTTTATTCATCATAGCACTAATAGATTTGACATGTCATAAGAAAAACCAAATATTAACTGTCCTTGGGGTTTTAATGTGTCAATATCCTCTGTTTGTTCACAAGGGAAAGTTTTATGAAGCAGTTTATTGATCGCCAGCAACAAGATACCAGCTGTTTGCTGCGAAGACTTCCTTCAGCTTCCTCTTCCTCATGTGACCACTCTAAAAGATCGGCAATTGAAGAAAACAAATATATTGATCAAAAGGTAAATCGAGAGTATGGAATAGTATATGTCTTGCCTAGAGTATTGTGAGAAAAGGCATCAGATTATTGAGTTTGTCAAACTACATAAAAAGTGGATTAAAGCTAGGATGATTGAAAATAGGCGAAAAGGTTGTGTTTAATTTAGCCTAAAACAGACATCAAGACATCATAGCAGATCCTCCTTTGTTTTAAATTTTACCATCTCCTTTGAATTCAAAATTCAGGATTTGATACATTATTTGTTTAATGCATACATCATCTGAAGCAGTTTTTTTGAAGTAGTTTTGCTGTTAATCACTGAGAAGCTAGTGGAAAATTAAAGTTTCTAAATATCACATTGAGTTTTTAAGTGCCTTGATACTATTGCAACCCTGAAAACACACTTCACTGAAGAASTGTGAATGAAGTGTGAATGAACAAATTGAGCCTAAATAGACGTCATCTGCTTTAAGAAGCAGAGCAGAAAAATTGGATAAGTTATCAAGATCTCTGTGTAATCACTGAAGATGAGTAAAAATTTTTAAATTACTCTAATTATTTAGTGGATATTAACCTGTCTGTAAGCCTGGGAACCACTAGAAAACAGAYCCTGAACAGACATATTTGGTACCCATTGTGCTAAATGCTGCTAGTCTCCCATGGATGGTTGGATTTGAAAAATACCASCACTGTTTGGAATGATGAGGATGAYGATGATGCAGCAGCATAAGTAAATGTATGTGACTTCTGACAACTTAAAAAATAAAAGGGGCAGAAAAAAATGCTTGTGTGTGTCATGGAAGATAGTGGTTTCCCAGATTTCTGATGGCATCTATGTAGACCTCAGTCCTCGATCACTTGCAATATTGTGTAATTTAGTGCTATGTTTCTAGACAAAAGAAAAGTACTTTCTCATAATACTGTGCTTTCTCACTGTATTGTTACATTTCAGTATTGTTCAGTGTTGAATCCTCTTTGAATATTAACATTTGTGKTTTTTTAAAATACATTTTAAGTTACAGAATCGCAGACAAGAAAAAAAAGTCAATGCTCTGCAGTTATATAGTATATAGTGTGTGTTTGCAACCATAAAACAGAACAGCATTCATACAGGGAGGAAGCAGAGTTGGGAAAAACTTTACTCTTCTGATAATGAATGMAAATAGCCTATTTGTAAACTAGTGTTGCCATCCCTAGTTCTGCACAAGAACCCCTTCTTGTGGCTGATGTGTTCACAGCATCAGTAAGCCAAAGCTGAGCAGCATGGCCTGAGAGGGAGGTCTGTGGCAAAATCTGGCATATCAGCCCAAGAAGGCTGTAGGAAGGAGTCAAGCCTAAATGGAGATTGTCTGCTTTAACAAGCACAGCAGAAAAACTGGATAAGTTATTAAATGACAAGCCTAGGGCTAGAGCTATGCCAAATATCACTAATAATGGATCTCAAACACTGTGCCAGGGTAATCAGAGTACATTTCTACCCTGTAATGAAGAGATGAACAAAGACCATAAAGTTGTCTCAGCCACACAGGTAAGTCCACTGTATGCAATGCAGACCTGTGCAGTGGCACAGTAGATCTGTTTACATGAATATAATTTAGGTATATTAAATTGCATCTTAATTCCTTTTGCTTGCTGTTTACAAAAGTGAATTGTTACTGTGTTTGAAGACAGATGAATACRTGGCACAGTTTATTCAATGAGATCTTGCAATATGAAAACAGAATGCTGCATTCTTTTCAAATTTCTACTTCCCTTCAAAAGCAAATATGCATGATCTGACTTTATTTTTAAATTTAAGTAAGCATTTGCAAATTGGTTTTGCACTATTCAGCCTCCTTTAAGCACATACTTTAGGATTCCCATGCTCCAAGGGTAGAAACAGTGATAAGTAATATTTCTTATAAATGTAGCTTAAAACAAGGTATTTACACATTCTTATTAAGAGGAGAAAGCACTAAGAAGGATTTGTGAAAGTAATTACTCTAGCTTTCTATAGTTACGGTTGCCAAGGCAACCTCACTTTTGTATGAACAAATCTTCTTAAAAATATCCTTAAAACAAGTTCAGAATGACTGGTTATGCKTAAGTATAAACCTTACATCCATACTTTTCTTTGTGGAAAAAGAACCATGACAAAACATTTTACTGATCTCAATGCCTTGTAGGATGCATTATCGCTGCTCCTGGAAGCAGTGGGATGRCTTCAGAAACTTTTCATATGTTTTTGCATTGTAGTTGATGAAAAATGAAAGTGGAATTAAAAGATAAAATCAAAAGGTGAGATCCTGCTGACAGATCTGACTCTGTCCTTCCTTTGTAGTGCCTGAACTGTGGCTGGTTCCTCTAGTTACTTCTAGATTTAMGTCAATATCTCTGTGTTCTATGCCTGCTGTAGTGATAGGAAGCCCTTAATCCTTATATTCCCTTATTTTTTCCCTGATTTCCATGTCAGCAACATTCTTTTTTTCTTTCTCTAAAAATCTGCCATTATATTGTTTTTGTGTTCAGAATCAATCTGCCCCATAATTTGTGATGATCAATAAAGCAGATCTTATATATGTTCTCCTATAAAATAAATTTAGTTAGTGTTTTCAGTATTATAATTACCCACTTCTTTTAAAAGTGGTTTCAGAGTGTAAAGGGGGAGTAGATTTTCRTTGCATTCTTGCTTCTTTTTCTTTTTTAAGGTATTCTACTTTCTCAAAAGAATTGGAAAAAAAAAATGGGTGTATATCACCATAACTATTACTGCAATCCACTTATATTATTTTCATCTATGCCGAATTAAAATAACAGCTTTGGAAGACAGATTTCTCTGCTATACTCCTCTTTTTCTAGTCAAGAATGCGAGTTCCATCAGGTTTTCTAACTCTTCCAAATTTTTGAACTATTATAAAAATAACAAACTAACCAAATACTAATATTAAAAAAAATCACTTTTAGATACCTAAATGCCCTTAACCTTTTATGTTTCCCCTGATAGTTCCCTGTCAGTGTGTGGAGTGTGGGTGGATGTGTGGATACAGATTGTACCTTGTCCATCCCTCTGAATTCAATGCTGGCAACTCCAGGACTTTCCCACATACAGGTGCCTGATCGGCGGATTAGCACTATGCTTTGTTTATTATTATCTGTAACATTTTGTGTGTAAAACTGGAATTCTCTGCTRTACTCTGAACTTAATGCTGCTGGAAATGAGGGTTTTTTGCTCTGCACTTGATGTCATGCAGAGCAAATTTACCTAAATTCAGTGATCTTGCCATGGACCTAACCCCCTGCATACTGATCTAGTCCATCCTGATGTGGTCTGCAGGCAATGATTTGAAGATCCCAAGGTCAAATTGGAGAAACCAGGRCTGTTCAGATTGATGAACATACCCCTGTTGTAGTAGAAAGTATTGTGGAAGTATTTTCTGGTGAAAGAAGGAAGGATCCTTGGAAAAAGTACAAGATCATAGTAGGGATTTAGGGTATTAAATATTCATAGTAGATGAGGGAAAAGGGGAGCTTTAGGGACAGAGAGGGAAATGTTCTTCTGCATTTGTATGAAAATTATTCACAGTATGCTAGGAATTTCTTTAGAAAACCAGTATTTCAGTAAGTTCTTGGACAGAAGAACTGGATAAGTATGGAAACACAATTTTAGTGTGAGTGGGTGGATGAGAAGAAAGGAAGTTGGCAGAAAATAAGGACGTCTCAGTGGCTCAGTGGCTTTCACATAGCCTGAGGTATAAATGYGGCAAGTTTCAGGAGGACAAAGAATTAAATTAATGTGAGATTTACAGCAAATCAGGTATCCAGTGAAATACATCTGAGTTGGCTGTAGAGCAYTGGCCTGGCCTTCTTAACTTCAAGACTTGAATCAGCGGGGCACAGAAACCCTTCAAAGTGCTTTCCTAAGAGACATACAACTTAGAGCAAACCTTGCAGAAAATTATTGTGAGACAGACACTTCTGGATAAGAGACTTATCCTTGGCCTTGCAACACAGCACTTGGCTGTTAGAAAAAAGTTCAAAACTGACAGATTCATGAGATAAACTTTGAAAATGCCTATGACTCWATATGTACAGATAATACATATAACCCATGTGCAAATTTACAACATTGGCAAAGCAGGRGTGAATTACAAAAGAGAACACAAGAGCATTTAATATATCCATGTATTGGATAATTCAGACTTGAGCATCTCCCATTTAATTGAAGGAATGTGAGCAAGTCAGCTCCCTTATTTCTCCATTTGTAAGATTAATTGGATAGTAGCAAACATATTTTCTCTTTTCTCTCTATCATCCTGTTTCTTTTGTGATTCCTTTCCCATGTATAAGTTTTGTTTTTAGTTCTGCAAGCAGTGCAGTTAGTAGCCATTCTTTTTTCCAGTGGGAGCCAGATGCAGCATTAAGGTCTAGCTCCTGGGAAAGCTTGACCTCCCATGCCATATGGCCCTCCCACTGATTCCTGCTTACAGCAGAATGTACCTTTGTGATGGGAGGTTGTGGTCAGGAAGTGAGAGCAATCTCAGAGGTAGCCAGAGCCATTACCAAGGATGGCTATGAATATTAAGCAGCACACCTCATGCTGGAATCTATGTTTAACACATTTTGTTAATATCATAGATACTGCATTTGTGAGCAGCTGACACATGCCGCCTAATCTTGATAAGATGTTGTTTAATGTGCATATATGTTCTGTCATGTGTTGGTTTTCTTCTGTTGASTGCTCAGCTTCTTTAACTATTCTGTTTTTTAATTAAAAAAAACAGTCTTCTGAGAGTATTCCAAAAGGACTTTTCCTTGCGGAAAGTATTTGTAATTGTAAAAGCTGAAACAGTCTTTCAGCTTTTTAAGGCATAGCTTTTAGTATGGAAGACAGGGTGTTCCAAGATATTTTTAGGAAAACCATCAGGCACGAAGACATGATCATATAACTAATTTGTATTTTTGTCTTTAGAACTAAGTGTAGAATACGTATTCATAAATTTCAATTTCCAGAATTTCTGTTTCTTACTGTAATAACTGTTCCAAGGTAATCAACCTCTCTGAACTTTATTCTGGGCATTCAGTTGTGCGAAGCAGAATTTTGGCACAAAAGATACAATAGTTCCTGGTTATTCTTTTCTCTAAGTAATTTGAAAGTATCATTTTATCCCACTAATTTTGAATATAGCAGAAACTAATAAAGTGGAATTTCACTTTTATTCCAAATAAAAAAAAGATTATTTCTTTTTAAATATCAATAAATACTACATATTTTTCTTAAGTAATTCTTGCAGAACTTTCTGTGTATCAACAAAAATTATTTAAACTTTTTCTTCATTTTCTTAATGTGTCTGAATTGAACTCTGTCCTACTATTTCAGTTTCCATATGTGTCTGAATTGAACTCCGTCCTACTATTTCAGTTTCCATATACCACTTCTTAATTAAACACAGCCAAGGGCTTCAAGACTTACCTACTGATGTCATTCACAGGATAATGCCAAAATCTATCTTGTTATAACATTCAGAAAAGTAATTAAAACAATGTACCTGCTGGAATGATAATGGCTTATGGATCCAGCATTTTCTTGCTCATTACAGTCATGATTTTCAAAGAAGATGATTTTTGTTCCATGTCTGTTCTCCTCGGTTCCTTCTAATGAAGTTAATAYCTGTAAATACGGTGATGTATTTCAGGTTTACTGAAAATCAGCTGACCTCTTTGTCTCTTTTGCATTTTAAAGATTTTCTTGTTTTCATGTGTGGATATGTAAAAATATCCCTGTGTCTAAATAACCAATTTATAGATTTCTTTCTCATTAAGCATTTTACAAAGTACACATTTGAGCCCCTAATCTTTTACTTCTCTGACCATGTTTGCCTTCAGAGTGGAGAAGACACAACTGCAGCAGTAGCAAGACTCTGTTCTTGTTGTGGTCTRTCTCTGACTTTTGATGATTTTAAATTGCTTTGTCACTCTTGGCTCTGCATAGTGTGTTCAAAAGTCTGCCTGGAAAAAATGCCAGTTTCTAATTACATTCCGAGAGAAAGGAGGCCAGGGACTGGATACTTTGCCGTTTTTGAAGAGTCATAATTCAGCACTTCCTTCTGGTATTTGCTTTCTACTTCATCAGTTTTACACTAAAATATTTCAAGTKTTTGATACAAAGGCTATGAAGATACATTAAAATCATTAAAGGGGATGATCATACTTTTCTCATTTCTTCAATCAAACAAAATACAGACATGGCAAAATTTTTAGTGCAATTGTATTTGAACAAAAAGCACACGTTAGTTTGGAGTGAAGGAAATAGGCAATGTGGGATTGAGTTGCAGGAAAACACTTCAGTTTGAGCCTTGTATACTCCCTTTTCCTGCTTTTGCTAAGGAATCCAGATCTCTGTCTCCAGGCCCTTCAGTCTTCTCCAGCCATTTACAGGACTCATTCACAAGAACTGATTAACAGTGGCAATGATTGCTTTTTTCTAGTGAAGGCAATTACATGCTTGTGCTTGTACTACCAGAAGTAATACTTTTTTTACCTCCCACTTGAAACTCCCTGTCCATGATCTTCCATTCCCAATCCAGCCCATTCCCTTCTTCCCTAGAGCTTCAAGATCCCCAGCTCAATGTGAGAAGGGAAGCCTTCTCCTCCAGCACTGTACACCCAGTAGAATATATAAAAACCCCACAGTAGCTTGGCCACGAGTCCTCAGCTTCACCTACTGTTGGCTGCCAGAAGTGTTCTACCCTGCCCTCTTTATCAGCTTTTTACAGGGTCTCCCTGGCTCCTGCACTGAGTAGATAGAAAACGCAAGGAAACGAACATACCCAAGGCTGCACTTGCCAAAATGATCAGAGGGATGAATTGCCTCTTCTATGGGAACAAGCTRAAAGTGGGCTTTTCAGCCTGGAAAAAAAAATGTTCTGGGGAAACATTATAGCAGCATTTCACCAGTCAAAGGGGTTTATGGGACGGAGACACACTTTGTTTAAAGGGCCTGTAGCAATAAAACAAGGGCTGATGGTTTAAATTAAATGAAGGTAGAGTCAGGCTACATATACGGAGCAAATTTTTTATGATGACAGTTGTGAAATCCTGAAACAGGTTACCCAGAGGGACAGTGAGTTCCCCATTCCTGAAAATATTCACTGTCAGGTTGGACAGGGCTCTGAGCAACCTGATCTAGTTGAAGATGTCCCCACACATTGCAGGGGAGTTGGACTAGATGGTCTTTCAAGGTCCCTTTCAACCCAAACCATTCTATATTTTTATGAAAAATCTATGCATTAAACCTATGTAAGTTTAAAACTCAGGTATGCCAAAGGGGGAAAGAACAACCATGTTATTATAAGGTATAAAAGAGAGGGATTCTTCTCCTTCCCCAGAGCTGCTCCCCCATGTGTCTGAGATGGACTGTCCTCCCCCTTTAGGTCTTTGCAGATTCTATGAGTGCTAATATTAGCCTTGTCTACATTCTCAGACTTAATTGAAAAAGGTTCTTGGTTATTAAAAGRCGTGTATATTTTCCAGACCAGTAGTCAGCTAATTAGAAGAACTTTAACTTCCTTAAGAGAGAGGCAGCAATCCAGTGCTACAAAATGAATTAAGGCTATTTCAGGTCAATGACTCCTAAGAGTTAAGGAGATTATGCCCACTTCTCATTCTAGATGTCTGATCCAAAGGGACAGCCTGTGAGTTCTTGTGGCACTTATCTAATGCCAGACTGTGCTGTGAGCCTGTTTCTTACACAGGACAACCTCACAAAGCACCAGATTTTCAAAGTCCTAATGAAAATATTTAGTTCTACTTCAAGAGGGGGAAATGGATTAGTGATCTCTAGAGGTCCCTTCTAATTGCAGCCTTTATGCAAAGTTTTCAAATATTCCACACTACCTCTAGGATTTAGTCACTTAACCTGCTTAAATTTTTGTGAACATTTGGTTAGGTATCTACCAAAAACTTGCAGTCTGGCCTTCTATCACTCTTTATGTGACTTGTGTCATGTTCATTTTGAAATAGTCCAATCTCTTCAAATCAAAGATGCATAGGCAGAATGCTGTTGGACAAATATTTGCTTTTGAGAGACTACACAGCAAACTCCTGTGGGCCAGGATATCCTATGTTTTATGGAATGCTCAAGCTTTGAACAGATTCTTYCCAAATATCTCCTCATTCTTTCTTAAAAATTTTTCTGCTATATTGCTTACTGTRCTGACTCTTCATATTTTCCCTAGAAGCTGTACATTTTTGAATAAAAATATAATACCTAATAATCTGTTCATTCTGCAAGTCCACATAAATCATCCATTGGCATACAACAAATTCCAAACTGTAACAGAAGCTTTGGATGATTTTTTTTTTTCCTTCCTTGGAATTTCCGGCATGGCAGAGCAGACTATTCCCATATGGTCCTGCAGTTGCCTACAAGAGATCAGTATTACCAGCACTAATCTAAAATTCCTAATTTTTACAACACTTTCAAAACTGCCTTAGAAAAATGAGCAAAGAAAAGTGTTTCACGCACTTATTTTTTTTCACTGTCAAGCAAACATTTCAGGTATTCATRTATCATTATTTATCTATGACCTTGTCTCACCTTGTGTTGCCAAACACCCACCAACACTTTTCTCTTCTGCCAACTCTGAAGTATTCTGATACAAAAATAATACACTACATCACYACAGATTTTACCTGTTGATAGCAAGCTATTCTTTATCAAATTCCAGTTCAAAATAATTGCTTTATGTAGCATTTCCTGRGGTCTGGGCACTGCAAACATGTTGCTGAAAAAATACATCACACCTTAGTAAACCAAAATAGACAACATTTCTCAAAATTGAAAACCACTGAGGCATACCTTAGCTGGTATAAACWGGCCTGGATTCCCCTGAAGTCAGCAGTGCTGTGCCAGTACACCTAGTCTGTTGGACTGGTCCACAGTCATTTCCTGACATTTCCCTTCACAAAGGTATTGTGCTGTGTTACTTTGCTTTTAATCTTATGCCAAGGATTTTTTTTCCAGGGTAGAAAGCCTGGATTTTTTAAATACACTACTAAATAAATATTATCATTGAAAATGTCTGCAGTACCTTTTCAAAGCAGCGGGTGGCACTTGCAGAGCAACAATGCTCTGTGATTTAGCTTATTTTACAACAGTTGCTTTGTCCTTGTCAACAARTGGGATTTCATGGAATGTAGCATTTAGACCAAGTTCAGTCTGACTGAACTGAATTATTTTGTCTGCCTGAAGACTGTCTTGCCAACAGCAGCAAAGAAGGATGTCAAGACTTGAAGAGAAGCACTACCTGCAGATTTYCTAATTCTATGGGCATATCTGTGTAAATAAACTCAAAGAAATYTGGGAACCAAGACACAAGCTTTATTCATGCTTTTGTAGCAGCACATATTTTCCATCTAAAACCTTTCCATCCAGGAAATACTATTGGGAATTTATTGACCTGCCATAGCGGGTCTTTGCAGTTTAAAGTAATCTGCAAGAGTTTTTTAAAGTGTATTGCTGAAATCATATTTTAGAGTAATCAGAAGCTGTTAGGTGATTTCAGGACAGTGTCATATGCTAAAAAATATTGTTCTGTAGCAGGAAGCCATATGGCACTGTRATTTCTGCRTTGAGTGTACTTATAGGTGGCRTAGASAAGTAAATAAATAAATAAATAAAGGCTAATAAAGATACACTGAGGGTGTCCTCACAGTACAGCACAATTTGTAATAAAAAAACCCAGCAGGCTAAACAGATATACCCTAAAATAACCTCAGCAGAGTGTACTGTACTTATTTAATTTCATGTTGTCTGATTGAGTAATGTCTTTTGTATGTTAACACTGCTCATAATTTCCTCTGCAATGTTCAAGAACTCGGCAGGTATCACAAGTTTTAATTGTCAGCATCATTCTGCACCAGCATGAGGCATTGTGATAGTATTAAAAAAAACAGTGAACATCACCCCCATTTTCTGTTTGCACAGTCCCATTGCATTTTCCTGGTGTGCAATGCAAATTTGGAAAATTAAATGGGAAGTAGTTTAGTTCATTTATGTAATATAGAAAAGGGTGCATATTTTAAAAATCCATACTAATGTTTTATTTTCTTCACCATGCTTATTGACCTCTGTGTGTTAGTATTTAACAGACTGCTGACTCCTTTAAATATGAGAAATGGATCAATTGTGCTTATCTAAAAATATTTTCTTGTRTTGCTTCTTCTGGATATTTTTAACTCAAGATAAATTCACCAGTGTTCTGCTGAAGGAAGGGCTCCTGATTCCTAAAGAGAAAGGAGGACCATTATCTTCAAAAGTCACAGTCCATGGAAGTGCCTAGGTTGTTTTTTGAATTCCATTTTGGACCACTGGGATCCCTAGGCAGTRAACTCTAGGATCTCATATATTCCTATGTATTTCTGGATTAACTAAATGGATACCTGGCTCCAATCTAAATTCCATCACAGTCCAGACACAGACAGGATTGTAAAAATCCCTCAAAACCACTTCAGCCACAGTCCATTGGGAAAGCTTCRACCAAGGTCAGTGCCTAAGGATGTCCTGCCTCAGCTGCAACTTTTACACATAGTCCTGAAAACAAGTGAAGGAAAAGTAAATGCACTCTGCACAAATAACATGATGCAACATCCTGTTCTGATACCTTTCTCCATTCCTATGACTTCCTAGGCATGGAGGGAAAGTTGTATGAGAAGCAGCTGAGGTCACTTGATAAGTTCTGCCTGGAAAAGAGGAGAGTGAGGGGAATTCTCATCAGTGGCAGTCTACAATTTCCTCATGAGGGGAAGAGGAGGGGCAGACACTGATCTCTTCCCTGTGGTGACCAGTGACAGGACCCYGGGGAATGGCCTGAAGTTGTATCAGGGGAGGTTTGGATTGAATATTTGAAAATGATTGTTCACCCAAAGGGTGATTGGGCACTGGAACAGGTGCTCCAGAGAATTGGTCACAGCCCCAGCCTGACAGAGTTCAAGAAGTGTTTGGACAATGCTCTCAGGCACACGGTGTGACTCTTGGGGTGTCCTGTGCAGGGGCAGGAGTTGGACTTSATGATCCTTTCGGGTCCCTTCCAACTCAGCTTATTCTGTGATTCTATAGTTCTATTATTTTTTTGTTCAAACATCACTAAATAAAATTAATGAACAGCTTTGAAAATGTGAACCGAACCCAATCTTTTCTGCCCCATCTCAGTGGCTCCACTCCTTCCCAGAGCTTGCCCTCATCTCTCTGGCTGATGTACCTCTGGCTGTGTGGTGGTCAAATACTGTAGTACAGCACTCATCTTGCACATGCCCAGCAGACAATTACGGTGTTCACTGAAGGCATCARACACAGGGGGTCAAACCATTTCCAGCTGGGGCCGCAAAGGGATTTAGGAGGATGTTTTTATGTAAAACATACACCMGTATCTCTTTCGTTGGTCTTGCTGSCTGGAGCGAGGGTTCAGCAGTCCCTGGCAGTGTGTAAGTAGCCCTTGTCCTAGACCTGCCAGCACCTTTTCCTTAGATGTTCTTCTTGGCACTAGGCAGTTTAATATTTGGCTTGCAGAAGCACTAAGTGAYCTCTCAACATCCTTGTGGAGGCCTTGGAAATACAGAGACTCCTCATTCCTGTTTACCCAGGGCATGATCCCTTGTTGATAGCCTGGGTGGATTTCTTTACTTGGGCCACAAGCTTTAATGCCAAGGTGTTTTATCACCTAATTTAAACACTGAAAAAAGTGGTCTATGACAGATAAGGAGCTGTAGAAAATTTCAGGAAAATGTACATGACTCAGAACTTTTTTAATGAAAACAGATGAGCAAAAACTAGAAATCTGGTAGGAAATTAATGTTCAAAACCTTCCTATGTTTAAAATCTTCCTATGTTTAAAATCTTCCTATGTTTAAAATCTTCCTGTGTTTGAAATCTTTTCAATTTCTAAGATATTAACAAGAATTATTATAAGTAAATGTACATAACACGATACTATCCAGCACACTTTTTTCTCTCATGTTTCAAGTAGTTGCAATTATTCTAAAGCATTTATTTATAACAGGAAAAACTGAAGCAAAACTTCTGGTTTTCCACCTTTGTAACTGCCATTAAGTTTGAGCCTTAAAAAATTATTAACTCACWTCTTGTCAAATAGGTACTCCTGTGGTTTAGATGGTTCTTTCTGCAATTCTGCTGAGGGGGGAAAGGCTACATGGGATTCCACTGACATTCATTTCACTAACATTAGAAAAAGAAATTATATGAAAGAGTTGCCATTGATTTCATCATTGTCWATTATATCTAAATCCATATTAAGATACGCTGCCAGTAAATTCACTAAACCCATGTCAAGATGCTGCAAAYGAGTAAAAACCTGCACAAATATGTTTCAATATATGACAATTTATACCTACACAATATTGATTATAAAGGTATKTTACCTCCCTGTCTGACCATCCAGGAGCCCCTCTGGCAGTCACTCTTGTATCATCTGAACTGAATCCAAGGCCCCTTCCCAGCTACACACCCACRCTCACACAGTTACACCAGGCTTCCWCACCAGCTCCACTCCAGTTTTCCAATAGCAGAGTCTCAGACATCCAGATCCTTGAAATAATTTAATCTTGGTGCAATAAYTRAATAAYAAAATAGCAGCTCAAGCTGGGTACCTCCAAGGAGGGACCCTGAGAAAGGCACCCCAGGCATTTAAACCCTCAGAGTTAAGCAAACAAAAGTCTGGCTGGGACCACTGGCTCCTGCCTCTTGCCTTGGGCTCAGGTCCTGCATCCGCAGAGCTCAACCTGCAGCTTGCACTCCAGCTACCTGCTCTGGATGTATTCCTCAACAGGAATATTTCATACTATGATTTTCAGTTTGTTTTAATGTTAACCAAATCCAGGCAATGGTTTTGTTTGTTTTTTTTTTCTTTTCAGTATTCAGGTGTTCAACAAGTTTATTACTCTTTCTGTAATCTTAACTGAAATTCCAATGTCTTATTTTTAAAACTACATTCTGAAGAGTTGCATACCTCATTTCAGTTTTCAAGTAGCAGGTTGTTTAAGGAACCCACAGATTCTCAAAATAGGGCTGTTTTCAAATCATCTATGTTATTACTTCTACAGGCTGTATAGAGTGTGTTAGGACATGARAAAGGTTAAAGGGGTCACATTTGAAAAGGCTAGGGTTGGGCAAGAGACTGTAGCTTGCTGCTACAGTTGTGGTTTAAAAAGCAGTTTCCATTTTATCAAGGACAGCCAGTACAATTAACAAGTTTTTAACGTATTTTCTCGGCTTCTGTTTCTCAACAAAATAAGGTACCTTACTGTGACTCAGAGTCAATATGAGTTTTGAGAGATGTACTAGCAAAATTATTTGTCAAATGACTCTGAATTTGAGCTASAGTTTTAGAAAATATTAAAAAACGTTCAAAGAAATGTGCTTAAAGATACCATTTTTGATTGATCAAAACCAGGACACGCATTCTAACAGTTTCCAAATATCTCTCAACCATTTTCTTCAAGATAATGATCTCCAAACAGTTGACAGATTTAAGTCTTACAATGTGCCAGAGGCTTTCTGTTCATCACAGGTGCAATTCCTGAGCTAAATACTTCAGCTGTGGTTTGCTCCTTGATTTGCCATGTTTGTTAATCACYTGATTGTTTTTTCATGTATTCAGTACTTTCATTTCACATTCAGGAAGTCGTGTTCACAAGAAGATTCCTGAAATGCTGTTCATGACCCGTGGCAAGCATAAGCACATCTTGTGCAACACATTTTTTCTCTGCATCTGTGAGAAAAAAAAGGCACTGAAATGRTACATCTAAGCTTTGTTAGCTGGCTCTTTTGTACAGTCGAGGTATCTCCAGAGTATGATCCAGCCTAGTCAAAATCCAAAGTGGAAAAGGAGTAGCAAAATGGTGTGATTTGGCCAATTGGAGAAGAAATGTGTAATAAAAGAAATTTGTGCTAGCCAACAAAACTATCTGCTTCTTTTTGCAGAACTACCTAAGGATTGGGATAAGAAGGCCAAAAGCTGCACATAACCATTTTGGCTTTTTCCACCGTCCTTTTCACACACTCAGCATCATAATATTTAATTGGTCTGTCACATACACATGCTATATTTTAAGACAATTAAAAAKTATGCTGTCTTTTTCTTAATTTTATAGCTCCGTAAATCTGTTTTCAGCATCAGAGCAAGAAACCTTCTGGAAAAAGAGACAGCAATCAATAAAATTCTAAGGTAAGTGTCAGATGTGATTTGATACTGTTTTGACTGTAATCTGATTTCYCACAATCTTGTTTGTCATGAATGTTACTGGATGTATAATATTCATAGTAGTGTAGTACATCTATTGCCTTCATTATCAAAGATAAAWTGCTCTTTTCTTTGGCTATTTTATAAGCTTGAACAGCAAAAGAGAGTTATTGTACTTCTTCAGTATGTATTTGAATTGTRTCATACAGAAAGATCATGTTTCAGCTCTTTTCACTTCTTCCTTCTGAATTAACCAAAACATRTCTCTTCATAAGGGGTGTTACTTTGCCTAAAGAATTCTAGCCTGGTTCTTGCAAATATCTGCACATRCACGTTTGCAGGGATTGTGCACTAGAAAGCACAGACTACCGCTAATCATATTCCAAGTACTAAAGGAGAGTGAAGAAGATTTCAGAACTATGACTTCTGTAGAGGGATTTCCTGAATGTATTAATAATGATCACTCTTTTTGGTGTTCYGTATCAAGTAAGTACTCAGCACTGTAAGTGAATAATGCAAGTCTCAGTCTCCAAGACCCGTTTCTGAAGTTATCATATGGGTAACACTGTGTTGCAGTTTTTCATGCCACCGTTGGTTTTACATTAGAATGACTGTGCTTGATATAAGGTGCACTAATAATGCAAACAATTTATAGGTCACTGTTTTTATATTTATATTTGCATTTTGTCAATGAGAGGTCCCAGGTAAATTAACAGGAATAACTGATCTTAAAAGTGCAGATTAAGTAAGGCAATATTTTACAAGGAACAGTGAACTAAGGGTTCAGTGTGATTTCTGAATTAAGAAGTTTCTTGAACATCATTTGAGAAGTTTTATAGCTCTTAATGCTGTACAAGAATATACCACAGGGAGAACTGTAGAAAGTAACATGAAACATTTTTCTGTCTTTAAATCCATGTAATGAAAACATAAAGAACTACTAATTCAAATGAATAATCATTGTAAAAATATTATTGGTAAGTATAAATACAATACTGTAAGTATTCAGTCTTAACAAAATTGAGTGCTCTATTTGTAAGCCTTTCTTTCAGTGTGTGCCTTAATTTTACAGGCATTARCGTTACAGATAGATTAAGCAAGATAATTCTTAAAATACAAGTTTAGATATGGSCATCCTGGCAGCATTTCAGTGAAACATTTGTAGTGAAATTCTGTGTTATATGAGAACTGGAAATGTTATTGACACCTTCAGGGTTATACCCATCAGTTTGTTTGGTGTGCTTCATGTATATACTGCAGAGAAAAAATGTAGACAAGAAAAAATACACTACTTTGATATATTGAAATATTTTAAAAAACAACCCTGACATTGTAGGAGCTCTATTCTTTTGTAGATAGAAGAAAAAAATTCAATCCTGGAAACTGAAATTCAGAATTCTCCAGTCAGCACAGAACTTTCTCCTTTTCAGAAGTCTGAAACAGTGGGAGCAGATCCAAGCAAATCGTTTGGACTTCACTGAGTTCTCAGAGATACAAGGACAGAACCAGARATCAGTCCTGCCAGTTTCAATCCTGCTGCATTCGCCCCAGTCCTTCAGATCATGGCTTCTGCCAAAGTCTTGTATCTAAAAGGACTTCTCATCAATTCACCTGAATTCCTCWGAAGAAAAGTTTCAGAGGCAGAAGAATAAAGTTTTAATTCACTAATATATTTTATTTTTAATTAATGTATTTTCTCTATTAATTTATTCTACATTTAATTAATTTTTCAATCTGTTTCCTGGATCACCAGCAATGAGCTTTGAGAAACACAGAGAAAAGGAGGGAACTTCTGCCAAGTAAGAGAAACATAGATCATGTGTCCTCTAATAGTTTCTTGGGCTGCTTGTAAGTAATTTAGAAGCAGCCTTACTCTCCTTCTGAGGAAAAGATCAAGTACTGTTTATTGTTCCTTGTAATTGTCTCAAAATCGTTAAATACCCTCTGATCAATGACACTTGCAGTGCATYTGTTCCAGCATAAGAAAMTTGTTTGTGGCACATCTGTTGGGCAAACTGATAGAGAGCATTGCCAGTGATGGGCTGACTGATCCTGAGCACTGCCAGTGTTCCCTCTGTTGATGCAGGGRAGTTTTACAAACAGGAAAATTCAAACTCTCAACACGAGACATTCTTATTCTTATTTTTGCTTTGGTTGTAAATGCAGTAAACTCCTTCATAAAATTAGATGACTCTCAGCTATTCAAAGAGTCTGATGAAAGAAGAAATGGCATTTATGCCAAGAACAATAAGAGGGAATTCAGCATGTCCCTTTTGAGGAGTTTGCTTCTGGCATCTTTTTAATTTTTGTCCACCTGAATTAAAAAGCATTTGTCTAAAGCAATACCTCTGTACAGTAAAGGTGCCCATGGGCAACTTCAACTTGACAAAAATGCTATGCTGAAAGGGAATTTTAAGTCAGTTTTAGCGTAAGTCCATTTCYGACCTTTTCCCTCCAACTTTTTAACTTTGTCAAATTATTTTTAAATCAAATTGTGAATGTTTCAGTATAMCCAACTGTACAGAAGGACTGCATTACACATAGTACTGTCATATCTCTCTTGTGCCTTCTCTGTCGAAACCTCAATTTTTCCTTTTATATGCAGCTTCACATCTTCTTCCCCAAGGGGAAGAAAAAAGACATTAATAGCCCTTGACCACCAAGGGAGACAGTTCATGTGCTCAGTCCCAGGTGTCTCACCTGCTCATCTGGTGTTACATTATGCAGCAGAACTGGTGTCTTGGGTCTCATTGTTTTCCTTCGGCTTTTTTTGCTGCACCCCCAGGGAAATATCTCATTTCCAAACATCCTTGTTTAGAAACCAACCTTCACCCTGCCTCCTTGAGGTCTTTGTGCAGTTTGGCATGAAAACCAAGTCAAGGATGTAGCAGCTGCTGTCCTGGTACTTTGGTGTTTTGCATCACCACTGCCTGTGTCAGAGCACAAAGACCTTAAATCTTCACATAAATCCATTCTGAGGTGGGGTCTTCAAGCTTGAAATATGAAATAAAGTAAAAATGAATTAGAGACATTTAAAACAAGTCTTTCAAAACACAATCACATTTAATAGTGCCTCTGAATTGCAAACAACACCATTCCTTTCTGAAAATTACAATGCATTTCCCTCAGCAGCAATAACCACTTCTAGCAAATTTGCTTTCTCCTGCATAACTTTCATGCTTCTCACGTTCCTCTCACTCTGTGTTGCTGTGAGCACTTTTTCCTCTTAAAAGCAAGTTTTGTGCCTGTGGTTCTTCTGACCCTCATTCCTTGCTCAGTAGTTATCTAAGAATGGGGTCTAGTCATTTATTATTCCCCCTGGCTTTCTGAAGTAGAGAGGGTAGAGCAGGTCCAGTCAAAATGTTGTGTATAAATGAGCTCATTCTCTCCAGTGCTGAGGGTAAGTTATAAACAGCACAGAATAGTARGCAAAATGAGCAAATTAAAAGTAGTCTCACACAGTCTCACAAAACATAATCAAAGTGTCAATAGTGCAAAACCTGATTCTGGTGTCCATTGAACTGTGCTTCACAGAATCAGAGAATGGTTGAGATTGGAAGGGACCTCTGCAGGTCATCTGGCCCAGCCTTCCTGCTCAAGCAGGATCACCCAGACCAAATTGTCCAGCACCACATCCAGACACCTTTTGACTATCTCCAGGGAAGAATACTCTACAACACATGTATATAAAATATATATTGAGACAGTTTGGGAAACTTTTTTTTTAATGGGCAGCATTTTATTTGCTTTTCATTACAGCTGGTGCTATAGTTAAACTGTAAACTGATGCTAGGTGTGGGCAATAGGATTTTTACTGTTCTAGACAAGATGGGAATAACTTAGGGAGGGAATAGCAACTCATGCTCAAGTGGAGAATTCAGTTTCATAAGCAACTAATTGAATTAAGTGTTTTTATCTTTTGTTTGCAACTGAGATTGGCATGGTGGAATGGGGGGATGTGGGGGGAAGAGGGGAAGGAAAATAGGGAAGAAAGAATTGCTTGAATTAAGTGTTCTATTCTAGTTCGTTAATATAATAAAAATTATTCAGACTTTGTTCATACAAGTTCTGCAAAATACAGTGATTTCCAGGAAAGCCATAAAGTTTATCTCTGAATAAAATCTCTCTGAACACTAATATACAGAATAAGCAAAGATATTTTCCAACCTAAATGATTCTATGATTCTATGATCCCAGAAGATATRTCTTTGGTATCCTTTATTACAAATYAGCCTGTGTTAAATAACTGACTTGTATTAGTTGGTGATGAATCACTTGCAACAAATTTCTTGGCATATATTTTGTGTTTTCTCTCTTAAGAGTATGATTTCTTTCTTGATAACTTTGAGCGTTTGACCCCATGGATTTCTCAGAACAAATGTTCCAGGTAAGTTCCATTGATGATTGTTGTCATCAGRTGCAAAATCCAGACTTAGTCACCACCTTCCTAAATCTCTACAAGTGTATGATATCACTGGATTTCACCTGACTGATGCAAAGACAAACAAAAAGGAATACTGGAATGCACATATCCATTGGTGAGAAGTTACTCTGTTTTATGGGGTTTGTGCCAAATGAACCCCATGTTACGGATCACTGCAAAGCACAATTGTGAAGCTGAGTTATTGGGCTGTGGAGTCTCCAACACTGCAGATGTGGAATAGTGTACCTGTCACTGGTCCCATTTTGAGAGAGGTGTAGACTGGAGGCCACTCAAGGCCACTYGAGGTTCTTCTACATTGCTTTTATTGATCTTTTACAGTCCAATAWAAATTGTTATTATACAAATGTCTGTGAGAGGAGAAGCTGAAACAGCAAGGCAAGAGTGACAATCACAGTAAAAACTGCTAAAGGAAAGGAAGTCTCCTAACACAGCTCAACTGCCTGAGCAGTCACTAAAGAACGTAAGTGATTATTTGTTCTTTTCCTTTAGAGACATATGGAATGAAACAAGAAAAAACATGGAAAAGAAAAAACCTTACTGACTCAAGTTGCATTAATAATCCATTTTATTTTACCAGCCAAATTCAGATTTCTTTAAAAAATAGTATATTTTTCCCAAAGAAACCCAGTAGTGTATCTATGGTGAAAATGTATGTTTTGCTTGCTATTCAAAAAGTGCCTCATTGAATTAAATTTATAAATGAAAGAAAGAAACACTACAACACCTCTCAGGTGGATTCCCCATGAATGTTAGGCTGTCACATTTGACCATATAGTCCAAGGTGGAATTATGAGAGCATAGAAAGATTCAGTAAGGATGGAGAGTTAGAGAGAGTGATAACAGTGCTGAATGAGGCTGATGACTGTACCAAAGTGCACCACACTACCAAGGCTTCAGTGTGGGCATGTTTCAGGGCCAACAACAAAAGTACATGGTAATTTATGCATCTGCTCCAGTTACTACATAAGTACTCACTCATTAAAATACAGAGAAAAGAAACCCAAATCATTGTTATACCAGAATACAAGAACAGTAAACACATGTTGTGGAAAGGATGCCCAACTGAAAAATCCAAGCGTGAGCCACATGCTTACCCTCTTCAAGAGACCTCAGAATATTCATTCAAGGTATAGTATTTTGAACTATTGATCAAAACCTTTAACATTTTACATTTGGTCAAAGAATGTTACTTGAAGCCTCTGTTCACAACTTATTTTTCAGGAATTCCAAAGCATGAAATAGTTTGAAGGACTTCAAAAATGTGTATTTCCTAACTGCTTGGAGGTAATACAAACTATGTGGTCCAAACTATGTGGTATCCCAATATTTTTGTCTTTTTCTGTGTGATCTTCACCTGGCTTTCTGGTATCCTAAAAAAATGCATTTTCTCTTTCAGGATATTTTATCACATTTGCACTTTTCAAGACAAATTTGGAGYATGTGGTTTGCAGCTGCTGAACTGTGTTCAGAGTTCTGCAAGGTGAGTACAAAGTCTGGAAGATTGACGTATTTCTTGTCTCTACTCCTTTGCCTCATAACTTCCTTGTTCCTCCATAACTGAAAGTGAACCTATCCAGTGTTTCAGGGATGGGGCATAGGAAGATGAAAAGGGCAGTTTTAGCTAAAAAGGGTAATTTTSTCTCTGTTGTTTGAAAAAAGGTCAAAATATTCTGACCGGCTACAGTTATGTGAAGATCTATCAAGGCAAGAAAAATATTTTTTCAAAACCTGAATTTTCAAACCACATAGGACTGAATTTTTAACACKGCAGCACATTGTGCCAGATGTGGGACTGAGCTTCAAGCAGCCAAATCTGCCTGTGAGCTAAGGGATGAACTCTACCATCTAGTTGACAGAGGTCTAATCAGTAAAGATAATGGAGCCCAGTGAGATCTTTTGCTGAGTGCTATGTCTTTAGATGCCCACTTTTTGTTAATTTAAWACCTTCCAAATGTAATTAATTAAATTAATTGACCAGTTGTTCAGTGAAGTTGTTTCACATATATACATACAGTAATGCGAGAGATGCCAGCGGATGTCCAAAACATCCTCTGGAAGGTGGCAGGTAATTCAGAAATTTGTAGGGGTATTGTATCCTGCTGGAGCAGCAGCTGGAAGTGAGAAAATACTCCAAGGCATGGCAGGGAGTGCTGGCCACCTCTGCACAACCGATTCAATTGAGTCCTGCATCTCCACTGGCTGTGAGTGGTGCCAGGAAGCACCGAAGTGTGTGTGTCTACAGTGAGAACACAAACCCTGCTGCAGACACTCAAACTGGCGACTGCAGTTCTGAAAACTTCATGGCACCTGCTATCTTTTTTTTTTTCAAAAGTCCCCAAAGATCTGCTACTCTAGGTGTCTAAGCAGCTGAAAAATATCCAGATTCTGAGTCAAAAGGATAACAAAGCATGGCTTTTACTAAGAGTTCATATCATATAAGTAAGATTAAGGCACTAATTCCCGTGAAGTGGTGAATGCCAGGAGAGGGGCTGTCAAAAGTAGACAAGGCCTTGTCAGCACAGCATCTTTTTTCTCTGGAAATACAAAAAAGTTTCTTTGCAATTATTGGATAAAAATTTCTGATCTCTGTGCTAAACTACTTGTATTTCATTATTTCTCTGTTGACTTCAGAAGAGCTTCAGGGCTTCCAGAGGTATTGAAAATGAGGCAATGGATATAAATGCTAAAGTTAGATTTAGGAATCTAACTTAAAGATCATAAACAATACTAAGTTCTTCTACAGGTGGTACTTTTTATGCATGCCCATTCAGCCATAGTAGGCCCATAGTGTATGGCTATGTCTATTTTATAACATTATTAATAATTCAATAAACCATCTTGTTCATGATTCAGGTAAAGAATTATTACTTGAGCATTTAAAGTTCTCTTTTATTGTGAACACTAAGTGTTTATGTAACTTGGTATTCAAGTTCCCTGGTATTCAAATACAAGAACTTGAAAAGTTTATGTACAAGTTATTTCTTGATGTCTAGAAAATAATTTTAACTGTTAAAAGCAGAGCAAAAGAATTTATATCTACCGGGGAAAAAAGAGATAAGTTACCCTCTGTCACACCAAGAAGCCTCTATACAGAAGTCAGACCCCAGAACTTTTCATTGTCTCTGCTGGGAGAAACGGGATTGTCATTTTAATCAAGTCAGATAGGATCTATTTTTAGGGAAGAAATTTTCCTTTTTTTTTTTTCAATCAAAAATTGCAAAGGTGTTCAGATATCTCAGTTGTTTTCTGGCAGTGTTATGTGGTTTCAACCTCCATAACATAATGCTTAAAACCCTTTGGTATTAAAATGTTCATGATGAGCTGTATTTTGTAGGACATGCAGTAATTTTCTTATATGTCATGATGCTTCAGTTCACTTTAGTGTAACCTAATGCTTTCTGTAACAAGTGTTGCACAATGAATTTTTCTAGCATGCTAATCTGATTGGCAGCGGTGACACTGACAAGCATTCTAAGCTTCTCATTTTTGTTCCAGATATCCCTTTGGATTCCTACTTGTATTATTTCCATGTTTAAATCCAAAAGAAGGAGGAGAAGTGGAGAAGAGTGAAAAACAAAGCCAGAGTGGGGAAAGAACTTGCCATGGACACCTTTTGCTATCAAGCATGATCATTCCATGCTGTCAGGGCATAAATTTCAGACTTACAACAGGCTGCTGAATAGAGTGCTTACATAAATAATGGATAGTTTTTTTCATCTTTTCAGAAAAAATGAAGATTCAGTTCAATAAAAAGTACAGAATGTTACTGGCTGGGTCTTGTGTTTCTCGAAATGTTCTCATGAAGCAAAATGAGCAATAAGGAGTGCAGAATGTAAACAAAATTGAATCATTCTGAAAAGTTAAAATGTGTTTGTAATGTTGAAATTCCATTTCTCAGCCATCAGRGGGATCTGTGTGAACTCTTTTAGTGGAAATTTCTCTATTTTCTTAAGCAAATAAATTTCATTGTAACCATCAAGATAAAGATACAYGTGGTCTGTTTAGCTGTAGCACACTTACTGGCCAACTAAGACTCATTTCTGCCAAAAYGTATAACATGTATTTGCTGAAATTAAGCAAAAATCAAAATGAACTGTGAACAAACAAGTGAGAATACCCACACAACAAAATGCTGCAAGTTGTATGCAGAGAGCAGACATATCATATTACAGAATATGAGCGGTGTGCAGCTTTTCATTTCATACTGTATATGGTTCCAGTTATTTTGAACATTCCAATTTACGTTGTAAGTCTTAAGTGTGTATGTACAGCCCTGAAAGGAAGTAAAATTGATATTGTACTTGTTCTATTCCCTTCTTTATTGCTGAGAAACTGGTTTTACTGRTGGTTAGTGTGTGGCTTGAGCCCTTTCACACTTAGCAAAGTCTTGAGAGACCACAAATTCTACAGCAAACTGAAAAAAGTCATAGATGKCCCTTGCCAAGGCATGGATGACCAGTTGTTTTGCAGAGTGGGGACCATTGCCTTGGAAATATTTTCATGGAAAGTCCACTGCTCTTTTTTTTTTATTGTCTATTGCGTTTGAAATACTTGCTCCCCACAAAGCCAAGCTGACTTCTCTGATTGTATTACCTCTGAAATTATCATTTATACTGAAAACTCTGTGCCATCATCTTTATATTTCTTCATAGGGCCTGCACCAGACAACGCATGCTGAGCGGATCATTTGAGGGGCAGCCAGCAAAGGAAAGGTCAATACTTAGTGTCCAGCACCATATACGACAGGAACGCAGGTAAAAATGGRCAGAAATGATGGTTTAAAATGTTTTTGCAATAAAAGTGACAAAARGAATTAAATTTGAGCAATCCCTAACATGGGAAAAGCCAAACCTTCTTAGCTTCAGTACAAAGAACTGAATTCTACATTCTTCACTGCAACCGTAATGAAATTCATTGTACTGAATAAATAGAAAAAATGCCTTTTTATTTCAAATGTCATTTCTTTTGCCAACTACAAAGCTATCAATTTAAAGATCAGAAGGAAAGAAATTGGCTTGTGTTAGACCAGATTGAAAACAATTGAAGAGCATATAAGCTTCTGATGTTAGCAAGAGAAAAATGATAAGAATTTGAGATATTGGGTGGCTGGAGAGCAGTGCTTTATAATGGTCATCTTATAAAGGTCAAAATTTCATCTTGAGATGTATTGTTAAATTGATTATGATTGTTTCAGGTCACTGAGACATGGTTCGAACAGCCAGCGAATCAGCAGAGGAAAATCTCTCGAAACATTGACTCAAGATGTAAGTCCTCATAGAAATGCTGGTTTCAATTTGAGAATGTAAGAAACAAGAATATATACTATCAAATAAATTCTTGTGTAAGACTAATATCTATTTGTGAACTTGCTTACAATTTGTCTTTTGAAAACTTGAAAGGAAGTCGTAAGACAAATGCTGTAACTGCATTAGAATTATCCTCAAAATAACTGACGTGGTTATTTCRCTGATAGACTTACTGGTTTTGGATACTTGCTGAGATAGATTCACTGTGCCTGTGGACAGAGCATTGGAACACAACAATCACTACCCAGGACACCTTAAAAAGCCTTACTCTGGAATTAGGCAAATCACTCAGGCTGGCAAAACTGCACTTCAAAATTTCTGTGGGAAKTTTAGCAATATTTTCCAAGCAGCAGAGCTGTCAGACAAAGAGACAAAGATGAAAAGGGAGAATGGTAATAATGGATTTCACTGTGGTGTAATTTGATGCAGTTAAGTGCGTTTTCATTTCTGCAAATTCATATGATATTTTGTGGTTCTCTGTGACAATGAATATGCCAGCAGCAATATTAGTCACCCCAGTTCCAAAGTGTCAGTGTCTCAGTCTTTAAAGGTAACTAAAGCAGATGTGGCTTTACCAGTGTCCAATAGTAAGGGTAACACCAGCATTAACCCACCAGGAGTGCTCTAAAGACTCATAGAATTGTAATGCTGATTGTTCTCTCTACTGGATGAGCATCCTGCCTCCCTCCCTCCCTTCCTGTCCCTCATCCCTGCACCCAGCAGTCACTACCTGTATGATGTTTGTACCTCCCAGCCTGACAGCTGTGCAGCAGGCTTGAGAAACTGAAAGGGTGTCTAAAGCCTTTTCTTTCCCAGTCTTTGCCCTTAGTAACTTTGATGGCATTCATTCCAGTTCAGAGAAATTGGCTGGGCTTATAGGACCTCTGTTTTTGAAGTTAAAAGTTAGATTGGATGGAGCTTCAAGCATGAAATTAGTACTGAAATTAACCTTGATGAAAATAAGGAGTCTTATGCGGTAGATAGAAAATACTGTGCAATATGCTTGACTGAGTTGATGTGCAGTACATTTGGAAATAAAGATCTTTCATTTGAATATTTCTATGTGAAATACCGTATCTTGCTTTCATCTGAAACATGAAAAAACAACCCTCAGACCTCGATTAAAAGGAATCATTTTGCTTCTAGCACTCCAACACTGTGAGATACAGAAATGCACAGAGAGAAGACAGTGAGATAAAGATGATCCAAGAAAAAAAGGAACAAGCTGAAATGAAAAGGTATTTAAAAATCAAAAGTCTGAGTGCACGTTTTCTGTATTAACTATTCTCTGTATGAAGTTAAAAGTATTAAGAGTCAACATGAAAAAAAGGACAAAGTTTAAGGGATATTTTTGCCAAGTATAATGTATAACACTTAATAATTTACATTTTCTCAAAAGGAAAGTCCAGGAGGAAGAGCTGCGAGAGAATCACCCATATTTTGATAAACCCCTTTTCATAGTGGGCCGTGAGCACAGATTCAGGAATTTCTGCCGAGTGGTGGTACGGGCTCGCTTTAACGCGTAAGTTCATTTCATAGCAACATTGGTTCCAGTGGATATTTACCTCCCAGTCCTTAGAAATCAAGCTCTAGCTTTTCTTTTACCTGAAAAACTATATAGTGTGGTCACCAGACAAACTGGCAGCCACTTCTCTGTGGTGTAGTCTTGCTGYCAGAGGAATAAAATAAAATGCTGTGGAAGGATTTGAGCAGTCTGTGATGCTGAGGTGAACAAGATTGTGGGGAAACTGCAGGCATGAGCTGAGAGGAAAGGCTAAAGTTTCCCACTTTTGGACCTTCGGGAATCAGCTTGCTATTCCCTTCCTRTTCCTTGTCATTTTTATACACCAGCAGTTACTCACAGAACAGACAAAAGTGAAGAGAAATGAATTGCACCTGTGCTCACCTGAAGATTCTGTAGCCCATAATTAGGGACACACAATGGGATGGGGAAGTGTTCAGCTGTGGGAGATAAAAGGAGAAAAGTTGGAACCTGATGAAAGCCAGGAAGACTCAGCARCTAAGCTGTAGGTGTGCGAGTGTGGCAGATAGAGATCCATGCGCAAGCAGCTTGATATGAAATCATCTTACAGCTCTTCTCTTAAACCTCTGTCTCTTGCTGACACCCCAGTTTTAAAGTTAAGGCATGTCACCTTGCAGAGAGACTGTAAGGCAGAAGATAGTTCAAGGCTGTGAACTTGGCACGTAGAAGGACTGGTTTCAGCAGCTGCTTTACCATTGATTTTCTCTGTGCCCTTCAACAAATTACTTCTGGTTAGCATGACAGGATGGTTAGATACTCAGTTTTAACAATACCTATATTTAAGTGTTCTGCCACCTTTGTAGAGACATGTCCTTATAAACCCTCCTTTCTATGCAACTGCTAACTTGATTGTGGTGCACTGGTCCATGAAGCAGTTGCAAATTAAAACAGAAAAACAAAATACACAGTCATTCCAATCCACTTATCAAATGCTTGTTAGTACCTCTTAGCATTGTGGAGTGCCCAATGGTGACAGGATATTTGTATTACAACAGTTTTAGATAAAATATTTGCAGTTTTAAGAATATGCTGATGGTCTGAAACAGTCTTCTTTATTTTATATTAATTAAATCCTACCTGTTTTATTTGTTGTCCCATCTAGCTTGCTGAGTAAGATATTCTAGATACCTTTTTCAAACTGAGAGGGTGCATATTTCCTTCTAGTAAAAAAGCGGAGAAGTTGCTATGTACAATGTAGGGAGAGACGTGAATTTAATGAGCAGAAGTCAGTGGATTCATTGGGAGGGCACCTAATCCAGTATGTTCTGTTTACTTACTGGTGTAAATGAGTGAACCTGGCCTGTGGAAGATGTTTCTTKTTCTCCTTGTATGTCTTCCTGTAATTCATAACCATGAAATCGCTCTGGTGGTAATTCCTCAAGTCCGTTCAGTCCATTTTTCAATTTAAGTTCAGCAAGGAAATWATGGCAATTTCACATCCCAATGGCTAGAGCCTTCCAATGAAATATAGGATATGTCAGTGCAGATCCTGTCTTGGCGTGATTTCCTATGGGAGTTGGAAGATAAGTAAAAGTGCCTATAACCAGTGKGTCACGGGAGGCTTCTTGGATAGAATTTTTGTGCTTCTYCTGCAGCAGTTGTTCTGCTTTTATRAAATTGATAAATAATTGCTGCAGCAAGAACTTAACTCATGTCACCTAGATATGTGCATGTTACTTACGKAGTGGGTCTCACTCCTTGACTGCCTAATGAGTGTTCCGATATGGAAGGTAGAGCACAGCAATTACATGGGAAAATTCAGATATGGAGAATCTAAAAATATTAGTCAGAAAGAGATTGAAGAAGTAATAAAAGACATAGAGCTTGTGGAAGGATTTGTGTGTGTGTATATATGTTAACTGAGGATGTCATTCAATCAAAGTCATATAGTGGTTTGACTTTTGGGGAGCATTAAAGATCATTTACTTCCAACCCCTCTGCCTTGGACAGGGACACCTTTCACTTGATCAGGTCACTCAGAGCTTCATCCAGCCATGTTCCAAGAGGTCTTAAGAAAATTTAAAGAGCAAATTCAGTAGCAGGTTATCCCCCTTATTCCCAAGCCAATTACAAGATCAAGTTCTTGTTTACAAAAACAAGACCCAAAAAACCAGTCATTTCAAAGAATCTTAATGGAATTACAGGTATGCAATGAGTTAAATTGATACCAGCTGTGTTAATAATATGACTGAAATTGCATAGAATTAAATGAAATATATACAGGCATTTAAAATAAAGACAAGATAAAATGGAGCCTTGATTTAGGTCAGAAATTACTTTGAGTTGATGGATGCAGGGTATAATTATAATGCTGACTAAAATAAAATGTAAATGACTGTATCTTTTCTTCTTTTTATAGTTCTAAAACGGATCCTGTTACTGGAGCTGTGAAAAATACCAAATACCATCAGCTTTAGTAAGCATTGCAAAAGTAACGTTGCTTGGTCACATAAACCTGAAGTATAAGTGTCTGAGTGTGTGTGCACACACATGCATGGATGTGTTTAAATGTGCATGCACATGTGTATGTCTTTTTTTTTTTTTTCTTTTTTTTACCAGAAAAGGTTTTCCTTACTATGGAGTTTGGGGAGAAGGATGAATAGGAAGAGAATTTTTTAATCAGACTTTTTGTCTTCATTTGCATGTAACTTCTCTAGTTCTACTATGCATTTCTGAAATACTGAAATCTTTGACCCTTCTCAACACAATTTATTTTTCATAGGAAAGCATGTAYCTGTAGTGTAGGCACAAAAGTACACAGAGCTCTGGGCATTTCTGTAATGGCATTTCCTTATGTATCRTTCACAGTGACTTGCTGGGTTTGGTTACTTACCTGGACTGGGTCATGATCATCGTCACTATATGCTCCTGCATTTCCATGATGTTTGAATCCCCTTTTAGAAGAGTTATGCATGCTCCAACACTCCAGGTACTGCCACTGAATCATTGTATGCCCACTGAACCACAGCTACCTTGCTTTACTCACAGCCTATTCCTGAATTATGATTGTTCTCTGCTTTGATTTTCAGATTGCTGAATATGTTTTTGTAATATTCATGAGCATTGAGCTTAATCTGAAGATTATGGCAGATGGCTTGTTCTTTACTCCAACAGCTGTCATTAGGGACTTTGGAGGAGTTATGGACATATTTATATATCTTGTAAGTTATTATATTTATGGAAGATTTTTGTAGTATTCTTAATTTTTATATATTTGGTTATATAAATATTTAGTAATGTGAAACAGTTTGGCTCTGTACCCTGATGCAAATGCAGTAGTGTAATTTGTGTTCAGACACCACTGTTTCATGTGCTGTCCTGTCAGTTATGTGTACAAATACTTCTTTAGGCATCTAAAAATACACWGATGTGATAAACACCTGGCAATTTAGTGTAAGGTCATTGTATGACCCCTCTAAATTCTTTATTTGTTTTTATGTTTTAAGTATCARATTTCATTCCAAGGTAAACTCAATATCTCTGACCTCATTCAGCATTTTTTGCAGGGGAATCTTTATTTTACCTGTTTCATAGTTATTAATTGTTTCTTCCCCTCTCAACAATATTCCTACTTCATTGAAGGTGTTTCAGCAGCCTTTACCATTTGACAGAGGGCACATCCTTCTTGCTGGTGTTGCTATAGAAGAAACCAAAAAACATCTTTCTATATCCCATCAGTATTACCCTATCAGTAGTAGTTCTCAGGAAAAAAAAATTGCTTCACTTTTTACTTTGTTTCTGGGAAATTTCTTGCATTCCACTCAAATACAAGAGAAGGGTGTCCATTTCCTCTTTGTGTATGGCAGTAAACCCCACAGAATGTCAAAACCAGTGCTCAGTATAATACAGTATGRAATACTTTCTAACTGAAGAAATTACTGAGAAAAATGGCTTTGATGGATTTAGATTAAATCTTTCAGAGATTAATCCACCAGGCAGATGTGCTGCATAAAATTTGTCACGATCAATTTGTATCAAAGATTTCATTGTTAGCATAAATAAAAATATGCATACTTGTACAAAACTCCTGCTGTAGTATGCATAATTCCAAAGTGCATTAGTTTCTTGAAACYTCTCTGAATCCCTCTGCTTCTCTGAAGGAAAAATTCAGGTGGTGTAGCTTGGTCATTCCAAATGTGACTGTGCTGGTCATAAAAGAATGTGGAAGAAAGTTAGAAGCACTGGCCAATCTGTTTTGGTGGGTCWTCTGTCTTTTATCACTGTTGTTTTAACAAATTATATCACGTTTTAAATCACTGGTGATATCATCTTGTCCTCTGGTTTTTGTGCACTTCTTTGCAATACTCTCGCCTCTGTCCCCCTATAATAACACTGGATTTTAAAACAMAAGAAGTACTTAAGAGACTTTAAAWCAATAACCATTTGTCAGAGATTGTTCAGGCTGCACGACACAACTCTGCTTTTTGAAAACACTGTCAAATACATAAGATTTGTGTGATGAAACCACTTATGCCTGTAACAAAGGGGTAAGAAAAACTGTCAGGAAAACTGTTAACAGATGTTCCAGGTGAGGATTTGTTTCAGGATAGAATCTCTGAAATGAGAAGGAGGAAGAGAAATAATGCTGACTGTCCCAARAATATTGTTTGTGTCCCTGTTTTGAATCAGCTAAATTGATTTCTTGTTTTGGAACTATTCCATCTGGTTAAGACTATAAAATAGATTTTSAGTCAAAGTGGGAGACAAAGAGCTTATGCCCATTAGTTAGGACAATAAGCCAGGACATAAGAGGTCTCAGCCTTTTTTCTAAATCAGATGCTTTTTTGCCTCATTCTTTAATTTTAAGGTAGAAAAGTGTTCATTGACCTTCCATGCTGTGTCTGTGCCAAGTAAGGCATTGTAAGCCTGATCCTTCTTTGACTTTTCCTGTCCTGTCTCCTCCAGGTCAGTTTGATATTCCTGTGCTGGATGCCTCAGAATGTCCCTGCCAAATCTGGAGCTCAGCTCTTAATGGTGCTGCGCTGCCTCCGACCGCTTCGAATATTCAAACTGGTCCCTCAGATGAGGAAAGTGGTGCGAGAGCTGTTTAGCGGCTTTAAGGAAATTTTTTTGGTATGTGCCAATTATTTTTTTCTTGTTGAAATATATGAAGGAGTAATAAGATAACATTTTTATATAGCATTAATGTTTTTTATACTTTTCACCATTGTTGTCTGATTACTTTCCATAGCGGCCTTCACTGCAGATGACTACAGAGCAAGCTAAAAAGTAACTCCTACTGAATAAAGCTGCTGTCATAATTCTTTTGTAAATTATATTACTTATTCAGAATACATTTGGACATAATTACATAGGAGGACTACTGAAAAAGAAATCTACCCCTTATKGATAGTTCTAGTTGTCAAGAAAGATGAGAAGTAGTATATGGCAGCTCTGCAAGAGCAAAAGTAAACCTGATTTCTGAGCTGAAGGTCTCTACCTTCAAGCTTTTTGAGAGGCAGCCAAAGCTGTTAATCACAGATCTGGATCTCATTCTTATGTCATTGTTCTTATTATTATGATCATGGYCATGCACTTAAGTAATAAGAACAGCAATAGTGTCTGTGATTGCTTGATTGAAACCTAATCTATTATTTTGAGACCCTATGTGATACTGGCAGCCTAAGCGACAGCCACCCTATTCCTTAGCAGAGTGCTGTATTAAGTCAGGTTGTTATAAAACACTRAGCTATAAAATATTTGCAGACACTAATAGTGGAAGGACAAAAAGTATAAAGTTAGTCGGCATTTCATAGATACTGTATTCTGTTAAATACTGTATTCTGTTAAAGATATTTGCATCTTAATTTGCTCATGCTTATCTTTATTRGAGCTGTCCTGGAATTAAATATCTAACAATGGTTTACTCAGATTAATTAGTAAAGCCTGATCCAGCGAAACAAAAGCAGAATATATTTAGGCACTTGAAAAGCTCTCCTTAAAGGAGAGGCAATTCTTATGCATACAGAATTTAGCAAGGCGAGTGCACCCTTATCTGCAATTRTTAGATGCTATGTTAAAAATAAGACTAATATAACACAGCACCTGGTAACTGGAGCAGAACCTAAAGTAGCATGTCAGTCCCCAAGGCCGTATCTCCCAGGCTTATGCCACAAAATGATCCTCCCTGAAGTTCATCAAGGGAGCTGATCCCCTTTTTCAAGTCTGCAGAAGGAGAGCTTRACAAGTCCAATTTCATCTTTACAGGTTTCTATTCTTTTGCTGACATTAATGCTTGTTTTTGCAAGCTTTGGAGTGCAGCTTTTTGCTGGAAAACTGGCTAAATGCAATGATCCTCACATCATCTCTAGGGTAAGAAAACTGCTTTTCTGGTTCATAATAATGATATGTTGTGCCATTTTTGCCTGTTGGGGAAAGGGGAGCAATCAGAGCTATCATATGAGAAATGGAGATCTTGAGCACTTTCTTGTTCAGAAGCCACATGATGGAGSAAAAGGTAATAGAGGAGTCAGCAAATGAGGGTAAGGATGGGGTTCCATATAAAAAGTAAAGCAGGTYCAAATATTGGGGACTGTCTTTAAAAAAGTTGTCAAACACTGTGTTATCTGCAAAGGACTGGATGGCACATGGAATTAATAATGGAAAATGATACCTTTGCATTCTTAGGTCTGCAGCTAAAAAGCAGGTTGGATTGCTAAAGGTCCAAACCACTTGGGATGCTGTGGGGGTTACAYGGAGAAAGTTATCTGTGTTTCTTACACCACTTGGAGAATATCATCACCTGAAGAGAGCAATGTTGTCTAGGAAAGAGGTGAAAGGCTACATAGTCTTGCAAATTGAAAAGCACTGTCAGTCCTAGAAAGAAAAAGTGATATAGAACTCTTCCTAAGATGCGTTTTTAATTTGCATAAAGGTCCATGACTATTAATCACAGACCTATAAATAACCCTTCATTTCTGTGGCCATTGCTTTGCCATCATGGCAAATGTGTTGTTTATGCTGGAATGTTGGCATCTCACACAGGCCTCTGTTTAATCTCAGACTGTGGTTTATTTCCCTACAGGAAGATTGTCATGGCATCTTCAGAATAAATGTAAGTGTTTCCAAAAATCTCAATTTAAAGTTAAGACCTGGAGAGAAAAAACCTGGATTTTGGGTGCCACGAGTCTGGTGAGTTCCTACACTTTGGCCTGTCTTTCTTCAAAAATGCAGCTGTTGGTGTGGAAAAATGATTCAAATATGATGACTTTAAATTGCTGATGGAGGTGTTTTATTGTGATTCAGATTATCATAAGAGCAAAAACWTTGGCATATTTAGTAAAAAACTAGATATATGAAATTTTCCAGACTTAACCTTCACTTCAGAAGCCAGAAATGAAGTAAAAAAAAACCCTGTAGRTACTGAACCTATATAGGAATTAGATTTGATTTGGTTATTATTACAGTGGGAATKATTTTCTTGAAAAGTATCCACACTTAGTTCTCTTTAGTATTATTAGGAAGGCACCTTGAGAGCCATAAAGCAACAACAGAACTCAAGAATAAATAGGAAAAGATGGGAAGAAAARGAAATGGAAATCAACCTGCCTACAGCTACCCATAAAAATAAATGATCACATCATGTCTAAAACCTGCCTTTCTCTTCTATGGCTATCAACCATGCCAGCTAGCAGTTTCTTTCTTTTTCCAGTGCAGGGTTTCCTTGTGGTTTATCTGCTGCAGAAGTGCAGTAAAAATGATCTAAAAATTAATGTATGGTTTTGATTAGTGTCCTGATAAAGTCCATTTAATATTTCCCAACACATGAACAGGCCAAGCTCACTTTTTTTAATTGTTTACATTTTTCAGTTGGTTGGCATTTTGCAAAATCAGCTTAACAGCCACAATTATTTTAATTGGCCATGTGGGTTGATAAAGAATGTACCAGCAGTGGTGTATTCAGAGMCACCCTACATTAATGAAATAGAATGCTGTGATTTGAACAGTCAGTGAAACTCTGACATCTGCAGAAGTCTTTGTTTCTGTGTGCTTCAGAGAAATTCTTCCTCGAATAAGCAAATTCAATCCTGTTCAGCTTGATCCAGAAATAAGCAAAAACTGTCTTAATCAGCATAACTCTAAACTTTGGGGAATGTTTTATTGCAGAAAAATGTTTTGCCACAAAGGCATTTATACCACCTGTTGGCTGTCAGGCCAGATTTTCAAGAGCCAGATGTCAGTATAAGGACTGCATTAAAAAKAAGTATCTACATCTGAGAGCTCTCTTTTCGCTTCATGGTTGGATTCAAGAAGCACCAAACACTAAATAACCCTTCTGGAATACAACTATTTACCTTATAAACTGTTGGAAAGTCATTGGGCTCCTTGGATTATCTGGCTTGGATTGTAGAGACAGAGCAATGTGCTAACCTAGACCAAAGAGAGTAATTTTAATGTTAAGCTGGGAACATTCTCTTGAATCTCAATTGATAAAAAAGCATGTGTCAGAGCACATGGTATAGAAAGCCAAGAAGATGTGATGTCCTCTCAGTAAGTTTTGCTTCAAACTATTAGTTCCTGCCGATAATGAAATAGGGAACAGAAATTTCTAAGCAATCTTGCTGCCTTGGAGTCTGAATCTTTTATGTATGTTAAAGAATTATCTCCTGCAGGTAAATTTATTTTAGAACCTAGACATCAGATAGATTTTTTTCATTAATGCTGTATTTTACTTATTTCATTGACAAAAATGAAATTTGGTTTGGGTTGGAAGAGATCTTAAYGACTCTCTAGTTTCAACCTCCCTACCATGAGCAAGAGCACCTTCCACTACACCAAGTTGCTCAAAGCCCCATCCAGCCTGGCCTTGAACATGTTATAAGCTTTATTACTGTGAGTCAGATTCTGAGTAAGAAATAAAATATACATAGGGACCTAAAAAATTATGCTTTACGTATTCATTGCTGTTGCTATTGTTTCCTTATCCTTGATATGGAATTTTGATATATTCCAGAGGTTTTCACACCAACATTGCAAGGTATTTAAATGTTAGACTATGAAGTATCAAGGTAGCAAATACAAAAACTTTATTGATGAAGTTATACCTATTTGTTGTATTGCATTTCAGGGCAAATCCTCGGAATTTTAATTTTGACAATGTGGGCAATGCAATGCTGGCACTATTTGAAGTTCTTTCATTAAAAGGCTGGGTGGAAGTCAGAGATGTYATTATTCATCGTGTTGGGCCGGTAAGGAAACTCCTCAGAGTCGTTGACTTCTACGATAAATAACTATGATTTTTTTCTAACTGTTAATCTTATTTTTGTCTATTCAGATCCATGGAATCTACATTCATGTTTTTGTGTTCCTTGGCTGCATGATTGGACTGACCCTTTTTGTTGGAGTTGTCATCGCTAATTTTAATGAAAACAAGGTACTAAGTGAGGTTGTTTATTCTAAATGAGGGGATTTATTGAGTATAGAGCTGGCTCTGTAAGGAACCTGAAACTGATATCACACCATCTACGTTACTGGTATGGCTGCCTTTACTACTGGTTTACCAATCTTACATTCTGCAAGCTGCAGATATGGCTTCAAGATACACCTGATCCACATTTGCTACACAATTTAAGCCTGTGATGATGGCAATCAATCAAAAACTCTATCAGTGGTGTTATTTATAATGCAGCTGTGCTGCTAGGTGGAGGTTGAACATAAAATACGATGTATTTTCAGATGCTGCTGTTTAGTTTGATGTAGGGATACACATGGTGGCAGATAAAAAGATGTGTTTGCTTGCAAACTAAGGRGTCTCGTTAGAATCCTCCCATTGCCGTATTTCACGTCCAGAGTAAGGTTGTGTGGCTTTTTCCTGACAAACAGCAGAGTGCATTGTAAAAATAATCCTCCGTCGTTGGAATAAAAAGGTAGCTAGTGTTCTAGGCAAATTGACATGGGCTTTTTGTATTACCCTGAAAAGTAAGAAAACCTGCCCCAAGGGGGATTGTTCCAGAGCAGCTCATGTCTACACTCATTAAAAAGTAGAATCGTCTGGATGGGACTGATGCATACACACTGCACAACCTTTAATCTGAGGGTTTTTTCTGTGCCTCTTGTGGTGCCTCTGAGGCATCGAGACAAATTTATCAATTTTTTTCATCTTTCAGTTCAAAGTCACAAAAATAATGAGATTCGGTATTTTTATCACTCGTGGCACTGGAGGGAAAGGATGATTACACACTCTGGGGTGTGGAGATATGTGGAGATATGGTGTGGAGCCCAGTGTGCTCGAGCTGGAGCTGGGTGCTGGCTTTGGTCCTGTCCCGAGCTCAGTAGCAAACACAAGGGTTGATTTTGTCCATCAGGGAAACCACTTGACTCCTTCTGGAAGGGAACTGAGTAGGACACGGTTGTACATTAATGTGGGCAAGCAAGGCGTGATGAAATGGGGTCAAGCAGATTGGGGGCCAAAATAATAGCCTAAAAGCTCTTCTGTTCTGAAGGTATTTTTATGTTTGCTTAACATCAGTGTAATTTTGGTAAAGTGAAGTGCAGTCATTCCTGTTAAAATATATCTGTTCTAGAGGACTAGGAGCAATGTGCTTATAATTTCTTATTGAAAGCTAAACTTTGACTGGTGAATTAAAAAAGCTGAAATTTCTACAGTATGAGAATTCCATTTATATATGCTTTTGTCACTTCTTGTTCAGCTATGCAATATTACTTATCCTTCAAATTTGTCAATACGCGAATGAATACAAAAAGCTTTATGCTTTTTGTCCTTGCTCACTAGTAACAGTTCTCTGTAAATTACACTGAACAGGCACATCAGACAATATTTCCATAGAATTTACATCATACTAAAAGTATAAGTCTTTTATATCTCCTGGTTCCGCTTCTTCAGTTGTTTCTTAGTAACCTGCGTTGTTATGTAATGTTTGTTTTTCCTTCTTTTTACATGACTACTTGTTAATTTTATGTATTTGCCATAGGGAAAGAAAATATTTTCAGATTTGTGTTGAAAAGATTAATGTTAATTAAGTGGGCAAGAGTTTCAGCCCAATTAATATTCAAATAGAGTGAAGAAATGTCCAGAAACTAAAAAAAAATTATAGAGAGATGGCTGGCAACTAGCCCAGAAAGTAGAGAGCAAAACAATCCGCAGTGTGAGGTTAAGTTGCATTTTCTTAAAGCTAGTTACTTGCCTAATATATTGGTGTTTAGAGTAGATACTTTCTTTAGAAAATTCATGTCTGATATATGGTTAGAACAACTGGAATGGGAACAGCAGTTGTTGACGAGGATCAGAGTTGGACAATTACTGAATGATCTATTTTACATGAGAAAAAATAATTTTCTAAAATGAAGAATGTATTATAATTTCAGATATGCTCTACTTTTTCATATGAGTTGTTGGAACTGCGGGTTTGGAAATGTTGTACTGGGAAGTACCACAGCAAGCTGTGAGCTGTGACTTTGGTTGTCCCAGTGACAGGGCAGTAGCCAAAATTATTCCACCCCCATTCCATTTCAATCCTCTCCTGTCACTTTTCACAGCTCCCAAGTGCCAGGAGTTCAGTCAGCAGTGGAGGTGTGATGGACTCAAATATTAACTGGCACTTTGAGCTGCAGTCCAAATGCAAGTGCAGCTCTCCAGCCCTAGACCTGCTTGCAGTGCTCTGCTCTGTGCTTCCCTTGATCATCCTGCTTGTGGAACTCCAGCTTCTGAGCAACAAAGCAATTTGGCATCATTATTTCTAGATTTTACGGAAGTCAACTCTTTTTCGCCACCTTTTACCTTGTTTTCAGTGAAGGTTGTCCAGGAATATAAACCAGGCACGCTCMCTGGGGTTTCTGTGTCGCCTTTAAATCTTAGTGTTTCTTAGTGGTGCCATTTGGAGCAGTCAGCATCTTCACGTGTCTTTGTCYGCATTGTATTGGAAGGCACCTCTTCCCAGGGTACCATCTAGCACACATCTATGCACACAGCTCCATAAAGAGATTATTTTCATTAAGAAGAACAAATCCTGACCTTATCAGTTGCACAGCCAGCCACAGTTCCARAATCTACACAAGTCAGTGCCCAGGTGAGCCCCAAAGATCATGCCAGTCCTCACCCACCTCAGTGAGGCTCCTCTCTGACAGGGACAGCAGCCAAGTGTCTGGAAGGCAGGCCTTTGACATTTACCTTGAAAAAATCTCCTTTGTTTTTGTAACTTTAGAATCCTTCTATGAGATTTTTCCTGAAGTGATAAGGACCTCATTTTGCTTTGAGGGTCATTTTAGATAACGTTGAATTCTGTTTGAAGTTTGCTTGTTTTTTTCTGTGTTATGTGACTATTTGCACACATTACCAGCTMCCACCACCCGCCCTGAAGGTGTCTTTACCTTTCTTCGTGATTCTTCTCTGGAGAACTCTTGTAGATTCATAGCATATTATTATTTTATTTCAATTACACCCCACGCAGAAGAGCTGTGGAGAGCAGCAATGGTCTCCTGGAGGGCTCCTTCCCTGAAGAAACGGTAGTGGCACTAGCAAGCCACAGGATTTTCTGCTGCAAAGTCCAGACAAAATCTGCCACTTTGCTTCCTGGCAAATGATGTTCAGTCAAATGGAAGACGTCCTGCAGTGTTTCATTGCCCACACTGGGCTGCTGCTACAAAGAGCAACAACTGTGCCTGCTGAGTCGAGTCCCAGAAACTCACAGCTAATGCATCCAGAAATCCTCTTGAGTAACAGCTGATACTTCAGACTCCTTTACTTAAACAGTGTGTTATTTAAGGGAAGTTGTGTATGTAACTTTATTTCAGGCACCAAAGAGAATGTTGTTTTCATGTTGCTGGGTTGAATGTTCTGGCTGTTAAATGACAGAAGCTCTATATTTTTCTCTTTGTTTATTAAGGGGACAGCTTTACTGACTGTAGATCAGAGACGATGGGAAGATCTGAAAAGCAGACTGAAGATAGCACAACCTCTTCATCTCCCACCTCGTCCGGGTATCAAAGATATTTTGATTTTATTCATGTTGAGCCCTAGTGTTCGTAATTCCCCAGGAGTCTGCAATTCAAATTAAAACTCTAATCGTGAGGCCACTAGGAGGTTGTGCATAAGTTAGTGTGGAAACAGGATCCAACTACAGATCTCTCCATAAGGCTATTAAAATAAACCCCAAAAAAAGGTTGTGCTTCGATGGTTTTAGGATAAGCCTTAATGAAAAAATGAATTTCTAAATGAAAAGTATTTGCAGTTGGCTGKAATGATATGAATGGAATGTATTAACCTGACAGCAGTTGAGTGATGCACTTGCCCTAAAAGTACCAAAGCTTTCATGCAACACTGGTGCTCAGTATTTTAAATTACATGTTCAGAAGCCCTATTTGATATGGAAAATTGTGGCAGAAAATTAGAAATGTATTTTGAAAATGGGAAAGGATTATTTTGCCTCTAATGAACATGGAAAATACGTTAAAAAATAGGGGGGAAGTATCATTGTGTATTTTAACTCTCCTCCTAAAACTCTTTTCTTTTTCAGATAATGATGGCTTTAGAGCTAAGATGTATGATATAACTCAGCATCCATTTTTTAAGAGAACTATTGCTGTACTAGTTCTGGCCCAGTCTGTGTTGTTATCAGTTAAGGTAATTGTGTTTCTTCTAAATGGTCCATTACAGTAGTACAGCATGTGTTGCACATTTCCTAACACCAATTAACAATCAATTGAGCCATTAGTGTGATGAATGCAAGGAAACATGATTTCTAGATACAGCAATCTCATTTGGCATAGATCACTGTAGATTAATGGAGCTGAGTCAATTTCTGCCTTTTAGTAGTCTAGTCCACTATTTTTAATTTCTAGTTAAGCTGTAAATCTTAGAGAGAAGAGTACACCAAGATGCCATTCCTGTCTGAGTATATTTTAAAGTGAAATCTATTCATTAACAAAACCCTCAAGAAAAGTTAAGGCAATGAAGAGGCATTTATTCTGTTTAACAGCTTTTCTTCTATAAATGGATTATGTTTGCTTTTCAGTGGGATGCTGCAGATCCAGTGACTGTGCCCTTAGCAACCATGTCTGTTGTTTTCACCTTCATTTTTGTCCTCGAGGTAAAGTAATACATTTTCTGACTTCTTGAGATTAAGATTTGTATGTATATATTTCATTTTGTCTTTAGGGATGCTTCCCATTCTTCACTATGGTTTTTATTTCTGAACGTGTACATTTAGGGTTCTCMATGTCACTTGTCTTCCAACATGTATTGTAAGAAGAAACCTTTAATGTGTTTTAGTCATGCTTCTCTACAACTCTGAGCTTTTTGTCCTTTTATATATATTCAAGTCTGAGCATTTAAAAGTGTGTTTTGGTGAACCCAGTGACCTGTTTTCTTGTAGAACCTTTCATATTACATTCTGTCCATACAACAAAAAGTCTGTGTTATCTCCTGGAAATTCTGTTTCATCTGTTTATATTTTGCCTGGTGTGTTAATCCCCACTATTCTGTAGCTGTGACATMATCAAATCTAAGTTTTAAGTATTATACTTCATTTTAATATCTTTTAATAAGCTACCCCAGCTTAATAACCCCAGCTCCAGTATTTTCTATCTTTTGTTCTGCAGATCTGGCTCCCMTGTGGTAGCAGTTCTCTATCTATGAGTATATTGTAATTATCAACTTTGCAAGGTGTATTTAGCCTATTTGCATAAGATTGGAATCTAATTATTTAAACACATTTTGAAAAACATGTATTTTTTAATGTATAAGGGTAACAAAGCACACACTTACAATGCTGAAGAAGATGCTTCTTCTGTGGTTGGGTTAATACATAATCCTTCATAAATTTTTGGTTGACTACTTCTCTTGTCAGTCCCCTCTGAATAGCGATACTGACCACTATCAGGAACAGGATAGTAGACTACCTTTCCCACTGCTCTAATCCAATATGACAGTTCCTATGTTCGATTGATAGGTTTTGCCAGCAGTGATGAATAAACAATGAAGTAAATACCTTGTAGCAGCTGTAGCTAGAGTATGTCCATGTTGTTGCTTCTTTTTTCCCTACCCAGGAGAAATCAATATCTCTTGAGAGACTGAGAAAACACAGAAAAGTTTTATTTGTGTCATACACAGGCAGGTTTTAATTTACCTAGTAAMTATGTCTTTGGAAATACTTTTTTCTCTTATGCTGCCAGGGGAAAACAAATACACTTCTAGAATTTCAAAGGAACTTTGTCAGAGCCAAGAAAAATGTGTTGACTGTCTCAACAGGCAAGCTATCACACTGCGAGTGCACACAATTTATGGAGAGAGGAAGCAGCTTCCTGCCTAGGATCTTCCCTAATGCAGCCCAGTCTGATTGCAGAGTCTGATATATACACGGTCAGCTATCACAGGCAGGCATGGAAGTCCAAAGCTTTCTGCACAGCTGATGGCCTTGAGTCCAATCTAACAACTCCTGATTTAGCCTTAAAACTCTACTGCTCACATCACATGTATTTGGGGTAGAAAGCAGGAACAATTTGTTTCACACTGATGATGACAGGATGAAAGGAGATGTGATGTTTTATTTCCACTGTGTGGTTTTCAGTTCAAGATTATGGACCCCTGAATTAGATGYTTAAATTTTACACATGAGGCATGTGTTTAAGCTATTTAATGTGATCACATGATGAAGGGTGAGATTCAGTTACCTCCACTAGCCTCTCCAGAAGGCCAGGGATATTTACAGGTCTTATGTCACCCCTGCCAGCCCCATCCATCCATCTTGAATTCTCTAGGGTATCCCAGCTAACTTGATAGAAAGAGGCAAGATAGCTTAGGTAACTGAAACAATAATTAGAGATTCAGAAACCATATTGTTCACTTTGTATTCAGGCTTCAGAAAACATTACAAGGCAAAAAGCTAACTGGAAAATCAGCCTTTTACTTCAAGCTAGTGTCCTCTTGTATCTGGTTTCTTTTTCAGAAATGTTAAATGGCAGGGTTGCAAGGTGGAATGGAAGAAATAATGTAATGAATGCCTGACATTTATACCTTTATACAGTAACTCTTAACCTGCTCTAAGATTTAATACWATTTGTGTATGAGAAATTCTCAGGTGTTCCCTCTAAATGTATCACTGTGCTTTGGTATCTGTTACCTGATATGACTATTTCTGTGACTATCAGTATCCATTCTTGATCTTCTCATCTGCATTCCCGTTACCCAAATTGGAAATGTCAAGCACTTTGAAGCTGTCTTTTACCAGGTAYATTGTAAAATGTACTGCCTTTACTGTTCTTAGCTCTTTTCTCTTACATGCTGCTGAGTACAGATGGTTCTGAGTACAGAGTAATTCCTTAAAGCAAGAAATAATTGCWATATAGGAAAGCTTTATCATTAATTTGAACTGTAGGTGCTTGCTTGCGGACATATCGCTTGCTAGGACACTGCTACCTCTTTTAACTACATGTTACTGACATGACTTGTTTAAGTTTAAGCTATCTTAAGCCCACATTCACCTCAGCAATCTGTAAACATTAAGCATTCAGTTTGAGGTGATCAGCTGCACTCCTGTCTTTGATACTTGATGGAGACAGAGAGGCATTTAGGAATGCTGTTCATCCCTTGGTCTTGGTCATCTGTGGTCTTACACAGGTACCAGTTTTCCTCCATCTAAGGGAAGCTAATATTATCTAGTTAGCCCACATGGGAATATTTAGCTGACATGAAACCTGCCCTTCTTTGTTTTAAACTATTTCATAAAATGAACTAAGTGAAACATTTTGGAGAATGGAAGAGGATGTCATGGCAAGAAATCATCATTTCTTCATTACAAGTGAGATTTTTTTTTTTTTACTCATAGGTCACAATGAAGATTATTGCCATGTCACCTTCTGGCTTCTGGCAAAGCAGAAGAAATCGATATGATCTCTTGGTGACATCTCTTGGAGTTATATGGGTGATCCTTCACTTTGCCTTACTGGTAAGATGTACAAAATGCAATTCCAGTGATCAAAATGATTTTATCTTTAAGGACSAGCAGTAGGATTGCTGCTATACAACCAGATAAACCCTTGAGAGTTTAATAAGGCTGAAATATAACTGAAAGTAAGAAGAATGAATCATTGTCTTGGACAATTATGCAGTGCAAAAATTGTCTTACTAATACAAGTTAGAATCTGTAAATGTGGTAGAAAACAAGTCTTTAGGAAGGCTGTAAGTGAGAAAAGGAAGAAGACTGAAGAGAGTGAGAGCTCTTGCTAACAATGGTCTTATAARCATGAAGGAAGAAAGTGTGAGTCGGTTAGGTTTGTGTTCTTTATATTGCTGTTGCTAGTCTATGATTTCTCTTATTTCATATGGGRACTCCCCTACATTACTAGAAAATAATTTATTATGATCTATTCAAGATATTCCTAGGGGACCATGTATTAAGTCTTCTGTGTCTGTATTCCAGAATGCGTACACATACATGATGGGGGCATGTGTAATTGTCTTCAGGTTTTTCTCCATTTGTGGGAAGCATGTAAGTATAATTTAGGAACTACAGCTATTGTGGTTCTCATGTATAGATTAAAGGACTAGATGCTGTGCATCTTTRGAACAAATTCTCTAAGGGTCCATTYTCTAGGGAARAMAAGAAAAGAGGAGGCTTCAAGCARSAGTSTCCAACTTTACATGSTGTCATTAAAATGTCAGGATTTTAGGTGTGTTGTGTAGTAGTGCTATGGTTACAGGAAAAGTTACATTTTTTTCAGAAAACAAAGTGCAGCTGCAATACCACAGCTTTTAAAAATGCTCTCTACAACTCTGAACATACACTGTGCTSTTTTCAGCCCTTGCCATTTCAGTGAGGTGTGATGGGCATGCTCTTTATTTTTACAGCTAGACAAGTGTAGTGGTGGTTGAATGTGCTCATCTTGTTATGATAGTGCTCTCTTCAAAAAGTTTCTTCCTCCAAAGTGCAGRTCTGTGTTTTTTGTCTCATAAGCAATGTATGTCTTATCACAGTAAAGGATTTTTATTCAATTTAAAAACAATTTTGGGGCATGGTGTTCTTCTGGAAACACTGAGATGGTGACAAAGCAAGTCACTTGTCAAGTTTACTTTTCTTTTGTGTTTAGATTTGCTCTGGTGCAGTTGAGAGTAGACTGGCAGAATAAGCATAGACAGAGAACAAACACTTTTATTTAACAAGTGGTGACACTGCATTCCCTTGCTGTAGAACTTTTTAGACTAGCCAAATATTTTCTGTGAAGTCTGACATATTAAAGTAAATGTGATGAAAAGACTGCTGTATTAGGTTGCCAGGGTTAAGAACAGTGAGTCAAAGGGTTTGTTCAGTAAAGATAAAAAGTTTTCTTTCAATCAGACTRCACAGAGCCTGTAGAGCCTTGGCATTCAAATGAAAAATCCTTGCTTCTCCTATGCAGCCAGACCAAGTGATTGCCTTCAAAGCTCTCTGATTGTTTCTAAAGTTTTTTCAAGGTTTTAACCTAGTCATTTGTACTTTCATGTTGTGAGCTGTATCAGTTTCACTGATTTACCTGTCCTGATGCAATGTGATCRCTAATGGTCAGCAGGAACTTGGCATGATTTTAAAGAAAAATGACACCGTCAATCTCATTAAAGGGAATTTTTCATCACATTCAAAGTAGTTAAGGGTGTTAGACAATCTAGGGCAATAAACTTATCAAGAGTAAAATATAAAATATGCATGCATGGGATAGTAATATCTATTACTGTGGCTTACAGCCTATGAAATTTTCAAAATTATTTTCTCATCTTAGTCTCTTTGGCCAACTTTACAGAATCAYAGACTCACAGAGTRGTTTGGGTTGGAAGGGAYCCTAAAGATTATCCCATTTCAATCCCCATGCTGTGGGCAGAGGCACCTTCCACTGGWCCAGGTTACTYAGAGCCCCRTTCAACCTGGCCTTGAAWGCTTGYAGGGATGGGTCATCCACAACTTGTTTGGCCTACTTSTTCCASTGCCTCACCACCCTCACARTGAAGAATTCCTATCTAATATMAAATCKAAACCTACCCTCTTTCAGCCTAAAGCCACTTGCCYTTGTTCTGTCACTACATGCTCTTATAGAAAGTCCCTCTYCAGCTCTCTTGTACCTTTTAGGTACTGGAAGTCTTCTGGAAGGTGCCCCTGGTCTTTCGCAAACTACCATGAGAAATTACTCAAAGAAGCTGTACTGATTGTAAGGAAATCGCCTTCCCTATAGGTGAACCCATTCCTTTAGGTAGACTGCAGYATCTGTGGTTTCTAACAGTTAGGATCACTTTCAGATAGGCCCAAAGTAGTTTCCTGCACCACTGTTCATGCAATGCTAATGCTGATACTTTAGGAGAATACTGATACCAGAATAATATAGTAAAGCCTATGCTGTGTCATCATGGTGATATCCTACACTGTATTATCTTAAATAAACTTTTTGAGGAGYAACATCTTGACCTTTTAAATGAGGAAAATATGCTGATGTTTATAACAAGTAAAAAGCACAGTTCAAATCACATTTATAATGTACCATCTTACTAGGTTCATTCATTAATGAACGTGTTTAAAGGATTTGTTGTCAAAATGGCAAGAGCAAGATTTGTCGTTTGTCTTTTATCTTTGCTTTCCTGAATGCTGTCACAGCTTGCTTTTTCTCTGTCCTTCTAGGTGACACTAAAAATGCTGCTCCTGACTGTGGTTGTGAGCATGTACAAGAGTTTCTTCATCATAGTGGGCATGTTCTTACTGCTTCTTTGTTATGCTTTTGCTGGAGTGGTTTTATTTGGTACAGTGAAATATGGAGAGAACATTAACAGGTACAGTATGTAGTTCCTACCTTATGGGGATGTTCTTTAAAGCCTGAAGAAATCACATTCTGCTAGAGAAATATATCTGTGGTAAAAAAAAACAGATAGATCTGCAGGTCTGGCTGAAGAGTTCTGAACAGAATTTCTGATAAGAGACACTGAGCCATTTTCCAGTCCTTGTGCATTGGACCAAATGACACCTGATCTAACCCAGAGCAGACTGAGAGCTGTTCTTCATTATGCCAGCTGGAATATGCTTCAAAGCAGCACTGTGCTAGCCCACAGGCTGCAGAAACACAGCATACCTGCTGCATCTTCTTGGCATTACCCAGGAGCAGGATCCATATACCAGGCTGATGCAGAGAGGAGACAGTTCTTTGAACTGGCTATTAGCTGGAAATTTTCCAGTCATCATCAGGCTTAAAGAAAAAAATGGAGACAGGAAATAGGGTCTGGCCTTGAGTTTTCTTTAGCTCTCTSATAAAATGAGCTAAAATACTCAGACCTGTGTCTGAGATAGAATTAAGTTGTTATTATATCTTAAGTAATGAAATAAATAATTCAATGAGCTCTTTGAAGTAATACTGTAACTATTTTTAGTTTAAAGTAGTAGAAAAATAAAAAATGGAAAATTTTTTTCTTGCCAATGAATGGAAGTGAAACAATCACTCTCAATCTCTCACTCTTTCTTTCTTTCTTTAAAACAGACATGCAAATTTTTCGTCAGCTGGGAAGGCTATTACTGTACTCTTCAGAATAGTTACTGGAGAAGACTGGAACAAAATTATGCATGACTGCATGGTAATTACAATCCCTCCAGAGATAAGTAGACAAAAATGAGAGATACCCTTCCATCTCAAATTATTCTCAGTATCTTAGTTTTGTACAAGGAATGTTGGCCTTGCCTTTATCTCTTCATGAAAATAGTGTTCACTGAACCTCAGAACATGGTGCAGCTCCAGTGTCATACTTGCAGTACAGTATTTCATGGAACTAGGCTATTGGATTATTAAAAAGTAAAAAGATTGTTTCAAAATCAGAAATGCCATAACTTGCTTTTTCACTATTATCTCTGCTTTGACTGGGTAAAGGTGTCTTTTCAGATTAACCTTGTCTTTGATTCCTGCACTTTGGCTCATTCCATGTGAATGATAGTCTTGATGACCTCAAAATTCCTCCTTGAAYCATTTTATTTTGCCCAAGTAAATGTTTATCTGTGCTTTCCATTGCAAAGAAAATCATATGCCTTTCCTCTTTAAAATTAATGAGCAGGGAAGAAGCATTTTGAAAACCACTGCGCTTCAAAGCACCAGGTTGTTCCTGTACAGTGGCATAATGCACAATGTACCCTGTGTGTGGTAGTAAGAACCATGCTTCAGCCTTTTTTGTTATACCTTTTGCTATTTTCTGGTTTCTGAYTACCAAAGGAAGAAAAACAACCTGCCCACAATAAGGCCCACAGTATTATTCYCTAAATCAGAAGCCTTAAAGAAGTAACAGTCTTAAATTTTGTATTGATTGCAGAGAAACTAAGAATCTCTTTTCATTATTGTTATTTTACTTAGTTTTCTTTTATTTTGAAGGTTCAGCCTCCATTTTGTACACCAGATAACAGCACCTATTGGAAAACAGACTGTGGAAATTATGCTGGTGCTCTTATGTATTTCTGTTCCTTCTATGTCATCATTGCATACATCATGCTAAATTTGCTTGTTGGTAAGTGAGAATACACATTAATAATAAAAAGGTCCATCTTGGCATGTGGTATGTTAGATGTGAGTCTGTTGTGCTATTCAGGTACGAGACTACCTTGTACCTTCAACGTTACCTTGCATACCTTACCATGATTTTGGTACTTCTTTGGCATGGGTATGCTAAAACTCAGGAAATTTGGGAATGAAAGCTTTTTGAACAGAGAGATAATGTTCTACTTGTAATGTAGAGCTACCCTATGGAGCACTGTTTTCTAAGCTTTTATTTCTTCAGTTAACCTTTGTTCAAACATCATTGGAATTCACTTAATTGATCTTAGATGTTAAATTAGGCATCTCACGAGCATTTAAAATACAGCCTTTTTTAAAGTAAGCATGGTGAATATTGATGTGGCAAGACAGTATATTATGCATTCAAAAGCCTTGTCTGAGCATACAGGTGTTTGTTAATGTGAAGTTTGCACAACCGAATTAGATGTTAGAGTGTAACTACAGGCTTTATTTAGGGTGTATTTTGTTCTTGTGGTTTTCAGCTATCATTGTGGAGAATTTCTCATTGTTTTACTCAACTGAAGAAGACCAGCTTTTAAGTTATAATGATCTAAGGCATTTTCAAATTATATGGAACATGGTTGATGACAAGAGAGAGGTAAGAAATAATAATTTCTTGATAATAAACACAGAAATMCAGTAAATTTCCAGTTTTTCTTGGGAAGGAATATGGAGAAAACAAAGTGTGTTGACAAAATTCACTGAGCAGTTACTGTTCAAATTTGAGAAGTGAGTGTGATCTCATGTTTGTTCATGGTCCTTCAAATACGAACCTGTACTGTGTGAAGTGCTTATAATAGCAGATTTACAAACAAATGTACCCATTTATCAATGTAGGGTCAATATAATAGCATCTTTCCTCCCTGAGAGTTGTTCCCTTGGAAGTCTAATGAGTCATATCCATTTTTGTGTCTGATCTTCAGAAGAGTTTTGCTGATATTTCAGCACCATCTCCTGTAAAATCCTTATGGAAAGGCTGATCCAGTATGGGCTGGGTGAGAAGACAATGAAGGGGACAGAAAAAAGTGACATCCCCAGGGGGATAGCCAGGCCCAGGGRGTGATGATTGGCAGCACAGGTTCTGACTGGAGGCAAGTAACTCATTGAGTGTCCCAGGGGTCAGCAGTGGGTCCAGTCCTGTTCAACATCCTCATTAATGGCATGGACAGAGTGGCAAAGGGCRCATTTGCTGATGACACCAAACTGGGAGGAGTGGCTGACATGCCRGAGAGTCGTGCTGCCCTCCAGGGGGACCTTCACAGGCTGSAGAAATGGGCTGGCAGGAGCTTCATGAATTTTGACAAGGAGACATGCAAAATCTTAATCTGAAGAATAAAAAAAGGCACAGTGCGTGCTGAGGCCACCTAGCTCTAAAGCAGCTCGCATCAAGACTATCATTCACACCTGGGGGCCCCAATGGACACCAAGCTGAACATGAGCCACCATTGCGCCATGGCAAAGAAGGCTAATGGTATCCTAGGCTGCATTAGACAAAGTGCTGCCAGCAAGCCAAGGCAGAGGGTCCTTCTGCTCTACTCAGCCCTGGTGAGCCACATTTGGAGTCCTGGGTTCGGTTCTGGGCCCCTCTGTACCCAGAGACACAGACATTCTGGAAAGATGCCAGCACAGGGACACAAAGATGAAGGGACTGGAGCATGTCTCCTGAGAGGAAAGGCTGAGAGCCGGGGCTGTTGAGCCTGGAGAAGGCTCAGGGGAATCCCATCAATGTATATAAATACCTGCAGGGAGGGTGCAAAGAGGACAGCGCCAGGCTCTGCTCAGTGCTGCCCAGTGACAGGACTGGAGGCAATGGGCACAGCCTGAAACACAGGAGTTACCTCTGAACATCAGGAAACAGTTTGTCACTGTGAGGATGTCTGAGCACTGGCACAGGTTTCCCAGGGAGTTTGTAGAGTTTCCATCCTTGGRGATATTCAAAAGCCATCAGAATATGATTCTGGGAAACTGGCTTTAGGAGGCCTTCTAAAGCAGGGGGGTCAGACAGGGTAAGGTCCATAGTTCCCTTCCAAAATCAACCATTCTGTGATTCTGAAAAGGGAACAACATCGGGGAGACTGAGCTGCTCAGATGCCCACATAAATTAAATCATCATCTGAATGATTCATGGCATCACTARGATTTGAATGTGAACATCATGGTGAAAGAAGTTGGTTTGTCTGTAGTTGGCACATGGCTGTGCTGGAGGGGAGGCTGCAGTCTGTACTCATGGGAGTWGAGAGTTCTGGATTCATCATGCCCAGCACTGATCAACACCTTACAGCAAAAATAGTCCTGATGAGGCTCATTTAGCAGAACAAAATACTAGAAGATTGTGAACACCATGGTTTCACAGGGAAGTACTTTCAGTGCTGATTTTTTAACAGCAGGTAAAAATGGTTATCACAAAAAATTCAGGATGTATACTTAGGTCTGCCTTAGAGCAGATAACCTCTAAAAAGCCAGTAAACTCTCAGCATTCTCCTGTTCATCCATAGRTGCACAGATAAGGGCACAAGTTTAYGATGAATTATAGGCATGGCTATGAGTGTTTAAGACTGTAGTTTAATTTCCATTTTTCAAAGGTAGTTCATTGGGAATATGATTCTAATTACACATGAATGCAAATGGGGAAACTAAATCCCCAAGCAATTTTGAAAAATTCTGGCAAAATTAACAGCATAGATTCTCATTATATATGAGTCAACTAACCACAAAGACTTCTGTGAATTTGCTGAAGAACTGGCTGAATGTGCACATTATTCAGTATTGTGYTCACTGTTCAGTGACTTAAAGAGGCTAGGAGAAATAGCTTTTCTCACAGTGATCAAGTTGAGTATCTGAATTGGTTGTTAGATGACAGTAATAATTTACCAGCTATTGTGCAATTTAACACAGGGTGTAATCCCCACCTTCCGAGTGAAATTTCTGCTGAGGCTYCTGCGAGGCAGGCTGGAGGTGGATCTTGACAAGGACAAGCTGCTGTTCAAGCACATGTGCTACGAAATGGAGCGGCTCCACAATGGTGGAGATGTCACTTTTCACGACGTGCTCAGGTACCTTGAGATTTTCTCTACATTTTTAGAACAGACACAGTGACCTGTGTTTCTTTGCAGACTAGTAGGCAKTCATTAGGCTTGGGAGAAGGCAAGACTGGTAGCCACAGAGGCACTGCAATTTTAAATGTTTTACAAAAATTAGATTTCTCTTTTTTGCCTGCAAAAAATATTAGTGATAGAAAACACAGATCTGAGGGAATCAGCTCTAAGTAATTGTAACATTTTCATTGCAGGAGGTTTGTCACAGACTACAGTCACATGTTCCTCTTGTAACCCAACTAATAAAATATACCTTCAAGTGTAGCAACATGACAGTGAGCCTGTCTGGAAATAAAATAGAAATGAGAACATTATCCAAGCATAAACACTTCGGAGAAAAACAAAACCAAACCACCACAAATGCCCTAATTGCTTACAGTTCAGCAGTTCACCTGTTTTGGATAGCTGGATGTAGGTGATARGATCTTTGTTTTGAGCATGATAAGTCTCTTCTAGAATCACCTCAGCAATTTTTTAGCCTCAAATGGTACTTTACTGTGTACACATGAATTATATATTTTTGCACTAAGGCCTGAAGTATGAGCTTAAATTTTTCTAAATTAAGATGTAAAGACATCAGCATTTAAAAATAAATAAATTGTGTTTCTTCCAGCATGCTTTCATATAGGTCTGTTGACATCAGAAAAAGTCTTCAGCTGGAAGAGCTGCTTGCTAGGGAACAACTGGAATATACCATAGAAGAGGAGGTGGCCAAACAGACCATACGAATGTGGCTGAAAAAGTGCTTAAAGMGGATCAGAGCGGTAAGTCAAGCTAAAGCAGGATCTAAATGGCTGCATAAATTGAACTGTTCAGCAATGCTGGAATTTGCTGTCATTATGCTTCATTTACTCTGGAGTCATGATAATACTTATTTGAAGAAGTATGTAGCAGTTGCTAACTGAGCAAAAAAATAAGTTTGTTACAGCTCAACTGAAAGCACTACAAAAATAAGCATCTTTTGAAGGCAAATACTGTCTTCCTGCCAAAACTTTATCYCTTTTCAATAGGACAGGAAGATCCATATGCAGAGACCAAAGTCAAAGGAATAAAGAAAAAAATAATGCAATTCAATGAAACTTCATAGGCCTAATCCTTCCTCACAGAATGTAATTTTATCCTTTCCTTGCCTCTGCTGGCMGACCAGAAACCTGTAGATGGCTCCCCAAATGGAGCCTGTGCTGAGATAAATCATTGAATGAGCCATTCCAGTTGCTGTGTGTGCAAATGAGCAGTGTGCACGTGGACAGAAGGTGTGTGAGCCATGGCACACACAGCCAGTGAAGTGAGCAAGGGCAAGGCATTGGCTCATTGGGATGGGTCACCCACACTCATTAACATGCTCCTGTCCATGCTCATATTCTCCCAGACCACTGCCAGAGGAGCATCCCTGCCCTCCAGGGATGGGTTTGGKTGGAGGCCACTCCAGCAGGGGTTGGTTGAAGCTGTCTGGTGTGATGGAGGGAAGATCAGCCAGGTCACACAAGTCCTGGGCTGTCACTTGACTCCAGCACTGCAGCAAATCCCAGTCTCTTTAAATTACTACTATAGACCTAGCCAGTGTTCTGTGGTCTGTTTACACAGTGCTTCTGATTGTCAGAAACATTTCTACCTTTGCTCAGGATGGCTACAATATATGCTGGTCAAAGTTTGGCTTGGATTAAATTTATATTAAAAAAAAAAAAAAAGAAAAAAGAACTTTTATTTAAGCTTTGCAATTATTCTTATCTCTTCTTCCAAACCCAACTTTTGCTTTATATAAAAAGTCACAAGCTGGTTACATTGATGGCTGATTTTTCAGCTACTAGTAAGTCTGAGTCCAGGCTTTGCTACATATATTTTTTACTTGTATAAAAAATTACTTCTTGTGATTGGGGATTTTCCATGGTGATTTGTGGTCATGGCATCTGTCTTTTTCTGTTTGTAAATTTATAAAAAACTTAGCTGGACATTTTTAATGTAATGTACATTCCAGCTGAAACATCAGTGTTCAATGATATGTATTTTCATTTTGATCTCATCTCTRCRATAATAGTGGCRRTAAATTTAATCTCAGCCCTMAGTTCTGGGTTTGTTCAACTCTRTTGTTCATTTCATTATGATATTGAACTACACTATGCTAAAGTAAATATAATATTCATTTCACTCTAATAATATGGTTCAGATCATTTCACATTCTATGAACCTTTTGTAAACTGAATGCAATTATGGAAGTTAAGATATATTTTCAAATTCTCTTGTTATTCTCTAAGTCTCCCTAGAGGGATCATTTGAAAACTACCCAGGAAAGTAAAACCCTTCCTAAGTGCTGTTTATTTTAATTTAAAAGCAAATTAGATTGTAAAATCATAATGGTAGTAGGTTTGTTTTTCTATTTGTACTGTAAATATATACTTAGTCCTAAGGTTTTCACTACTATTTTATTCAGTCTTAATGACAGCCCATTCCAAAGTCTGTGAAAGAAATCTTTTCATTGCCTTCATGTCATTCCCTGTGAATCTCTACCAATTTCCTGGTTTCTTTTTCTTTGCAACAACTTTTAACTGGTAAATTCAAAATTTTATGTGTTTAAACTCTAGGTTTAAACCAACAATTGAGCAACGTGCTTTCCACTTAATGTGGTTCATGAGTTTTATCCTCTATWCCCTAAAGGTTAGAAATATGCTGGAATTCACTTTATTTAAATAGCAACATCTAATACRTCGATCTTTATCAATGCACCTGGGATCTACAGCTGGTGCTCACTGGTCAGTTAAATATTTAGAATGTTTTAAAAAAAATCAAACACTGTGGCACACCAGTGAGACCATTTTTTCCATCACATATTGTACCTTGGTAGAAACAGCAGCAGTCGTGCAGCATTATCCACAGCCTAMGAGAGAGCCAACAGCAGGAGTTGAGCCGATTTCTGAATCCTCCCAGCATTGAGACAACACAGCCAAGTGAAGAYATGAATGCAATTAATCAAGATAACAGTGCACAGCCAGAGGTATGTTATTCAGAAAACTATCAGCTACTCWTAACAAATTCAGAAAACTTCCATGTTTCTTATTTGTTCTTTTTTAAACATTGTTTTAACCAAAAAAGTCAGAAATAATACCTTGTTTCGCTTCAGTCTTTGCCATCAGATGTAAAGGCAAGGTGCTCTAAGGCAGTAATTCCCCAGCATATTTGGCTGTCTTGCTATCACCATAAAGGGCAAACTCAGCTTTACGACTCTGGCAGCCCAAACTTTCAGTTCTTGCATGAAAGTGCAGGCTATGGGGATGTGAAGCTTTCCAGTTCAGGAATTCTGAAGTGTTTACACTGAGAGTTAAAACAGTGGGCATGCTGGGACCTCTGAGCAGGAGTCCTGGGCTCTTCCAGAGTAGGGAATGTGGAAGGTACAACCTAAGGGCTGCTTTCTACAGTGGTTGTTGTTGTCTGAGAATAATTTCATACCCTTCCATAGGACAAATGGCATTGAGAGCCCAAGTGATCATTTTTTTTTTGTTTGTTCACAGTAGTTTTCTGGGGTATTAAAGAGTAGAAAGCATGCTTCCTTAATGAATGGCAATATGTTTTGTTTGTATTCATGGATAAAGACTGAAATAAGAATAGAAAGTTATCCCTTCCTGGGGTTACATCATGCAGTGGGGAGCTATGAACTGACGTTCTTTTCTCTCTGTTCAGACRAGTAGCCAGCAGCAGCTCCTTAGCCCAACACTTTCTGACAGAGGTGGCTATAGACAAGACTCTGGAGATGCTGGGAAACCTCAGCGGAAATTTGGACAATGGCGTTTGCCATCAGGTGAGTGAAAATGGTTTATCAGTAGAGTCCCCACATGCAAAATTGCTGCTCTGCAACAACAAGGCCAAGAGGAGCTTCATGATTCACAGTTCTGCCTCCTGKCTGCTGCTTGCACCCACGTCAGGACCCACCTATCCTCATGACTCAAAATAAAGCAGTTTCTCCCTTTCTTCATAATTACGAAAATTTGGAAGATGAGCAAGCTGCTGCATTTAGCACTTTTTCATACATTTGATATCAGTTATTCCTGTTCTGAATCAGAATGCTGCCTCCAAAGGATGCCACTGTTCAGACCCTAATCATGTCTGAGTGGAAGTAGGAGAGATAGTCATGCTGTTCTTTCAAATACCATTGACCCTACTTTTGTGGCCACTCTATTTGCACGAGAAACAGGATAGTTTAATAGAGAGCATTCAATCCATGATTTCCATTTAAATATCACTGAGCAGCAAAGATCATAATTTTGTTGGRAAAGAGAGAAAGAGTGAAAGAGGAAGCATGCTAAGGAGGAATCTTACTACTGTAGTCAACTGCATAGGTTTTTCAAGTGAGAAAGCTTGAAAGAATGAGTACCTCAGAGTTTTTTTCTTAGCACTGATCTGGTCCTGTCAATTTTGAATTTTCCTCAGTGGATGGTTCTAAAAAGGGGGGTACAGTACAGCTGACAGGTAAGTATTCTCCAGTCCAACAAAGCGTAATTAAGATCAGTTGTAGGGTTTTTACACTTAGACATGTGATTTAGTGCCATACTGGTAGCTTGTACTGGCTTCAGTCCCCAGGCCATAGTAAGGTATTTTCAAGATGTAGCTGCCATTCCTAAAAGTACAAGCCCACCCCCACTGCACTTCCTCACATTTACTATTTTCACCATTTTGCCAGTAGGTGAGCTCATGTAAGTACTGCCTAAATCATTTAGGTTGCAATTAGCTGAATAAGAAGAGATCTCTTGCATCAGTTATCCCAGCAGAAGGAAAGAGGCACTGCTCAGTTAAAYGGCTCTACCAGCAGATTAGTGGGAGCAGCATGAACATCTGGAGCTGCAAAAACAAACAAACAAAAAAATCTCACCAACATTGGAACAGGGCCCTGATCTTTCTGCACTAAATCATTTAAAAGTGCCCCGGTCCAGCTAGTTCTGTATACCTGAATTCTGAACAAAAATGTCCAAGAAGCAGATCTACTCTAAAACAGAATTTTCTGTTTCATTTCCCAGCCCCCAAACCAATAAGCCATTCAGTGTCTTCAGTCAACCTCCGTTTCGGTGGACGKTCAACTATGAAGTCTGTTGCATGCAAAATGAATCCCATGTCTGATGCTGCTTCCTGTGGATCAGAAGTCAAGAAATGGTGGACAAGACAATTAACTGTGGAGAGCGATGAGAGTGGAGAGGACCTTCTTGATATCTGAGAAACATTTAAGTCATACCACAATCTYATTTTCTATGTTTAGAATTACAGATCCTGTGTGATGTATAATTTCTTTAAAACCAATATAACAAATTTTCTCCTATGCTTATCCTTCTGCCGTATGAGGCATAGCACACACTTATGTGTTAGAATTTACCTCTATAGGTACTAACTGTAATCTGACAAACCTGTATACYATAGCACTACTAACAAAGCCAGAAAGACTATATATTGCCTTTTTAGCAGACAGAGCATTGAAAGATTTCATGTGTTCTGTAGAATCATAATGAAAATTTTCTATACACACCTCTCTGTTTTTCTTCAACCTTTACYGTACTTTAAAGTGGCAGCACTTTACAATACAGGGGTAATGTATTTCTTCTTGTTATGTTTTCCCTCAGTTTTTATTTAGTAACGTTTCTTTAGAAAGATTTTATTATTCACAAATGACCTGAAGAGGTCAGCACTGACTTCGTGTTCAAGGGAAGTATTTTTACAAAGTACAGATTCTGAATTACAATTCTAAGCTTTCTCTGGACCTTTTTTTTTAAAATATGCAAGATACAGAATAATTCATTTTAAAATCAGAAGGTKAAGGATTGGCTTTTAAAATGTAAATATCTTAGAGGTTTGGTTAATTATGCAAAGAGCTTGATTTTAATAGAGAAAATCGGGGTGGGGGAATACATGAAAACTGTGCATTTAAGCATCCAGCAGAAAGCTTTCACATGAAAAACATGGATTTGTGTTTCATTTTCAGAATATACTGGTTACATATATGTGTGATGTCATTATTCTTCTGTTAATTGGGTCCCATTTTTCTTGTGTAGTTGTAAGATAATTTTCTTCTTGTCTGTGATAAAAATTAGCATGTTGGGGGTTCTAATTACAAAATAATATTATATGTCTTTTAAAAAACATTCAGTTTTGCCTGTGTAGGTAGAATTTTACTTACCCATGTGTGTGCTCATGCTACAGGCCTGCAAAGGTAAGGCATGGCACTGTACTGTGGTTAAGTACCTTTGTCCCTTTTATCCCAATGCATCATATTTGACATGTCAGCCTTCATTTGTTTTATGAGCCACCACCAGTGCTTCATTATTGCCAGTGAAAAAGCAGTTATCGCTTTCATAAAAGTTTTGCCAGTGAAAGGTCAGTGCTATACAGATATGGAGGTGGAGAAGGAAAGCCACAAAACACAACCATGGTTGCTAGTTTCTGAATCTWAGGCTGTCAAAAAATGTGGGGTAAAATTGTGCCCTTCCCTCAGGGAAGAACTAAGAGGTTGCAGATTTTGTTGCTTGGCCCCTGCCTAGGTTTTCTAGCATAGTTGGGACCTTTCTGTTACCATTGTTTCCTATGGAAATGATAGTTTGCTCTAACATGGCCTGATGTGAGATCTTGTAAGAGGCTCACAGTTTATTTACATCACCACTCCGAAACTATATCCTTCCAAAAGCAGACAAAAGTCAGTGTTTTGCAATTTTTTCTGGCCAAGATATTAATGTAGAGTGGCCAATATACAACAGTGAAAACACACAGATGCCTTCACCAAAAATGCAAAATTTGTTTTGGCCATGAAATACAGCATTCTTGGCATCTGTCATGTTTTTTTTTTCCACTGTATGGTTGAATATTGTTTTGATTTTTTTTCTGAAATAGTCATATTGAACACATCTGTATTTTGTGGGGGCGTTATGTATTTTGGGGTATATTTAAGTTTAAATCTAGTCAGCTGTAACTCTGTAGTAAAAGAATGTGTGCATTCTCTTGTTTACTAGATTATGAACCATCAACAAAACTTCATATACAAATCCATTGCTTTGTGTTCTGTTTTGTGCTTGTTTAAGTTGAGATTTTGTATATATGACATAAAGATAAATATTTGATTTATAAAAGATAGTATCTTTGAAAGTTCAATAATATATTGAACTGCAGATCACTSTTGCTGCAAGCCTTCTTTTTAAAAACTCTGGCAAACATTTTTTCCTTGCCTTACAGTACACTGTCAATAAAAGTGAGTTGCTTTAAGCAATATTCATCCCTCTACTTTTCATTGTAACTTCATTGGTTATATYTGGCTCATCCATGGTAATGCTGCATAATAACAATCTCTGAGATTTGTACAGGGTTACAAACGTTTGTAATTGAGGACCTTTGGGTTTTTTACTCCAGCTACTGACCTCATCACAACTGCCACAAGGGGTCTCAGTCAAAAGATGGGACTAAATGTGACTGTTCATTATTTATTTTTATTTAACCCACTTTTTTGTTTGCTTTGGAGCCTGGATGTGAGTGTATGTGTCCTGTTTTACTCTTGCAGATACAGGAAGAGGAATGATATTATAAAGATATGAAAATAATAYGTACACAGGCACACAAGCAATCAGTTTAAGATAAAAACCTCCTTAGTRCAGCACCCCCAGCATAACTAAAGAAGGTCCTATTCTGCATCAGAGCAACCAATGAACATTTGCCYGTGAAGGTGAAGAAGCAGAGAAGAGAGTTGAAGAATGACTGGAGTTCAAAGCTTGCACCAACAATGGAGAGACACAAAGAGGAAATTGTGTGTCAGGAAGTCAGGGTCAGTCCAGACAGCCTTAGAGAAAAGTTCAAACAACAATAGATCCTAAGCAAAGGTAAACAAAAAATTGCTGTGAGAATATTGTTACCTGTAAAGATATCCTATACAAATGAAAAGAGGAAGGTGTWCAGACTTCTTTTCATCTACTAAGAGTTCTGTTCCATAGGAAGCAAGTTGCAAAAAGTAATGTAAAAAAAACATTACTTGGTTGGAAAAAAAAAATGTAGTGCATTTTGTCAGAGCTCAAAAAAAAACCTGCCTGTGAGGAGTCTGAGAACACACAGCAAAGATGTGTCTCAATATCATTCCAAAGTCAGGTCATATTTCAGACCATCACTTTTCTAATGAARAAACTAATAACCTGAAACCATTTGCTTTTGGAAGATATCCCACTAAATTAAGAGCTGAAAACAAAAAAGTATGCTTTTACAAGCTGAAAGTACCATTTTTTGTTTCAACTCATGTGGAGCAATCAGGCTTAAACATTTTCAAAGTAACATTACATTCAGTATTGTCTCCATTCAAAGACCAGTATCACTGCTTCTGAGAAGCCAAAGTAGATTAAATGCCAAAAGCAARTGAATAACTTTGTGAGAATAATCTATTTTGTTCTCTTCTTTTATTCACAACATGCCCATGCAGATTAGGGTGTCCATGAATAACTGGAGTAGAAGAGTTTGCGCTGTTTTAACAGTGCATTTGGTGAACCAGCAAGCAGCCTCCCATCCAAGAATGTCCATTCCTTCTGCAATATTTCCACAAGTGAAAACAAACACTGGCCTGAGTTGTCAATCAGAATTTCCAACAGGATTATCTCAGTCTCCCTGAATCTAGCTTTCAGAAGCTCGATTCATTCCTGCTATTGAAGGCTGTTTAGTCACACCACAAATGAACTTGCCACAATGATGCTGGGAAGCTGGCTGCCCTGGTTTGTTCAATTGCTCTGAAACACAAAGGGAGCCTCACTAGAATTCAATTAACCTTCCTCTTCATCCCAAGGGCGCTGGTGTCACACCCCATTAGCAGCTGTTGCCCATTGTTCTCAATGAAGAACCTCTAAGCACGAAGTTATTAACCCATCAGTGGTTAATAGTGTACTGGCAGTGGCATTTTATTCCTCTTCCACAGGTTCCTGTCTCAGGTGTTTATTCCAGCACCCTTACAGGTTTCATACTTTTAGCTGACTTTCATATCTGCCCTGTGGAACTTGGGTGAATTACCTTAGCACCTACAAAAGTGTGTTTCATGAAAGGGTATCTTACTAGAAAGGCAAGAAATGTCTTAAACACACCTAGAAAAGGAAGAAAAAAACCCAAAACTGCTTCAGCTTGAAGAGCTGTTGACATTAGCCTTCTCTTCTTTCTGAATTCAGGCATCAACCACCAGTGGAACAAGCCTCCAATGGCTCAGTGGGAATTGCTTTGTTTCAGTAAAASTTTTGCCAAGGCTGGAAACAAACTGGTTTGTCCCAGGCAGGTATCAGTGTGTCTGAGACACTTGGGCAGTCAGGTTCTCACYGGCTCCTCCACATGCTGGAAGTCTCTGTGGTGGGTTTGCTGTCATTAAGTACATCTTCCCCCGAAGGTAAAAGAAGAGATTTGGTCCTTGAGTTCATTGGCAGGGAAGCTGCATGTCACACCYTCTCTCATGCTGTTTTCTGGTTTCCCTTTAGGTGCTCTCCAGTTTTATGTAAGGTGAACAGTATTTAAGCATGTTCTCCATTCTCAGCATATGCTCCCACAAGAAATGGGGGATTCAACAGTTATGATTTCACTATAATGTATATGATGTCAGTTTATAAAGGTAATAAGTATTGCGTTTTTGCCTCAACACCTCTTCCATAGAACTCCATGTTCTGCAGAATAGATAATCTCTCAGATTTTCTAAATTCATACTGCCTAAGGAATCTGTTCACTGCACATTTAAAAACAAGGGAGAAAAAAGAAGTGAAAAAGAAAAAGAAAGAGAAAAGAAAGAAATAAAAAAAAAATAGTTACCTGAATGTTGGGTTTTAGCTTTGTTTTTTTTTCTGCATTTCATTCTAGCAGCTATTTAAAAATAAATAAATATCTGTTTTTACATAAAGACAGACTTCTCAGTTTTGCAGTCTGACTGCAATCTGATAAAAAAAAGTTCTACTTTCTTCTTAATGTCTCCATTTTTWAAATGCACCTGTTTTGAAATTAAGAGCTTTCATGTTTTTTCTATTTACTTTTAAATCTCATCAAAACCTATTTGTTGTATTTGACTAAAAACTACCAGTACTTTGATTATGAAAAGCTGATTTTGCCCATACATTTTTATCATGCATAAAAACTAATCCAACTATTTTTTTWAATTCCACAGGAAAAGGTTCATATAACTGAAAAACTGGACATGGCCCAGCAAAGTGAGCTTCCATCCCGGAAAGCAAACCATATCCTGGGCTGCATCAAATGCATAGTGTGGCCAGCAGGTAGAGGGATCTCTGCACTGCTGAGATCCCACCTGGAGTGCTGTCTCCAACTTTGGGGTCCCCGACACAAAAAAGACATGGATCTGTTGGAGCAAATCCAGAGGAGAGCCATGAAGATGATCAGAGGATTGGAGCACCTCTCCTATGAAGACAACTGGGGCTGTTCAGCCTGCAGAAGAGAAGACTCACAGGAGATTTCCTAGCACCTCCCAGTACCTAAAGTAGGATGATAGGGTGGAGAGAAACATTTTATCAAGGCCTGTAGTGACATGACAAGGGTTAATGGCCTCAAACTGAAAGTGGCTAGATGTATATTTGATATTAGTAAGAAATTCTTTACTGTGCAGGTGGTGAGGCAGGAGCAGGTTGCCCAGCGAAGTTGTGGATTTTCCATCCCTGGGAATGTTCAAGGGCAGGTTGGATGAGGCTTTCAGTAACTTGGTCTCATGAAAGGTGCCTCTGCCCATGACAGGGGGCTGGAACTAGATCATCATTGAAGATCCATCCAAGTCAAACAATTCTATATTTCCTGATTTTTTTTTTTTTACACGGCATACAGAAAAATGTCATGCAGGAGAGAGAGGAACACTGCCTTAGTTATGAGTATGCTGAAAACTGCACTCTATTTGCTGGAATTTATTCAGAGAAATTGTTGRTTGGCTGACATCACTGGGTCTTCCCAAGCAATTGAAGTATTTCAAAGAGTTAACATCACCAAGGAATAAAACAAATAATTTTTCCCAGTTCCTTTCCAGTTGCCTGCTGAGTCCTCCAATGCCACCAGACAATTAGTGGTGAGTTTTACAGGGCTTGTAGGCACTGCTGGCCTTGGCCACCCCACTGTTGGAGACAAACACTTCCTCCTCAAAGCTGGCAGATGCAAATAGGTGCCTGTGCCTCTRTCCTGCACGACAAAACTCTGCTTTTCCACTGTACCCACAGTGGCGGGGAGTTAAAGCTCTAAAAAGGTCATCAGGGGCTGAGATGATGCAGGTCCCCTCAGGCTTCTCTGCCAAGAGGGGACACCATTGTCACCATGGTGCTTGAGCAGCCAAGAGCAGCCAACAGACACAGAAAGGCTTGCCTAAGCTTTGCTGCCAGCACTTTCGGATCAGTGATATTAGGTATATAATATATCCACTCCCACGCTGCAGACAATCCTGAGGGTGTGATCCAGTAACAGGTTCGGCCGCTGTGATTAAGAAAGTGTCAAATGTATTGCTCGTAGCCAGCTCCAGCTCTTCCACAGGAAAGTACAATGCCCTGAACTTTTTTGATTTAACTCTTCACCCAATGGCTTCTTCTGAACTCTGTTAAATGCTCCAGATTCAAAAATCCGGGTATTAAAACCTTCATCTTAATTGCATCAGCCAACAGCAAAAATATTTATCTGACACTGGCCTATAATGTATTTCAACATTACATGCATTCATCAATTCAGCATGTATCTGTAAGGAATTATCTACACGAGGCAGTTGCACCAGCTTAAATTTAACCTGTTATTGCAAATTGATTCCTTTAAATCACTTTGAATACCTGTGGAAATGCTTCTCTCAGCTTAAAGATTTTTTATATTGATCTATGTTTAAACCCAAATAACCTTGCTTTTATTCTAATGACAAGAGTGCTCCCACAGGTCTACACATCAGCCTTCTTAATACCCACACCTTTAATTACATGGTTTCAAGTCCTTAGAGTAGAGGAGCCCCTTCTTACGGTCTCCAGAAGCAGTTGAGATGATAACCAGAAGCTGTCTCAGGACCAGCTTGCACCCTGCTGCTTGAGCACCCATGGAACCCGGTGCCAGAGCAGCCCTGGCTCTGCCAATTTGCCCCAAGATATCGTTGGGCTGTTTGGGGCAATTTACATGAGGAACCACCCTCAAGGAGTCATTTAGTTTAGTCTGTATTGGGTATGGTTCCCCCCACCTTTGTGCAGGCCTTGGATATGGTGCGAGCAGCTCTGTGCCCCCCAATATTCCTACCAGCCTCCCTGCCACACCACGGAGCATGCCAGACATCCTTTCAGTTCCACACTGAAACTGGTGCAGTAAATTCCTTGCCTTATCCCAGATGGCTGAAGCATTATTCCTTGCCTTATCCCAAATGACTGAGTTGAACAAAGCACACAAACAATCTCTGTCTTCATTTTTAAACACAAACAGGACTCAGGCTCAGATTGCTTTCACCAAACCCTTTCTTCTTTCAAGTGAATCAGTGCTTTTCATCAGGAGAAGCTTTGGATACAATTGTAAGACCAGTTTTCTGAGCTAACYGAATTACAGAGTTTTAGAGTTTTAGTGTATCAGTCATATACAGTTGTAACCAAATATTATATTCCCCCAGAGCTGGGCAATCAGAAACGCAAAAGACAGAACATCTCAACAATTTCTGATAGCTGAGCCTTCTGAGATATCACAGAACCATGGCAAATGTAAACTGGTTTTTTAACACTAGAGGGCTGGCATTACTTTACTTTGTTCTCTGTACACATTCATACAAGATAAGTAGCTTAATCCTCATTGTGGTAGTGGTTTAATATTGGTTTAATTATTTTGGTTTGTAGAGTGTTTAGATACTTCAGTGACAAGGTATTTCTACTCTCTTTGTATAACAAAGAACCTGTCATTAATCTTTTAGAGCATCTAGAAAAAAGTCATTCTTTTTGTTTGTGGAAGCATGCCTTTTTGGGAAACTAATGATATTTGAATTCCCACTTGTATATGATGTGCGCAGAAGTTGTAATAGAAGATTGAGTTAGCAACAGCATTCCATTTTCTGTATCTCCAGTGATTATGGTATTTGCTGTCAGATGGAGTATAGCTTAAATTTGCATATCAGTTCTCAGGGAAATTCAGAAGTGAGACCATTTTCAAAATACAGATACTAAAGTTGAAGAAACAATAAGGATGCCAAAAGCCTTATRCCATAAAATAAATCTATATTTCACTTATTGGAGACAGAAATTCTGCTCAAAATTTTGTAGAGCAATGCCTGCTTTTCATGATGCCTGCTTTTGTTTTCTGGATTTTCTCTGCCTGGCCATAAGTATCTACATATGCTCACTTGAAAGCTATGGTTAGATGAGAAATACCATAACAGATTATGTTTGGTAATTTATTGATAGTTAATCATTTTGAGAAATATTTGAAAGCTTGCTCTCTGTGCTTCTGCATGCTGGGAGAAGCGATGAGAGAGAGAGATTTTTCTTTCCTGTGTGCAGCAGGATACCTATCAGCAGGAAATGTAATCTGGAACCCAAATCACTGTAAAACCTTCACTTGTTTCTTTCCATTTCCAACAGTAGCTGGGAGAGAGGAGCTGAGGGTCAGCCTGTGTGGAGGAATTGCTGGAAATTTCTGTGATCATACTCTTGATAAATGCAGGTAGGCTGCAGCAAAGTTAGGGCTGTGCAGTGGTGGGAGGATTGAGGCAGCAAAGGCACAGAGGAAAGATGAAGGAGATAAAGATCAAAGAATCATAGACTGGTTTGGGTTGAAAGGAGCCTTAAAGACCATCTAGTTCCAGCCCCACCTGATATGAGTAGAGACACCTTCCTTTAGAAAAGGTTGCTCAGAGTCCCACCTGACCTGGCCTTGAACATTTCCAGGGATGAGGCATTCACAAGATCTCTGGACAACATGTTCCAGTGCCTCACTTTCCTCAGCCCACAAAAAGGAGAGGTCTGAGGAGGGTCTGGATGTTTTTTCCCTGAATGTGTCCCCTTGGGAAARCCCTGCAATGGGTACAAGTCCTAAAGCTGTGCAGTGGACAGCAGCAAATTCAGAATGTAAGATGCATAAAATAGTTTTTCAGGAATTCTTTACAGAACTTCCCTGAAGACATTAATTTTCCTTCCATCTTTAGAAGTGAGTAGGCAGGGCCTTGCAGGAGCCTGCAGCTCTTCTGTCACCACTGTTACCTGGCAGGGGACAGTCCTTAAGGTGCCAGGGGTGTCACAGCAGGGGTGGGTGCAGCCATGGAGGGGACACCCAGCTCAAGGGTCACTGTGGTAGCCCGTGGGCTTTAGGGGTTATTTCAAAGGACAAAGGGCCATACTGGGACCACAGTCACACACGGCAGCAAGGGTGAGTTCACACATCAGTGGTGCACGGTAGGATAATCAGGGATAGCTGTTGTCTCAGATGTGTCTCCAGCAGCTTCTGTTTAAAATTATAGGGAGCGGCTCAGGAAGACAGGTCATGGCACTGTTTATCACGGTGCTGTCCCCGAAGCTGAGGTGTGGAAATAAGAGGGAAACATATGTTCTCTAGGCAGGAGAAAAGCAACCTGCAAAGCTGTGTGATCTCCGTGCCAAGTCAGAGCTTTAATTGGCACAAAAATTACCTTCACTAACACCTGCAAGCGAGTGCATAGTACTCTGCATTAATAGTCAGATGGAGAATGAATTCCTTAGACACAAAGGAAAAACATTTCCTCTTGTAGATGATGGTGCATCAGATATCTCAGGCTGCTTCAAAGCCAAGAGCATTACTGGAACCAGGAACCAGAACCATGACACCCTACTTTATTTCGGGTGTGAACCTCTTCAGTAAAAGTGCTCGTCCCCAAACAAAGGAATCTGGCTGAACCTGCACAAGCTTGTCAGCACAGAGATTAGCCAGGTGAGAAGCAGTGATACACAAGCATCACTGAAAATGAGTTTGGGATATTTTGAGATAGCAGAAAAGAGAATGAAGTTGGTCTCTCTCGAAGCTCTGCTGCTACAGAGCAGTGGGTGAAAGATGTTGAAAGCAAATGCAGCARTTCTCGAGCATGACAGTCTTCTAACTGAAGGTGCTTGCTGCTGTCTTTCATGTGTGTCACACGTGTCCTCTGTTGTTTTTCACAATGGGGTCAAATAGAATGTTCCAAATCCTTTACTCTTCACTGATCTGATTTTTCAAGTGTTTATGGATAGCACTGAGCACATAGCAGAAGGTAAATCATGTTTCTGAATTTCTCTTCAGATACTGAATAACTTTCAGAGATGCCTCACTTCCGTGGCAAAACAGCCTCCAGCAGAGATGAACTCACCCGGGTGGCTGAGATGTCCCTTCCATCACCCAGCCCTTTACCAGAAATCCCCATTGCAGTTTGAAAGTTACAGGTTTCTGCTGACAGTTGACCCTGCCAGTTTCTCGAAGCTTGGGATGTGAGGGGCCAGCAGGATCTCAACAGCTTTGTCTTCCTTAAAGTAAGAAGGGTGTTTTAGTTTTCAAACTTGAATTAATTAGACATTCCCAAAARTGCTAGTCCTAAAAGGACTAGCCCCATCAGCAGGTATAAAGATATGGGTTTTTTTCTGTAATGCAGCAGCTTAAGRCCTCTGACTCCTTAATGGCTAAGCTTTGGGTTGCTGATTGACTGCTGCACAGGCCATTGTTTCAGTCCTATCCTCAGTCCTGATGGGATCGAATTCACAAATCCTACAGCACACAAAGCAGAATTGCAGAGCTGCATTTTCCCATATGGAGGAAAAATTCAGAAAAAAACCCACATCTCAGTAGCAGRCAGCCTTGGGAGAGTCCTCCTGAGKGWCCAGGGGGGAAGCTGAGCCCAGCAATGCTTTCTCAGGGTGTGACACCACAGGCTATTTAGGTGACAAATAGCTTGTCCATGGCTCCAGAATAAAAATACTTTTACAGTTTYGTTGGTTTGAGGATGGTGTTGTTGCTGTAGTTCTGTTGCTATTTTTTTCTCTCCCTTTTTGGGCCCTTGTTCCTCCTGCAGGCCTGGGTAGATTCACAGTCCAGGACACAAAGCCAGGAGTCTGACTCTTTCCACATCACATCTGCCCTTCACCCCGTGAGGAAATGTGATGCTGGAGTGATTACATGGACCTGTAACACCAAAAAACCATAGCAAGACCTCTCATGTAAGGATATGGGAAGGGTGGAAGCAGGTCTGAGGCCAAAGAGAAAAACAATGGGAGGGAAGACAAACTCGCATTTATCAAAATTGGATTTAGCTAATGTATTGTAGAAAGTAGCATCTTGGATTTAAATAAAGAATCATAGAAGTGTTTGGTTTGGAAGGCACATGGGCAGGAACACCTTTCTCTGGACCAAGTTGCTCAAAGTCCATCAAAGTGACCTTGAACGCTCCAGGGTTGGGGCATCTACAACTGCTATGGGCAACCTGTCCCAGTGCCAYATCACCCTCACAGTACAGAATTCCTTCCAGATATCTAAATTAAACCTACTCTCTTTCAGTTTAAGGCCATCACCTTCATTCAGTCACTTGAAGTATTCATTTTGTTCCTGTAAAACTCTATCAGTAAAGCATAGGGAAGCGTATTCAAATTTTACCTCTTTTTCCTGAAATATTTAAAAATACAGCTTTCCAGCAATAAAAGATTTCAGGAAGGCTCCTGGGAAGGCTTGTGMTTCATGTTTCTTCCTTTTTTTCTTCTTTAATTTTCATCTCACCCCAAAGAGAAGCATTGTGTGGCAGAGCCGTGTGCCAGGGTGTGCATAGAGTGACGCGGATCTCGGCACACACRGTCACCCCAGCCCGAGAGCGATTGAGCTCCACCTCATGCAGAGGGTGCCAGGCAGGAGCTCTGCCCCGGGGACTGCACCTCGGAGCCCTTTCCAGGAGCCGTCTGGACTGTGCCCAGCTCCAGCTGGCGCAGAATTACTCGGGACCTAATTACAACAACCTGGTGACAGCGCAGTGAGAGGAGCTCCTCATTAAACACCATGGTCTGGATGCCACGGCTGGCGCAGGAAGCTCTTAAATGGTTATTGCTGGAAACGGCGAGTGCGTACCAGGGGAAAGATCACTCTATAAATGTGCTATTTCCTACATTCTTTCTCCAAGCATCTGTTATTGYTCTCTGCCAAAGACAGGATATTAGATCTTTAGATTGGCTCTGTGCAGCCAATCTACTCGTTTTATCATTAGGTCTGTAGCAGCAGCTACAAGAAAAACTTTAAAATACTTGAGTGGAAAAAAAATCCTTTAATAGTATTTTTGCCCTTTTGTTTGTCTTCTGAAATAGTAAGCAATACAAAGGAGATGCATCAGTATTGATCTGAACCATCCCACTTGCAGTATTTGCTTTCTATTTCCACAATATTATAGTAATATCTCATAGGACTGAAATTAATATTCATTGAAATATTGTATAAAGTAGAAAGCAAACCTTTTCTGGTATATTTGTACTACTATGGTGAGCAACAATTCTCGTGTTGTGTGGCACAATGCAGAAAGGCTTTTTGCCTTTTTACTGTGATAAGGTTGAATAAAGAATAAGTTTAGGCAGCAGAAATCTTCCTGATCTAAAAGTAAAACCAAAAGGCCTTAAACAGCTGCACAACATCCAGGAACATTTGACAAGGTTTACTCAAGGACTGGATGTGTGGCCTCCTGATTTGAAACGTGTGCTTTCCCATCTCTTTCTCCACCTTGCTTTGCAGGTCTCAGAAGCCAGTTGCCATGAAGCAGGTTGGGTGATTTGGGATGCCAATGGCCCATCATTCACCTCAGAGAGGTGCAGTAACAAGCTTCTCCTTGCATTTGCTTGTGCTATGAAGGTCTCAAACATTTCTTGTCCACTGGATAAAACACCTCCTTCCAGGCTGCCACCAACACAAATGGATCCTTGTTTATCCTTCCCAAATATCGTCATACCTGATGGGTCCTCTGGCTTTAGTGAGCTCGCCTGAGGCAGCCTGTCATTGATTGTGTTCTCTGGGGTGTGGTGTCTCCCTGAAGTGTGGGATCTCAGTGGAAATATGGCTGTGGCTTCTCTGGCAGTAGCAGTAAGCCTTTGCTACACTGACCTGTAATTAGCATTTCTTTCCTAGAATAACAAATAACAAAAATTGACCTGAAGTGACTCCAGCAGTTTTTTATTTGCTACTCTTCTCCTGTGAATCTCTGCTAGTAACAACAGACAAAAMAACAATGCAGGATAAAAGCAGATTTTCATTTCTTTTTTACTTTACACTGCTGTTTGCTACTGATGAGGGGCACTGCAGGACATGTAAACATATTTGCAATATGATCCACCAAACATGAAAGCCCTGGCCACTGTTCTTTTGCTGAGATAAGTGATGAAAAAATCCAGTTAAAACAAACTTTAAAGTAGATTTGTTTTAAATTGCTCTGAGTTTTCAAAACCAAGCCTTTCAGGCTCCAAATAATAATCGTCTTAGGATCTCCTTGTTTTTGGAGAAAGCTCTCTTTGCCAAGAACAGTACTTTTTTCTATATTTATCTGGGAGACACACAAAAGCAATGCTTTTTATTTGACAGTTTCTGCTAAGCTCAGGTCTCCTTGATRCTCTCAAATGCATAGAAAATCTTTCCCCAAAGGTCTTTAATGCCCAGAATCTTTAAAGTCCTGTGGAAAAAGCCTGGGGCCACACCACTGTGGACATGGAGAGCCTTGACATCAGCAGGAATGGAGCATTATTTCAAATGCTGCTGCAGAACTGTGTCCAGCCCATGGCACAGAGCTGCCAGGTGCCCTGGAAAACCCCTGTGAAAGCCCCTGGCACAAGGCAGTGCTGCAGATCTTGTGTGCTCTAACCCATGCCCTGCTTACAGTGCCAGGCTCTAAACTCCTGTTCTTTTTGCTGAGGTAAGTGATGAAAAAATCCCGTTAAAACAAACTTTAAAGTAGATTTGTTTTAAATTGCTCTGAGTTTGCAAAGTCAAGCTTTTCAGGCTCCAAATAATGATTATTTTAGAATTTCCTTGCTTCCACAGACCTCTTCCACTAGGATTGTTCCTCCTTCCGTGTCTTCCCACACACAGAAATATCTGGGATCTTTGGGACCGCTCCCTGTTCAAAGCTCAGCTTGGGCATTGACTTTCTCCACAGCAGCCAAAGGCCTTCTCATTTAAGCAACAGCCTAAGGGTAAACCCTCACAGATTCATAGAATGTTTGGGTTGGAAGGGGACCCTAAAGATCAYCTCATTCCAACCCCCATCATCACAGCATCCCGTATGGAAGTAGAACGTCATTGTGTGAGTCCAGCAGGGGCCCCATTGGACAGGCAAAATATCCATAATAGGAATCATCTTGAAAGAAGCTCATCAGTGACCTGTGGCAACCTGAAACATGAAAATTTAATCAGCTCCTGAACTCTAGAAAAAAGCCTGCCTTCCATCTGYGCGTATCTTCTGTCCTGTTCCAGTTAGACCTCCAGCTCAAGTGGTCCATTCCACAAAGACACAGTCCTGGCACTACATAATTGGCCATATGAACCTGAAATCTGAGGAGTCAGACTGCAGCAGGAACATCTCCTAATAAAACTGCTTATCATCATCTGGCTTACCATGCCCAAGCTGAGAAATGACCCCCACACATAAATCTATCTTCATAGCTGGGTTCATTATTTTTTATCTGGATTCACATCCACACACAATTATTTTMATCTCTAGTTTAAAAGCAGAACTTGGAGTGTAAATGTTATTRACTTCTAGAGCCTCCTGTCCCAGGGCAGTCTTACAAGGTCCTTGACTACCAACAGCAGCTTGCTGCTTGTTCTCATTATGCTGACATGTATGTTTATTCCAAGACCCTTCAAGTAGGTTTGTTGCACTCATAAATTTCCCAGGAAGTCTGCCAGAGGCATAACATGTTCCCAACTATCTGAAAGTCATCAGTGAACTCTGAGAAGGCAATATTTTAAAACCAAAGCTAACAGTGAATGTTTGCACTTTATATAAATATAGCAAAAACRTATCTATAGAAATACTCAAATTAGTTTCTTGGTGTGGTTTGAAAAGCTGATGATATGAAAATATGGAAACTGTTTTTCCTTCTCAGATAGAGTGAGGTGATTTACTAGCCTTAAGTAAGAAAATATTGAGTAATTCCTGCTTGTTAGGCAAACACAGTAAAAACTGGATGCTGTAAACAAAAATCCAGGACACTTAAAACCTGGAAGTGAATCCAGAATAAATGGGACATGTCTGTGAAGGCACCTCCAGGCTTCTGTCGGTTTGGAAGGAGCAGCAGCAGATCCAGGATTTCTCTAGGAGTGGCAATAAGAAATTTTGACTTAACTTTGACACCTTACACTAAATTTTGGCGATACCTCGGAGAGGTGATATACCTAACTTGGGGCAATCAGACCAGAGCTTTTTGCTGCTCACAGCATCAACACTTTGTGTCAGGGAAGCATTTGATTATCTGATGCATGCATGAAAAATATATTTTTCCTCAGCTGAGAATCAATAAAAATTCTGAGAAGAGAGAGCTGGCCCTCTGCCTCCATGGGAGTTTTGTTGATGGTCTGGAGATTCTGGAAGCTGAAAGCTTCTCGAGTGCCCCTGGTCAGAAGGAGAGGASACAGCAATGAGGAGCAGGTTGTGTTCTGAGGGACGCAGCAGCTCTGTAAATGAGCACAACCCGTTCACAGATACAAAGCCACAAATTACTGCCTCACTTATCACAGGAGCTGTCAGAGAGGCTCCCCTGGGACAGCGCATGGACACTGGCAAAGTGTTCCATGCTGAGTTAGGCATCCTTGCATGCAAACTGAAGCAATAATCTGTTTTTCCTTTTGTTTAATAAAATCTAAGTTAGTATAGCTAAATCTCCAGATGAAGATTTAACTTTCTTCTGAAGAGTTTCTCTCTTCCCTTGGAAGTCATCTTGCATCAGGTGTGGGAGATAGATAACAGCCAAGGAGAATTTGGCTTCTGCCCTCAAGTGAAGCAAACTGTATCTCACTGCATGTAAAATCCTGTGTAACAATGCATTTATTGGTTTTCATCCAGAAATCTTTCCTACTGTTGCTAGTATTCCCCCCCAGCTGAGAGTCTGGCTTCCATGCAGCTCTCACACCAAGCAGTTCCTCCAGCCTTGAAGAATTCCTTGAAAAATGGATTTAGGATGCCCACAAGTCTGCCTGGCTGTTGGAGCTTCCTACCAAGCCTCCAGTGCTGCAGCCTGTGAAATAGCTGTTATTCAGACTAATGAACATTGCTTGTGCAAGCACTGGTGGGTAGAAAGTGGCCATGAATAAATTTAGGACGGAAATTAGACAAATATTTCTGAGCCTCAGAAAAACGATGGTTCTGGAAAAGCCTTTTGTCATAGCAGTGGTAGTTAAATCTTTAAGCACTTCAATTAAAAATAAAAAGTTCATCAGTTTATGCTTTGCCTGAAAAACAAAAGACCAACCCAGGATTTTTGCCCACTGTGTTGCCAAATCTGAGTTTCAACAGAGCACATCAGCACCTCTGTGGGGCTCAGTGGGGGCTACAGAGCTCACGGCAAAATAACGCACACGCTGAGCCTGGTTACTGCGGGGCATGAGGACACACAGGGCGTGACAATCACATCCTCRTGTTTTAAATAAGGAGCATGGGTTACATTAAACAGCAGAGATGGCTCTTTGGAAATGGCAGGGCCCTGGCTGTGATTCAGCAGGCTGGGGGGAGCAGCAGGGTTACCCTTGAGGCTGAGACACCCGCACATTGCGCTGCAGGGCACCCACTGCCAAGGGGCTGTGAGATGGCATGGGATTACAATACTCAGGGGTTTGTTATAGAAAGACCCTCAGAAATGTCTGGTTTTTCAGCATCCAGTGCTGTGGTTTGCATGTTGCATTTGTCTCTAATGCACGCTTCAGTGGTTTCTTGTTACCTTCCAAGTCAATAATAAGTAAATAGGCCCATTTTATCTAGATCGTGTTTAAACAGCACAGTGTGGCATTTCTCTGTGGCACAGCAGTTGAAAAGAAGGCCCCTACCTAAAAGATTTTACAAGTGATGGGTGAATCYGATGGAGAAGCACAAGAGAACACAAGCCAAAATGATGCTCCCAGCCACAGCATTGGGCAGAGGTCTCTGCTCAGCTGCAGCCTGACCACTGTCAAGTTTTGCTGCTGGCATTGCAATAGAGGAGGGTTTTAAGAAGGGATTAACCACCGGAGCATCTTTTTTTCTGCATCCTTTTGTGCTTTTGTGCTTTCTCTGCTGGCTCAAAAGCAGCAGGTAAGTAGCCCGGTTTATTGTCAGAGCTTTTCTTGCTGTTGCTGATGAACTGCAGCAGCACAATGGGAGCAGGAGGAGCCTTGCAGAGTTTAGCTCCAAAGAAACAAAACTAAGAAAATCCGTGTTTGCTAATGGAGAAAAGAAAATCATCTGCACTGAAAGGAGCTGGCTCACTGAATGGGGTCTGTGAGTTCCTGCCTTGGCTCCTGWAGGCAGTCACCTACATTTGAAAAGAAACAGAAGGAAAGATAAGAGAATGGTAAAATGCTGCTCCATGAGTTAGGGTAAATACTCTGCCCATTCCGGGATGTTTCAGCTTTGCCTGCAGAGTCTGCCAGAGTCAAAGCAGTTTGTGTGATGTATTTTCATTTCATATCCAAATAGCTGTAGGTTACCTTTTGTGTCCCTCTCAGGTGTGCAGTGGCCATGAGCTAACCTGTGTCTAAAGCAGCACGGAGGGAAAGAGGTAAAATACTGCTCCTAATTTGTGGCCATGGAGAAAAAAGGTCCTTTCTTTCCTTTTTGTTATTGGCAATGTGTGGAGCTGATGTGAATGGGCTKCTCAGAATGGGGTGGCTAGTTCTTATTCAGAAGTGTGCACTGTATGGGATTATTGATTTCTTCTCTGCTTGGAGATAAAAAAAACAGAATAAGCAGGAAACAGTTTTCACACTTGACCTCATGCATGGTCAGCCCTGAATTGTTTTGGAGCAGGTTCTCCTACATCCATTTTTAACCTTTAGATACTGCAGTCTTTATGCACTCAGCAAGGGCACTCTACACACAGTTATCACCTCCTAACCACCAGCTAATTGGGCTTTCCAAAATGCTTCACGTTCAACCCCAAAATTATTAAATCAATGCAGTTTTTTGAAGAAATCATTAATCATTTTATTTCTGCTTGTCTGCTTGATTTTGTCTGGTTTTCTACACCCCCATCCATGTTATACTAAGCAGTAGTTTTCAATTATGCCTATTTTTTTCATCTTCTGTTATTAAAATAGGAGTAATGATGGTGCTGACACAGTTGTGGAAAAGGAGGAAAATGATTAATTAGAGCATACATCAATAATCACTTGGCTTTCTCTAACTGCAATGTATTAGTATAGGATTTAGCAGCTCTAGAAATAAAAGCCTATTGAATTAGTAACAGTCCCCTTTTATTGAGAAGAACACTTACATTACGAATTTATCTTAAAACATACAGTGTTCTCACTCTCCAATTTCAAAATCAGTTAAATCATAGAAAAGCAATTTTTCCTTGCTCACATATTTAATATACAACAGTGTGTTATACAGCAAAGGAAAGGATACAGAATTATTCTTGTAAATGAAGAGTTTGTTTTAAATAGCTCATTTTTTCAGGGTTTTGTAGGATCCATCACTAATTGCTCACAGTATCAAATAAACACAGGTGACACACACAATCCCTCAGGACATCAATCCACACATTTCTTGAATTATTTACAAATGTGGGTTTAGCCTTGTACATACACATGCTTATCATTTGTCACCCTCTGTTACTCACCTCCATGTTTAGAAGCTCTTGGTCAACCAGCCCTGGTTGAGATGCAGCCGGAGCCAGCTCATCCTGCCAGAAARGGATTTATAATTCAAGGCCAATATAACTGGAAGCAGTTCTGAAGTGTTTTGCCATCATCYTTTCCATTTGCAGCAAACATACTTGAAATGCCAAGATGGAAATGTAAAAGTCAAAAATTGCAAAAAAGAACAAAGTATGTAACTAGTAAACTTTACAAACATAAGTACACAAGCTGTGGAGATTAGTGTATGTCTACATACACTAATTTTGTGTCTCATTTTGTGTTCTAAGATACAACAAAAAGTTAAGGAACAATGACAACATTTTTGGATGCCTCCCTTTTGGCCTTGCACTACTTTTAATGAGCATTTTTCCTGGGTTGATACTTGAACTCCCTAATTATTTTAATCCAGCTGGCCCCATCACTAGCAGATATTTACAAGAGAAACATGGATTGGCTGCAGATAAAGAAGCTGGTGTTCAAGGCAAGTAAATAATTCCATCTAGTTCCTATTGGGTTTCTGTTGGTGTCATATTTCAGTGAACAACAGGACATTTTTAAAATATAAAACAACAATTGAATTGTCACAGTATGGGTGGCATTTCAGTTCTGCACCACTTCCTCACTGGACCAGAAGATAAAAGGCTGAAATATTAAGGGACATAGAGCCAGACATGCTTCATCTGTTAGCATCCCAGCATGGCACCAGAAATGGGCTTCTGAGAAAGAAACATTAAAATTAAGTTCCCAGGGATGTTAACCCTTGTGTCGCTTTTCTTCACCTTCATCCCACACATTCCTTTCCTCAGAAAATGGGGATAACACCATTGTGGAAGCAAACACCAGGTGTGTTTTGAATTATGTTGGCAAATTTGCATTGAAAAGTGTGAATTGGCTGCTGAGAACCTCCAGCTCTCACCAAGAGTTTATTCAGTGGGACTCATCCCAGAATGTCAACTTTGCAACCCAATCTTTGCATGTCCAAGCTTTTTGACATAATCTCTTTTTTTTTACTATTATTTTTATTTTCCCCCTGTGGCTTCTGAAACCCTATATCTTCTCCACAGCCCTTCTCCAGCTCTCTCCCCATGGGTTTTCATCTGGCAGTTCTGGGACATCCACTCACTTGTATCTCTGACTTCACTTTACCATAACAAAGACAAAACTATTTCCAGTTTTACGCCTTTTACTTCAAACACCCTTTTCCTTTTCTGARCAGCTTTTTTTGGCTGAGGTACATGACCTGCGACTTTATCCCGAAAAATATTTGAWATTTGCTTAAGATACATAATTGAGAGGAATGAGAGTATTTGCCAGTTTGCTCAGGAGAACGTGAAGCCTGAAGCCAGCCCATGCAGTTGAAACTGATCTTCTCAGAAATTCAAAGTGTCAAAATTCTGACACTTCTAATTTTCCTAGTGGAGAGGCAGCCCAGACTATTTAGCCACTGCTCATCTCCTATATCTCCACCTGTGTAAGGATATAATACTGTTTATGAGAAGGGTCTGTTTGTGTTCCAGTAAGAATTAGTCTCTTCTTCAAAGCCAGAGTGAAATCCTGTTTCTAATTGTTTCAAGACAGAAGAGGAGTGGGGAAATTAAATGGAACAGAAATGTAATGTGCATAGTAGCCTTTCAACTTCTTTGGAATCTTAAGTAAAATGTAAAATGCTTTTTGAAAAGGTCATGTAGTAGAAACTATCAGTTTTAATGAGGCATTCCTCTCCTCTGTTGAGGCAAAAGTGTCAATATGAAACAACCTCCGACCAGAAGTACACAAAGGAAAAATGTCTGGTGTATTTAAATACTATTGGAAATCATGAGAAAATAAACTCYCATGGAGCAGGCAATTTATGGCTTAAATAAAATCACATAAATGGAAGGTCACACTCAGTCTCAGGAAGGCTGAATGACAAGAATGAAAAAGAAGCTGAGTTCTGTGGACTGAATTTTCAGAGCAGTGCCTGAGCAACAGTTTTGTAGGACTCCATGCTTTGCATGCATGGAGAAAATACATCTCAGCAGCACAGAGCGAAGCACCTGCAATCTGAATTTCTGGGCTTCTATTTGCAATGGTGATCAGGTACCTGCACAAAACTCATCATCAATKCAGTGGTCCCTGGAGAGTCATATTAATTAGAAAAGCTTGGTCTCAGTCAGTAACAGCAGAGGTCACAGCTCCCATGCAGACTGCCCCACCAGACTCTGCAAGGTTTAATTGATGAGTTTACACAGGCTCCACTGATTTTTGCCCATAACATTTAACTTATTTGTCCTTCTCCCAGCCTATTTATTAACAGGTCTTGGTGCAATAAATATAGTTACCCATTTTCTTTGAAGCTTGGCTTTCCTTACTGCACACACTTGCAAAAAAACCTCTAACTACTGCTAGTATGAATTAAAGATATAAATGGGTTTTTTCTTAACCAACTCTTATTATTTGTGCAAAGATATCTTATACGAACAAAATTATGCCACTCTAATTAATGACTGAATTCCTAAATGTGTTTCTATTATTTATTGACAAATATTGAAAAAGACATTTCAATAAGAAAAAGAAAGTGAATGGTTGGATTGATGAAGCTATTTTTCTCTGCCTCCAAACATGGTTATTTAGCTCCATCATACTTCAAAGTATACATGAACTCTCAGTGCACAGTTGCTAATAGTGTCAATAATAGAGCTAATTCTATTTTTTGCCAAAGTTATTGTGCTCCTTGAGCATCATCTTGTATTTACTGCCAGTGCTATCAGTGAAGAAGGAAGAATGAGAACATATCTACTCAGCAAAGGAACGAGGAAGGGTTATCTGATAAAAAAATAGCTTGGATATAGAAAAAAAAAGCATGGCTTTTTGTTTGGGCTGCTGAAGTGAACCAGATATTACTCCTTGCCAATAGACAAGACTTCTGTACATTTCAGTGGGTCTGGAGTTTCACTTCTAAAATGAAAACACAATAAAARGAATAAAGAGTGTCTCAAGAGGATTTTAATAAGTGGATAGCCAGAGAATGCAGTTAATAACAGCAGAACACAAAATGCAGCTGCGTCTCTGTACTATTTGAAGAGAGATACAACCTCCCTTATTCTCATCATTTTATTCCAGAACTCCTCAATGAAAATCATTTTTGAAAGGAGCTCATGTCTTTGGGTCTCTGTCACACACAGACCCAAGACACGTTGCAGAGCCCCAGTTAATGTTTTAAAGTGATTACTTCATCTCTTACAAAAGGAAGTATTATGGCCATTTTAGTCTTTCTGTCCATTTTTAAAGACACAAACAGAGTGTGAGATCCCTGCAGACTTAACGAACAAAATTCATTCTCGAGATTATATGTTATTGTCATCATCTAGCTGTTATCTTGCTATCTATTTTGTATGTTCAGTCATTATTTTCTTTTTCTAATTTCTTGGATGAGGCACTTTTCAGTGTACCACACAAGCAAACCCACCAGCTTTCCCTCTGGCTAATGGATAACAATASTAGCCAGGCACAGCAAGCCTCTGATTTTAAGGAACCAAAAACATCCTGTCTCTACTCGATTGTGCTGCTATTGTATTCTGGTTAAAAGTGGACAGAAGAATAGTAACAAGGCTAAGAAAGGGCTGGAAAATACTTACAGCAACTGCCTTCATCCAAATAWCTTACAAAGAATAAAGGGAAACATAGTGATGGCTCTTTTGTTCAATATTTGATTATTCTCACTTCCAGATTTTGCAGGGTTGGTGTTGGCAGCACCACAAGAGCATTCTGCAGCCCTAGTAGCCTTCCCTGAACACCAAAGGTTTGCATTTGATGGCTGCATGGCCTGAGCAGGGCTCAGACTCATCTGGGTTCCTCTGAGATATCAGCTCTCTAGAGAAGTTGATCTCTGAGTTGGAAAATTAAAAAAAAAAAAAAAAATCTGCAGTGGAAATCTATCTTSTTTTCTCTGTCACCCTTGAAGTGACAATTTTTTAAAAAAATAGTTCTTGCCTGTTATGAGATTTCTGTTTCCCTGTGATTATTCCTGAGAGTCTGTGTAATTGTAGAATTAATCCAATTAACTAATCTTTCTCACAATAGCCTTATCGCATGGCTCTGTGTTTGTGGGTGGGCAGCTGTTGCCACAGCCTGCTGGGACAGGTCTAAGAATTACAGCAGAGAGAAAGAATTATATTCATGCATCATTCACTTCTACCCTGGGGTATCATAAATAGGAGGTCTTGTGATAACCSGTTGTCTGCCTCAACCAGAAGAATAGAACCTGTAAAACTCTCACAATTTTGTGCACCTAAAAGATGTTATAAATTGCTGCTAGCCCCCCAGTTAACAAGGATCTATAACTACTCAATCCATGGCATTAATTTTTTCTCTACCCTTTGCAGTATTTTTTTCATCACTGACTGACTTCATGCTGAGAAAATCCCTTCCCTTCTGCTTTTTTTCACAGGTATGCTTAACTTCTGGGATTCCAGTTTAGTCAGGGCAGATTTCTGTTTAATCATTACAAGGCAGAGTAAAACCTCCCTGCGTGTGTGCTGGGAAGACTAGACTAGGACACTTCCCTCATGAAATGCAGTCACCTTCAGAGCTGCTCTCAGGATGACAGAGCTTTTCAGTGATACTAGGAAGACTCAAACTTACCTCAAGGCAGTATTCCAGGACTCTCTGAAGCAGAGGAGTCCTTCAAATATCAGGAGAGGATGTTCAGACAGCACACGRAGATCACCAGACAGATCTGCTGGGKAAAAGCAGCACAGTCAGGCAAAATAYATCTCATGTGGACATCTGGAAGAGATGATCTAATGATCTCAGCAAACAGCAAAAGCTCAAACTATCACCTTCAGTTTGATTGTGCACACCAAGCATCTGCCACTGTTTCAGACACCAGCAGGTGCTGATGTGATCCCGTGGGGCTGGCAGAAGCACGGGACCTGCAGAAATAGGAACCCTAGGAAAAAACAGGGAACATCTGGACAGAGACCAGCATTAGCAAAAACAGTCTGATTTTAGTATTTCAAACATCCTTTCTTCCCTGAGTTTTCCATTTTCCCATTTTAACTGTGATCTTTGAGCTTAGTGGTCTTTCCATCTCTTGACTACCTGAGACTAATCCACAGATTCTTATGCTGGAGTCTGATTCCGTAATTTTGGTACTTTAGGAAATGGCATTAGCATTTATTAGCATGCATTAGCCTTAATAAAAAGCAACAATATATTTGCTGYTTTGTTTCTTCAGACATGATCCACTGGTCTGAAACAATTTTTGAAACTCTCRTAGCAAAACCATAATACAAAGGTCACACAATAGCGAGCAAATTAGAAGCATGCTCATATTTTTACATAAAATGCATATGCAAAGAGTCAGATATTCATCTTGCYATTGAAAACCCATAATTTCGTGTGCTTCTTTCATAATTCATTCGGAAATTTAGAAAGTGTGCAACACAGATTTCAAAATACATCACTGAACTAAAAGAAAACTGACATACAAAGACAAAAAGTAATAATCTGGAAAGGTAGCCAAAAAATCCCCAACCATTGTTTATGCAACCATTGCCTTTTATTTTTTCTTACACAAAGGAGAATGTCTCACTTTTGTTTGTACAGATGTAGCACGTCATAGTACAAATACCACTGGATGAAATACCTGTGTGAGATTTAAATTTCACRTTTGTACCTTACAACCCAAAATGGATCCTGTTCACAGCTTAAGGCAGTTCAAGGCGTGAGCTGTGTCTTTCATTTCCAAAAAAAACTCCATGGAAATCTGGACAATACATGAGAAATYGATTCATTTTTCATTTCTGTTCTCTGTTTCATGTGAGGTGCCCTTGGGCATCCCAAGCACCTCCACACCACGAGCTCAAGGTATGAGCAGCCCATCAGCTCTGTCAGACCAGTGCAGGTGTCTCAGGTGCTTCAGGGCATCAGACAGGATCTGTGTTTAGAACAACTCAACACAGAGATCCTTCAGTAAAATAAATATTTTTAATATTGTGTTAAAAGTCAAGGGTTTTTTTGTGTTCATTAAAAAAAAAAAAAAAAAAAAAAGAAAACCAACAAAAAAAAATACAAAAAAAACCCACCAAACCAGTTTTAATCATCTTTTTCAAGCCATGGCTCACAGGAAGCCAGAAAATTCTCACAGATTTGCCATGCCTTATACACAAAATTATCCTCCCTTGTTTAAGGAGCTGAAGCCAGTCATGGGAAATGCTCACAGTCTTTCTGCTCAGTGTACAAAAAGTTAAGACAGATAAAGTGAAGCAGAACATCTTCCTACCTAGGGCTTCTCTTAATTAGAAAGAAGGAAAAGAAGCACCATTCCTCAAAAAACACGTTCAAAAAGGCAACTAAAGAGCAGCCTGAGAGCCCTGTCCACAAGAATAAATGGAAAAGGGAAAAGGGGAAGAAAAGGGAAGGCAAGACAAGGCAAAAGGCAAGGAAAAATATCAAGCCATTAATTTCACAAGAGAATTCTTATGATGACACATCCAGAATAATAGTTCTTAAAAAATAAGGAAATAAAAAAGCCTCTTTTTTTATTATTTATGACATTTTTTTCCTCAGAAAGTTCTGGCTTCTAACAGAAGATCACTTAGGGGAGTGTGATTTGTGAATTCTGAACATTTGGGGTCAGCTGTACTAAAACCCATATGGAACAACAATAATGAAGGATGATCAGAAGAGTATAATGTGTCTTCAGGTTTTACATCTGATGAATTTCCCTCAAAGAGAAAAGCATTAAAGGGAACATCACTGGTAGTAAAAAACTGAGAATTTGGATGCCTGCCATGCCCGATTCCCCATTGACTCTGAAGTGCCTGAGATAATGCAGAACAGTACCTCACAAGACTTGCTTTAGTTCTYTTTCACGGCATGTAAATGTTTCTCTTTCCTCCTATGGCAACCACTTAAAAAGCGGAGTGGTTATCTTCTCCAAGTGCTTAAAATACAAAAACTTACTGTAAGGTTGGGAACTAATTATAAATATCTGTCTGTGGAATCATGGAATCATGGAAAGGACCTTAAARATCAYCCAGCTCYRASTCCCCTGCCATAGGCARGGACACCTTCCATTAGGCCAGGGTGTTAAAAGCCCATCCAGCCTGGTCTTGAACACTTTCAGGGGTGGGGTGTATACAATTTCTCTGGGCAGGTTTCCCCTATTTAATGCCAAAATGGACACATGGTTTCAATCTATTAATACGTAAAGTGCYATCTTCCTCTCCTAAAGATGAATAAATGCCAACATGATATAATCCAGTGACTCCTTTCTGACCAAAGGGACATGGAGGTTTTCCACTCACTGGATGCAGAATATCAGATGGTGACTCTGCCACCCTGGACAATGTTAATGTTCCTGCAAGGTCTTGTCATGGTCTCAGTGGTGATATGAGCTCCTAGGTGGTGTCAGCTCATCCAGCAGAGAGCAAAACAGGGAGCAGCAGCAGGTCAGGARCTCCTGAGCTGTAATGTCAGCTCTGTAGAATAAGAAACCATCATGTTCACTCATTTCATCCCTCCTTAACAACTGAGCTGCCAGGCAGGATCAGAACAATTTTCCAAGTCCCGAGTCTTGAGCTCATCTCCAAGTTACACCTGGCAATGCTTCACTTTTACACAGGAGGGAGGAGAAGTGTGTGCCTTGAAGATGCCAGTCCAGAAACAGCACAAGGTTCCTGAACCCGTGTGCTTCCCCTAGGGTGCATGTGGATCAAATGGACTGATTACCTCACAAAACAAGCAATTCTGAACTGATATATTACCTGTCTTCCCACTCTGGGGGACTGACCATTTCTGACAACTTCAGAAGTCCAAGTTACTTGGATGAGAAACTCGTTCAGGTAATGGAATAGTCCATGTTATCAACATTTTAGTACCCCTCCTTAAAGGCATTCCGTATTTTAGATGACTTTGTAGTGATTGCTCACATTTGACAGTAAATAGCTGCTGTTTAGAGCAGAGAGTTTTTTCTCACACAAAACACTAAGTGACTGTTTCCAGGGGATGCAGTGTTCTATGAGCCAATCACCAGTACAAGATGACCTAAAACTTTCCTGTTGCCTAGGTAGCAGTGATCAAGATCTCATTGCACRTGTGTTGTACAAACAGGCAGAACACCCTGTATAAAGATATGGCTTTGAAAACACCACCCAGTGTTTTAAAAATTAAAACAACTGTTGGCGTAGCTCACAGTATTAAAYGTGGTTCCAAAATGCTCTAAACTTAAAGTTTGCAGAAATCTTCTGGGCAAGAAACCCACTGCTTTCAAAAAAGGGTTAAGCACTGATATTTAGTAAAAAAAATGAAACTGATCAATGCTTAAAGATTGGATTCCTAAAGAGTGGATTAAAGGAAATGCCACGAATATGGATAAGGAAAGCAGTCAATACTGATAAAGGCACTAAAAGCCACTCAAAAGATACTCAGAAGAARACAAGCCTCCTTTCAAATAACAGATGCAAATGGCAAAAATGGAAAGYAATGGTATAAAAACATTCAGAGTGTATGCCTATTCCATATTTTAAATCAGACATGAAGTGATATCCAACCTATTTGATGCTGATGGAGAATGCTGCTATTGACATCAAAAAAGGTGGTGGGGAAGTATTAGATAACGTTCCCTTTTTATGTTGCACAAACAGAGTTAATCTATATCTGAAAAGGTCCAGGTGAGGACCTTCCTGAGCTATCGTTTAATTTTGAACTGGTATTGGAAAGTAGAGACATTTGCAGTRGCAGTTCAGAATATTAAAATGCAAGTCCAAAAGGTATACAGATATCCTGAAAAATGCTGATAGTACTTCAAGGACTCGAAGAAGAAACTCCTGAGCACAGCCTGTGTAATTACAACCATTAAGTGAGTGCAAGRGGGTTTGCAAGCTGGTTTGACTGATAGGAAAAAAGAGGACAACAAATTAAAACCCAGAGTTAAACCATGGCTAACAGTGCACTCTGCCAATAACTATCTAAAGGCYGAGGGAGAGATGTAAATTGTTCAAGACATGAGTAAAAATTGAGAAAAACTTTACATACCTACCTGTCACAAATTTCTAACACATGAGGAGTCTTTGGTTCCACAAATTGCCCAAATGTGCCACAGTTTTGGTTAAACTCATGCTTAGTTTAGAATAAATCTGTGGTTTAATAACTTCCAAACTCTGCTCCATCCATGGAGGTAGAATAGGAGTAGAGATTGGAGTTGTAAGAAACTGTGACAACTGTGAGTATGACCAGACAYCCTCATACCTCAGCCAGAAAGAGGAGGCCCTTGTCAGGTATTCTGGGAGCTGAGGAGTATTCTCAGGTATTCTGGGAAGAGGAGAGAGGGAAACCCTGAGAGGAGGACCATGGTGCATATGTGCATTTTGCCATATGACAAGGAATGAAAAACAGCTTTCAGGTGGAAGTACATGTGACTGGATCCATGTGAGGTRGCTTTGCTAATTCTACATGAAAATTGTCTTATGGCCTTCTCAATAGTTTCTCCTAAAGTCTTCACACCCCTGGTTATTGAGGCAGGTCAGAAAGAATAATAAGGTCCAAGAGAGTAATTATCAAGATCTTGAATGATTCAAGGGTCTGAAAGCCAACATAAAAAACATGGGTGAGAAAATGTGGTGTTGAAGTGGGGCCCTAATTTTTTTGTCTGTGAGGTCCTGGTTTAAACTGCACTGTAATATGTTTTGACTGTAAGGTATTAGTTCTGACGGGCTTCTCACTCAGGAGACCCAAAATGGGTGCTTTGCCTCAACCCAGCTCTCAACAAGGGTGCAATCAGTCTCCAAACTCCACTGCTCCTACACCACAAATTGCAGACTCCATCAGSAGATCAACAATTTATCTGTCACAGAAAAGTGGCATCTTACTGCTAAAGGCAGGCTTGTCAGATCAGCACTGAAAAACCTGTCCTTCAGCTCCCCGTGCTGCACCTGCTCTGTGGATAATGAGAGGACTTCAGGCTCCAGGACTGTCAGACTGACATCTTTGACAAGGTCTGAATCCTGTGGCAGTGGGGGGATTGTCTGGGTTTGGATTTTTTGTCTTTTCTTTTTTTTTTTTTTAAGCAAACACTTATGGCTACAATTGACTGTCCCGCCCCACTAGCAGTCCATTGTTGTTACCTGTAATCCATCTTTGTGCTCCTCAGAGATGGCACAGACTGCCTGGGATGCACTGGTACATGTGCTGACTGCTTTGCTGCCTTCCTCCCAGCATTAAAATCCTGYGTCTCACCCAGTGCAACAGATTTTGCCCCAGCAATGACAAATGTCACCTTGTGCAGTTGATGTGCAGCCAGCACATCACCACAAAGGTTTTCTCCTTTTTCTCCCTAAATCTGCGACTTTGCCATCTCACTCTGTCCCCATAACCTTTCGGCAGCTCTGTTGTGTGAGCCAGAGGTCATATCCTCCTCCATCCCTCACCACAAGCACGTCCTGGAGAAATGCTCTGCCTGCTGCCTCTCATGCATCTCAACATTTTTGCTGTCTTTATAAGGTCTCTTGTCTGTGGATATTAAAATTGCAGGCTTTGGGGAAAGGGACCATCTCTTTGCTCTGTATTTGTGTAACACAGAGTGACACAGAAATGCCTCCTGTTTCTGGCTGCTTTGGTAATACAAATTAAACAAGAATGGAGACATGGCTGCCTAATTACTTTGTTTTCTTCCCTGTGTCGGCAGCAATTTCAATCAGTTGAATTTTGTTATAACAGAGTTAAGAGTGGGCACCATACCAAGTCTYTTTTTTTGCCCTCTGGTGACTGAGAGCTTCTGGGCACAGGTCCTTAAAGAGCTAATGGCACTGTGAAAAGTCAAAACCTGGAGCTGTCTGCTCCTTCTCCAGGTCCTTAGAGTGATCGGGGGATGTTTCCCTTCCCCTTCTTTGGTTTATTTTTCCCTGAGCAGTCAATCTCATATTTCTGCTGCAGCCCTCTGAATGAATACTCTGGGTCTCTCCCCCTTCTCCTCTCCCACTGGGGTTGGCAACTCCTGCTGGTGCCACCAGCCGTGTCCCAGGCGAAGGCCACTCGTGTGTGGCGCTCCCAGCACTGGCTGCACTGCCACGCTACAGCTATTACATGTTCTGCCACATTACACTTTTAAAAATGTGCAACTTGTGCTTTGGTCTTGGCAGCCTGAGACAGTGATTTAAATGCCTCCTACCTCCTTTCCTGAGTCAACGCTTCAGCATCACTGCTAAGAGGCACAGCTGGCTGACAGCTCTTCGGGAGTCAGCCTCCTGAAACAAGTCCCAGGGAGAGGGAAATATGGCATCATGCCCTGCTTGCTTTTAAGAGCTGAAACACACAGGGGCTCAAATGTCTATTTCAAAGTTTTCCTTTTATAAATTACTAGCTTTCTGAATACAGTAGGAGTCCTCAGTGCTGGTTCTTACCCAAACAGTTACCTTCCAACAAGGACCAGCTCTCCTGTRTTGTTTGTTGCTTGCTGGATATTTTGCATGGTAGTCATTTGGGTTCAGGCATTCCCCTCTTGTAACATGGGTGAGGGGGTCTCTGGTTCCTCCTGGAGCAGCTCTCCAGAATGGATTTTCCTCTGCAACAAACTCAGCAGCTCCCCAGAGAAGAAGCCTGCACCAGTACWGAACCAAACATCAATTGCCATTCTGTTCAAAGCTCTCATGTGAAGCAGGCTGCAGGYTCATTCAACCTTAATTTTTATTGCTCCTAGCTGAAACTTAAGTAAAAAAGACCATGAATCAGCAAACTAATTGTCTTTTGTATTAGCTGGGGATGTTTAGTATGAGTGCATAACTAAGTAAATATTGAGATTAGTGCTCTCAGGAGTAAGTTCTTTCAACAGATGTTTTGTGTAGAACTTGCATGTGAATTGATGGCAAGCAAGGGATGTTAAAGAGGAAGCGCATGTAATATGAAGTAGACTGCACTTAAGGAGTTATTTTAAGTAAGAATCAAGACCAAAGGAAGCTAAGTGGTCACAAAACAATTAGTACAAAGCTTTTTCATTTTTTYCCCAGATGAAATTAAAGGGAACTTGTAATATTAAGGTATAATTTCAAGTGGACCTGACCTCTCAAGTGCATTTGATAGTGAGACCCCTATTCCAACAGACARCTCCGACAGAGCTGGGTTTCTTTTCATGTGGCATTGCCTATTGTTTTTTCTAAACAAAAGTTTACTTAGCCCAGTYTGTCATTTCTGATGAGATTTGAGAAATGACATTAAAACCACTGCACAGTTGATGTGGAAGCTGATGCACAGTGCCAGGCAGCAGCAGTGCTGAGCAGCAGCTCTATGGACAGCTTCTCCCACAGACCCAGGATACAGATGCAGAAAAGGCCATCCTTGAACCTTCAGCTGGGAATTTGGCAGGACACAATCCCTGATGAAACCAGACACACTAAATGTGATTTCCGTTTTCTACTGCAATAAGCTTTGCCCTGGGGATCCCAGATTGCGATACCAACTTTTCAGTTTTAGGTAAAATTTATATTTTTAGAAATATAGAAATTGCCGAACAGAACTGAACCAAAATCTTGTTTCATCCATTGGCTTGTCCCTGACAATAGCTAGGATGTAATGTATCCCTGGGAGGTGTAAGTGCAGCATAATGTCTCCTACTAAGACAGCAGGAACCCTTTTTGCACAAGCAGTCATTTAGTGCCTGACAAGGCTTGCTAGGTTCCTTTTTCACGGAGCCTTCTCTGAATTGCAGCAATTTACCTGACTAGATTTTTCATTATGTAGTAACTTTGCCATGCATATGTGTGCTGAACACTTTTTAAAAGCTGCATATTTTACAGCTACAGCTCATAATTTGACAACTCCTATAGCTTGGTCAAATGAAACCRATTTCCCACAAAACAAGTATAGTTGCTTCTTTTCAGCAAGTGCTGTTTCCCTGCCAAATTCCACTCACAGCCTCAAGCATTTTCACTCATCTCATATAATTTCATACACAGCCACTTAAAACTTGGGCTCTTTTGAAATCTCCCCGAACTCAAAAATGCCTCATAAATTTTTCCTGTCTCTCTTGCTCCACCCCCTTAGGGCAGAAAAGAAATATATGACTCATTTTTACTTTTACCTGCCTGATTCTGTAGAGGAACACTTGCATAAGCCCTTAGCAATGCTTCMCTGGGTTCTTAAAGGGGGTTCCTAGAGATAGAAGCATTTGAAAATTTTCAGTAACTAAAAAACAAGGTCAAAATTAAGTCTTTGGTRACTTCAACAAGTGGGGTTAACACCCCTCTCTTAATTGATGAAAGGACCCAGAGATGATGTAAACTGGAAGCTAGAGGAGTAAATGGTCAAGTGTGATGTGTTGTGGTTGTTTTCTATGCCTTAATGAAGATAAATTAATGTACCTTTTGTGAAAGACGACTACTTACCCTGGGAGATTCATCTGTTACTGTGCACTGCTAGTCTATGACTCTGATTCTTGTTATTGCAAGCTTGATTTGCTGAAAATAAAGGAGTGTTGAAAGCCAAGAAAATTAGACTTACTTTTGTTACGACGTTGAACCAAATTGACTGACAAAACTATGAAAGCCTTGAAATGAAGACTGTAGGGATGCATTAGCCTAATGTGCATAGATCTTACTGTAAATCTCCATTGCATTTGACTRTGTTTTGAAGATCAGAAAAATAAATGATCTGTGGTCCGTTACATACCAAATTGATTCCACCTCTTTCTTTGTCAAAAGCCGTCCCGCAGACAGATGGAGACAGCAGCGTGTGTGCCACAGCTTTCCAGAGCTGATCAAGGCTGTGATTAAGCACCATGGCCATCCATCATTTTTAAGGCAGARCAGTAAGTCAGAGAGTGTCATCTTCATTTGAGTCAAACTTCCAGTCACTTCAACCTGAGAYTGCTTAAAAGAAATTTGCCAGATGTAGCACTCGGACAAATCAGCCTACCGACCTTAGAAAAGAGCATAAAGTTTGTGAGTCATAGAGCATGAGAACTACTGTTCTTAACAGCTTAATAGATTTTTATCACCCAGTAGATGTTTTGCAGCACAGACAGGTGGGGAGGAACACTCTTATCCTGCTGATTAGAATGCAAAATGCTTTTATAAAGGCTGATTTTGGTTGAGCCATCGTGGTCCATGCAGCTGCAGATCTGAACCATTGTTTCTGTATCCTTCTTGCTGCATAATTCAAATCAATTTAACTTATTCGCTTTAGGAAAAGAAAAAAATAAACAAAAACAGGAAACCACCATTCTACAGAACAAAATGGTTCCTCCCCTTACACAACATTTTCATAATCAAACATCTAATCTAAAAGAAAYAYATTCYGMCACTTTGTCCATCAAAAAATGACTKAAAATTTTTCTCAAGAATGGCAAAGATAGGGATTGTYTAAGTGGCAGATAAAGCAAACACCTGTGCAGGAAATGTATTGYATGTGCCCTGCTTTCCTGTCTGAGTTCAAATGATTGCTCCACCACCACAACATCCTCGCTATGAGAGAAGCTGGATGAAAAGCAAGCAGAAGTTTGCTACTACTGAAGTTGCTTTGAAGTTGTTGAGGAACCTTGAACCTGAAAATTATGCAGCGTGAAGTAGAAAGCATGTTCTTTATAGCAGGCTTGATGGTTAAGTACAGCTGTCTAGTCAGAGAATTAAACCAGTGGGAACATGTGATCAAAGAAGATGGATGTGCATTGAGAAAATCCTTGCAATCAAATGCCAGTAAGTTGTATATGATCCAGTGCTGGTTTTGGCTGGAATAAAGTTAATTTTTCTTCCCAGTAGCTGGCATGGAGCTGTTTTGGATTTGTGCTGCAAAGAGAGTCAATAACTCAGGGATGTTTCCGCTTTTTCTGGAAAGCTCTTGCCCAAATTCAAGGCTTTTTCTCCCTCTCACCCCACTGGTGAGCAAGCTGAGGGTGCACAAGGAGTTGGGAAGGGACACAACCAGCTGGCCCAATTGGCACAGGGACATCCCATACCACATGGCATCATGCCCAGGGTATAAAACTGGGGGAAGGAAAAGGAAGGGGGGGATATTCAGAGTGATGGGTTTTGTCTTCCCAAGTCACCATTGCAGACAATGGGAAGTAGTGAATGAATCCCTTGCTTTGCTTTCCTTGTGTGCATGACTTTTCTTCACCTACTRAACTGTCTTTATCTCAACCCATGAGTTGTTTCAGTTTTTCTGTGGTTTCTGACTCTCTCCCCCATCCCACCAGGAGGATGAGTGAGTGTCTGTGAGGAGCTGAGCACCAGTTGGAGTCAAACCACATCAGCCCCTCACCACTGTGTTTCATATCCAGCAGCACAAATATAACTGTTTCTAAAAGATCACTTCTGATCACACTTCTGTTCTACTTTTACTAACCAATAAAAGTGCCTGATCTACCCTGAGTTGCTAATCACAGCAAATTCTGTGCACGCAGCTGTCAGAAGATCATCTGAATCTCAGGGTCAAACAGGARAATACTGAGGCATTGAAGAGATGCAACTCACAACATCTTCCATACCTATAATGAGGAAATGGAAAAATGAAATCTTTTTATGCTAGGAAAAAATCACTGATGTTGTCTTTAAAAACTGAGTGAATGGAAGTCAGGGCTGGCMTAGCTAATAAAAAGCAAAAGTATATCAAGGTTTTATGGGTTTGCCTTTTATCCTGTTTTTTATTTCATTGAATTGTGTGAMCTTTAATTGCCTGGTATCTGTCTGAACATCTTCATTTCTCATTTGACTATAAACATAGAGCTAGTGAAGATTTTTAAAAGGAAAAAAAAATAAATCAATCAATCAAATACGTTTTTGAACAATTTGCCAGAATCTGGATCAATTTCTTCATCCAGTTTAGAGTATAAACAGATCTTCATCTGAGCTATCTGAGCAAAATTCAGAAGATGGGATTAGCTTGCCTCCAGAGGACGGGCATGTGTTGCTGGAGGAGGTAGGAACTTCATTAGTTTGCTTTACTACCAGAGAAATCATTGCATCAAACCACTCCTCAGTGTTTACACTTATAGCTAATGTGATTAGACTTTCTTAACCTTCAAGTGAGCTTGTCACCAGAATAGAACAAAGACAAAGAAAAGCAAGGCAGAAATATAATGGACCTACTTTTGTTTAAACTGTTGTTCCATTCCCAGGAAGGAATTGAGAACATGGAAGATGAGTGTCAATAACTATGCTGGAAGAACTGGACAAAAGAAAACCAGCCTTTTGAATTAGAAATTTAATTATAAATTGTTTTTATCAATTGCATTTTTTTGTTAGTCATGGATACACTTGGGTCATGTTTTTTCAGGAACAGCCTGTTCTGTTTCTGTCCAAAGAGGTAACTTGTCATTCTTGATTATTAGGCATCACTCAAACTGGCAGAGAGATAAGTTTTTTTTTTTGTTACCAAGTTTGCTGAGCCATTAAAAAGTATTTTAACCTCAGTTTCAATGTGATTTTGGGGAAACTGAATGGTCTGTTTTGGAAACAAGTATATAYTGTAAATGTAGTGCTAATGTATCTCTTACAAATAGGATAACACTGCAGGTAATTAAGTCAAAGAGTCACACATTGTACAATCTAATTGAAAACATCTTTCTCACTATTGACTTAATCCTGTGCAGATCAAGGTAAGGGGAAAGCCCAGTTGCAATATTAAGGCTCCAATTCACATTGAACCCTTGGTAACCCTCAAAGAAATCTAATTGAAGTTTCCAAGTGTGTATTCCTCTCGCAGAGTAAATGCACTTTGTGCTGCTATGGAGTTAACTCCAGCACTGTTTTTAAATGCTCATTTAGACTAATGTAGGGATAGCAATTATTTTAAACTCCTGACCCATTTCAACCTGTTCTTCTATGGAAGCAGTTTTGCAAGACCACTCTAGATGGGATTTAACTCACCTAACTTCAGGTTTCCTCACCCACATATATCTGTCTTATAATTGRTTATAATTTCTGTGAAATCAGCTTAACTTCTCTGAAATCTTTTAATTATAAAAACCAAGAGAAAGACTACTGCCAAAGTTCCTCCATCTGAAAGCCTCAGAGAAACCAATAGATGTGATTTGGCAAAAGTCCCAAGTGGGCAGGGGCAACCAGTCTCCTAAACTGGGATACCTGTCATGGAAATAAACCTTCAATAACTAAGGTGAGAGTAAACTTAGGCTTGGAAGCTTTAGCTTTGCAATACTGATGTTTGCACCCGCACTTGAGACTTTGTTTTTCATGAAATAAAATTAAGAAGTCCAGGATGCTGCTCATCTGACCCATTTTAGGTGTCTAAATGAAACTAAGAATGGTAGTCTCAGTGTATCTCTGTCCATGGATAATAAAGGAGTCTAGCATTACTAACTTAGGTGTTCTTTTGGTGTGATTCATTCTTTCCTATGATCCTAAAACTAATGCCTATCTCACCTGTATAAGTAGAAGAGAGGAAAAGAATGCTTCAAATCATTAGAGAGGAGAGCACATCCACCTAAATAAGTTGTCATTTGGTTCTGTGGCAACCTGAGATGCACTGTCCCACTACTTCCCTAAATTTTAAGAACTGACTTGATCTCTAAGTTAGGCAAACTAGAACTTGCCACTACCTTCATCAATTCTCCTTAGGAAAAAAAAAGCATAACCAAAGGATGATTCTGTTTCTGGACTCTCAGATTATCTACATGGTCTTTTCCTGAAGACAACACTGTTATTCAAAATATTAAAAACTGTTTACAAGAGATTATGAAAGTAAAGAATAAGAAGTGAATGAAAAAAAAATAAGAGTAGAAGAGGGAGACAAAGCTTATGTAAAAGAATAAATATTTCTATTTACTTCCAGAAAACCTATGAATGTTTGGAAACAAATATTGGATAAATTCCCAGGAAATGTATAACAGCTAGTCATAGCTTCCTGAAAAAAAAAAAAAAAAAAAAAAAAAAAAAACACCTCTATTGCTATTAACTGTTTCTGGCAGACTGAAGTTTGGATGCTTTTCTATACAAAAATTAAGCCAAGAATTGCAGTATGTCCATAGCAAGTTATTCTTACTTTCCCAGTCAAAGGAGAAGATTAATTCTCACCCAGTTTGTATCCTCTAAGAATTAGCATTTCCTACRGTTAGAGCAGAAAGATAGGAGAATCCAAACTGATGYTCATCCTAGCTATGGAAGGTTGTCMAGACCCATCCCAGGGAAGGCAGCACAGATGATGGGCTGGGGACAGGAGAGAGCTTGGGGTCCATCATTTCAGCAGCATCACATCCCATATAGGCTTAGGCTGATCATGGCACTGCACTTTGAAACCACTGTCCAAAGAAGGGATGAGCTGCCTTCTTCTGAGCCTCTTTCCCTCTACTGACTGCAAAAGCAGTTTAAATTTATGCATTAAACAGCAGATGATGAAGATTGGTTGAAGAAATTGCACCCAGACTTAATTGAAATGAAGTTACCCTGAGAGACAACCAGTGCTCTCAGCATGTTTCACCTGGGGAGTTCACCTTTCCACGGGGAGGAACCAAATGAATGCTCCAAGGAACATTTGTTTACCTGCTGTAAAGAATTAGCTTTTTTTTTTTTTTTTAGTTTTCTGCGATGGGGCTCCTCTGTGCTTTGCTCAGCAGGGTATGCAGCAATACTCAGCTCTCCAAGTTGACTGCAAATTCCTAATATTAAGCTTGTGGATTGCACGCACACTAAAGTCTTACAAGAAAAACATACCCATTCGCTATATCATTCCTTTTTTTTTGATAAATATAGTCTGATTAATACAAAATTTACTTCAGTTATCACTAGTTACAACTGCAGACGAATTTCGTAGCATTAGATTTGGGTATRCAGACTGTAGAAATAATGTATTTCTGCAAGCTTTAGCTGGTGTTTTATCACAGAACCAGATATGTAATTAGGTCTTTCATGAGAAATCTGACAACAATGATGTAGTRATTTATGGATTAAGGATTTCTGAAGCACCTTGCTCAGAAGGGGCAGGATGGAGCTGGGATAGAATCCTTTCAGATGGATTCTCACCTCATTATGCCCTTTCCCARCTCCACCAGCTTGAATTGTTTTTATCTTGTTCACACTCAGGTAAAYGAAATCTAAGGGAACATTAGTTCATTTGGGGAGGGATGGGAATTCTTGTGAGGATCTTCCTTTCCTCCGGTGTTCTACCATTCACGGACTAAAACACAATATCACAAACAACACATTCACTGACCGAGAAAAAGGAAACAGAGGAAATGAACAAAAAAATTACAATAAATTAGAAGGAAAAGTATTGGGGGGAAGCTCCATTCATGTTTGATTTGAATTTTCTGAAAAAAAAAATAAGTTTATCTCTAAAAGAAAAATTTGACTCGTAGCTGCGCAGATTCTGGCACCAGACCAAGTAGTGAAGCCCTCAAAAATACAGAGTAAAATAACAAAACAGTTTTCAATTTTCTGTTTGCAGATAAAAAAATAAAAGACATAGATATAAAGCAGGAGAGAGAGGAATAAAAACTTTTCTGTAAGGCTGTATGCACAGCCTCATGAAATGCCTTTTATAACTCTAATGATCACTGGCTCTCTCCCACCTTTTCTGAAGGCTGAGACATTAATCATCAACTGAACAATTGCCACTAATAATTCATTTGGCCAAATTCCAAATAATAGTGAGTAGTGAGACAGTCATGGAGCTGTATATATGARAAGACACAGGAATATTTTCCTGGTTACTAATCAGTTCAGAAAATCCCTAAAGACATATTTTAAAACCAAACTGAACCAAAGCAGAGGAGGAATACAYGAAATGAAAATTTGCTGAAGAAAGCTCTTTTGCATACACAGGTCAATAACACCATTTRMAATGAAGCATGATCAGRTTTCAAAGAGTTATTACATGAGAAACCTTCCAAGTACTGTCGGTGACTGAAATGTTATAGTTTATGATTTMAACATCTTCATGGAGGACTTTTCCTATTACAGCAAAACTGTGTTACAAAAGCTGCAGAAAAGACCACAGCACCCTGAATGGGGCTCTGACTGAGGCCCTGCACTTTCGGCTGATGGAGATAAGGGACTCAGGGCTGGGGAAAAGAACACATCCACAGAGGGATCACACTTAGCACTTTCAGGGTGGAGGCGACAGCCCCGGGGATATCGGCTGCCAGGCTGGAACAGCTCCTGACACTAGAGGATGGGGAGAGAAGAGAGGTTTTGGGTGTGTGGTGAGACAGCCTCAGTGATATGTTTCCATCTAAGCCCTGTCACTCTCTCCCTGTCTCCCCAGCCCCCTAAGCACACTCTTTTCCTCTTTATTTCTTTCTTTTCTTTCTTTCTCTTTGCCCCTTTTACTATTAAATAAAACACATCAGKTTTTTTGGCACCAACATCTAACCTCATTTGGCCTTATTCACGTTTTTGAGTATGTTTCAGACCTTTCTGGGTTTGATCTGCTTTATTCTCAGAGACTCAGTGTCCTCTGCTCTGCTGCGTTTAAACCGGATCATAACAGGTACATGGTATCTCAGGTCAATATTTTCAAATTGACTATGAGCAGACTTCTGAAATCAATACCAATCACTTGGTTTTAAACTTTCTTCTTTAGCCTACATATAGATTCAGAGWTTAACATTTGGGCTGAAATCAATGAGAGAAACAAAAAAAAACCAAACAAAACTAAATTATTTTAATTTATGGTGCTCTGGAATGAGACGTAAACCATTTCATGTGAGGGTTCAATTAAAATATGACATGGGTTCCAAAATATATGGGAAAAGTGGAAGTCCCTAAGAAATGTATTCACAAAAGGTCCAATCCCAAGCATTCTCATGTCAATGGAACACCTGCTTCTCTAACCAGAAGTTGCTATATTGTCTCAGCTAAGTTATTTCTAACTCTTGCAAGATGTATTCCTAAGGAGTTTTTTCACTAGCTGCCTGGACTTAGGTCATCAGCACCAAATTTTTAAAAATGTAATTGGATAGAGAGAATTTAAGACAAATAATGATCTTACTAAGAATTCAAGTGACAAAATCCATGTATTTTATAAATTGATACAGAAAGCTTTTATGCTGCCTYTGGCTGAAGTAGTAAGCCACACAAGTTTGGGGTCTTTTGACAGTTAATTTATAAGTGACAGCTCAGAACAAGCAACTAAGACTTTAGGTCCCTCAGAGCCAAAAAGTAATTAGCKTGAACCTACATAATTTTGTTTGCTGTTAAAGACAAGCTGAACTGGTTTATATACCTTGCAGAACATCATCCTTTCAATGTCGTACAAATGAGCTTTCTTTGCAAACTTGCACAAGTCTATTGTAAACTAAAGCCACTCTCTTTCTCAGAGGAATTAAGTGAAATCTAGGGACAGAATGTGGYCTATACTTTTAATCACCTGCAAAATTAAAAATGCCATTTTTTTCCAGGCACAAATTTGTCAACTCCTTTCAAATGAAGCATCTACAATAAACCTTAACAACACAGTAAATCATAATGAATAACACTAAAACCAAGCATTAATTAAACTCATATGCGATTTTTTTTATAGCAGAAGTAGAGAGGAGTTCAGATTTTCGTAGCAAATAAATCTAGAAATTAATTCAAGCTCTACCATCCCCAGCAGCCTTTCAACAATGAATGGGTAGTTTGATGAAATGACAGGTCAACAAACTATTGCATTGTATTTCACAGCTGAATCGGGGCTTTAGGAAGTTTCATAGCCTGCAATGTTCTGAGCATATAATAAAAGAAAGATTGAGGTCATAATACAAGCTTTACTTCAGCCTTTGACCTTTTGTTGTTCATACACACCATCACTGATTATCTGGATTGCATCCAGGTCATTCTTTCAAATTAAAACATTGTGAACTATARGACACTTTGCTGACAAATGAAGGAGGAGTTATTTCCGTTTGAACATCCATAAAGAGCACTGTGACTTGAACAAAGTCTTCCAGTGTTTGTCACAGGGATCAGACTAGGAAATATTTTCTTCTAAATCTTCATTCTTTCTTTATTCCCTGGATCTTGCTGCTTTAGTACAATGGAAAACCTGTGGGACAAACTTCTAAACTGCAACTCCTAGCACAGATGACTGTTTTCATTGAGCATAACACTTTCAAAAGGAAGTAAAAAAGCTTCTGCAATTTCTACAGCAACATAGTTAGCAACTATAATCTTCAATCAGTGTGAAATGGCAGTCACTTGAAGTCATGCCAATACAATAAAGAAATAATTGGGTCATTGCATTTTCCAATTTCTGACACAAAAAAACATTGAATAAAGGAAGAAAATTCATTTCCATCAAATACACTGCTGCTAATTTCACTCTGAAGACATTCTTCAGTGTTTCAGACTCAGTGACATTCTCTCTGCTCTCCTAGTCCCGCACCAGTGACAAATTGCCAGTCCTGCTTAACTGCAGACCCATTTCAGCTTTTCATTTTCTCTAATCTCTCTCTCAGTGGAATAAAGAGTTACCCAGGAACATTTGCTGATACATTTCATTCATAGATTATAGACATGAAAAAAAATTGTGCCTAATTTTTAAAAGTCCACTTTTGTAACTCTCTCCATCTTCATAAAGAAAAAARGTACCTTTGYTTMAAAGGCACAGACYTCAAACCTSTGTATATAGAACYTGCCTTTGAAAAGCAGATCCAAACAGCAGGGCCTATACTTGGTTATAAGCCTACCTTTAGGCTGGTTTGTGAGTTTCAGTATTTGGTAGTAACACACAGAGATAAAATATTTTTTTTTTCCTTTTTTTAATAGAAATTTCTTCTCTTTATAGTTTTATAAATTCTTACAGCACTACTAAGCACACCCAAATAAAGTGGGATCTAGATTATTTCCCTTCAAATCTTATATCAATCAATGAGACAAAATATCCTTTCTGCCATAACCACATTGTTTGGGGCTTTTTTCTCATATCTAATAAATGTCTTTGGGATTTAAAGGTAATCTGTGGTATTCTATGACCTGCTGATATTCCACATTTGGTAAACAGAGAAAATTAACATTACAAAATCTCAGGGGGAAAAAAGGGCACATGTTAGCTATTGGTTTATACAGAATTTACACAAAGAGCCCAGGATGAAATTTCTATACTCCTAGATAAACACAGTGCAATTCTCCAGCAGAGATGAGAGATGAATGCCTTAGGATATAGCCTCTCTTGCTGCACATTCCAATCTCCCTTACTGCTAATGGAATTACACACACTTGCTGAAATGCAAAACCACATCTCTCTGCTGGTGTCTGAACAAGGAAATAAAAAGCGTGTTTATTACAGAAAGAGATTTTGTAGAGATAAAGCATGGAACTGGCATCCCATCTAAGGGTGTTTTGGGACAGTTGTCTTGCATTGCCTCGATGGACAATCRGTGTTGTCAGAGCCTTGAAGGAGGCACTGCATTCCTTATTGGCACTGAGTCTAAAGGATGCCTACACTGTAACTGGCAATGGGTTAGGACATTGTTTTACAAACAGGAGGACGTGTTTGTATGGGTTGGTAGGCAGCAATTTCTGGAGGAGCTGCTGTCTCCCTGGAAGGCAGGGAGGTCCTGCAGAGARACCTGGACAAATCAGAGGGTTGGGCAATCACCAACCACAYGAAACCAACAAGGGAAAGTGCCGGATTCTGTGCCTGGAGCGGGAATACCCTGGATGCACGGTACAAACTGCAGAATGAGACTCTGGAAAGGCTGAGCACAGACACTCCTGCAGCATGGCTGGAGCTGGGATGGGGCATGGCTGAGCAGAAATGGGGCCCAGGATCCTGGGTGGGAGGTCTCAGCTTGAGCCCACAGAGGATAATAAGGCCTGGTGCTGCCCTCAGGACGATGCATTGTATCTCAGGAGAAGTTTTCAATAATGCTGAAAGCTTCCTTGGTGAATCCCTTTAGTGCCCCAGATCCTTGGGGAACTGACTGCAAGCAAGCCAAGACACAGATTAGTATGAATGCCGTGAAATCTGTACATAGCCAGCTACATTTTCCAGCTGATAGCAACTTCCCTCCCTGCTAGCGCCAAACACAGCTACAAGAGAAGCTCTGATGGTCTACCTGGAAGTGACACTGCCTCCCAAAGGCTGAATTGTACAGGCATTTTTAGGCCACAGGAATGCTTTCCTTTTCCCCATCCAGCCCTAGAGGTGCTGACTACCCCTTGTCAGAAACCATTGCCCAGTCTGACAGTGGAACAGCGCCATAATTCTTCTCAAGCAAACTCGGACTGATTGCTTCGGACAGTTTAAATCTTTGGCTGAAGACTTCCTGACTGATTTTGCCTGTAGCAAATTAGGAAACACATGCATGTGTCATTTTGCAGGTCTGTAGTCCCAAAGTTTCTTCTAACACAAATGACTGCCTTGAATGTTTATATAGTTATAAAATGGAAGTGTCTGCTTTCATCTGTTAGGATCTGTTACCCTGTTAGCAGCTCTTCTCTGGTTATCCCATTTTATCACAGCTATACTGAGCTACAGAGAACACAGAAACATCTCACCTCTGTGCTTCCCTCCTGATAATGCTGGGAACAGAGGCAACTTACCCAGAGGGAACTGGAGACAACTGGATGCTTTTTCATCACCTGTTCTTACATTTGGCAGCTATAATTCAGTGGAAGAAGTGGTTGTGTGTGACACAAAATCCACTGCTATTGGCAGACTCACCACCCACAAGGGACAAGCATGGCAAATATTTGTGTCCCATCTGGGCTCAAGATTCTGAATGGCCTTCTCATACCTGAGAAGAAACTCTTGGTATTCTGGAGTACCCCTCAAACTTTTTTGGGGATTCTTGGACCCTGCCACATATGTCACACCCCCTGGTTTATTTCCATTACCTCCCTGAGGTGTCAACAAAAGTCTGTAAATTGCTTTCTTTCCTGAGGAAGGCAACAGCCCGACCTCCAAATGGCCAGAATTTGTAATGTCTGGGTGCAGAACACATGGAAAGGAATTTCTGCCTTGTCCACCAAGGCAACAGAAGTAATGAAGAGAGGAGAAAGACCTAACGACCTTTTCAAAGCTACCAAATCAAGAGTGGCAAGGCTGGAAGGGGAAAGACTCTTCCTTATAAAAATGGAGTTTGGGCATGAAGTGAGACTTAACAGCCAAATTAGAAATTATAGCTTTTTCTTTTCCTGCTTGGAGATCAAGAAGCCCTGCAGAGCACACRCATAGATTTGTCCTTTTTGAGATGTCTAAGATTACTCAGACTTCATTTATAYAAAAGGTAGCTCCTCTCTGGGGCCTCAGAGAGAATATTCAAGGAAAGAATAAAGGTAGGCTACCTCCTGGCTTGGCTTATTAGAAAATCCATCATTCTGTTGTGAGTGGGAACTGTTAGACTTAGTTGATGCTCATAGTACTCGCAGCCATATTCTTCATTTATCTCTTAATTAACTTTTCAGAACATATCAAGAATGGAAAACAACCCATCTTTTCTTCACACCTCAAAAAACTCTTTAATATTTCCTATCAGAGGCTMGAGGTTTGTTCAGCACACTGCATTCAAGAGAGGAAGAGCAGGACCATTWTCAGGCTGTATTAAAGAAATTTATAATCCTATCAAGAATGGAACCTGTATGAAAATACATTTTCATAAAAGAAGTGAAACTCTTGGATTTCATAATGTTGCTCAGTGCCCAAGGTATCTTTTACATTGCTGTGGGTGTTGCAGTCACAGTTCTGCAGCCTGCCTTTCCCTGCCAGCTCTGTATCCTCTCGCTCAGGCTAAAAAAGCAGTGTTTTCCAAATTCTCCAGGGCTGTGTTTTTCCCTTTTTGCTCTAAGTACTATTGCTCTCATGTTGCTACTCTCATGGCCTTGCATCTCCAAACTCTGCTGAGTGTCRTTATAGATTCTTCTTTTTGCTGTTGGTATGAGAATCCCACCACCTTTCCCCCGTCTCCTATCCTTGGCTGCAGTGTTTGATTTACATTGAGGGACACAATCATGCCATTCAGAGGGACCTTAACTCACTTTAGAGATGGCTGATTCAAACTTTATAAAATTCAACAAAGCCAAGTGCAAGATCCTACACTTTGGGATTCATGGCAATCCCAGGCACACCTACAGGGTGAGCAGAGAAATGACTGAAAGCAGAGAAAGGCTTGTGGGTGATGGTTGATGAAAAGCTCACCGTGAGCCAGCAGTGAGAGCTCGCAGCCCAGAAAGCCGAGGAAATCCTGGGCTGCAGCGAGAGCAGCGTGGCCAGGAGGGCACAGGAGGGGATTGTCCCCCACTGCTCTGCCATTGAGGGACCCTGCCTGGAGCCCTGCATCAGCTCTGTGCCACCAGAATGAGAGGGACATGGAGCTGTGGCAGCACCTGCAGAGAGGGGACAAGGATGGGAAGGCTGGAGCAGCTCAAAGACAGGCTGAGGAAATCGGGGCTGCTCAGCCTGGAGAAGAGGAGATTGTGTGGAGACCTCACAGCAACCTCCCAGTGTCTGAAGGGGGCCCACAGGGAACCTGAGAGGGGCTCTTTGTCCGGAACTGTGGGATGGGACAGGGAATAACKGGTACAAATTGCAAGAGGAGCTAGATAATACAATGGTTAGATTTTAGAAAGAAAATCTTTWCTGTAAGAGTGGTAAGACACTGGAGCAGGYTGCCCAGGGMGGCTGTGGGTGCCCCAAACCTGGCARTGTTCAGAGTCACATTGGATAAGGCCTTGAGCAGCCTGGAAGAGTGGGAGATGTCCCTGTCCATGGAAAGGGAGGCTGGGACTGGATACCCTTTAAGGTCAAATTCTGCCCATAATTCCAATCCAACATTTAAAATTCTTTGATTCCATGATAATATGCATRCACTGAACTTTACAACCAAGAGCAGCTCCTACCCCTTATCAAAGCATATTCCTATCACTGCTGATAGCACTATAAGCAAGAACAACAAAAGAGAGTTTGATCAGACTAAAAAATGAAAATGCAGCCACTCCAAGAAAATCTTTTTTTGGGGGGTGAAAGGATCCTGATGCACTGGAGAGGGCATCTCAGGACAGTGTTTGACAAGGGATCCTCATCACTTCTTCTCCTGTATGGACCTGGGGAAAGCCTTTCTGCTTTTTTTTTTTTTTTTTTCACTCGCTCTCTCTCCTTCTATTTCTACTATTTTTCCCCCAAAGTAACTTTCACGACTACAGTCTATGTAGTTAGTAGCTACAGACCCCACTAAGAAGCCTTTGAGCATCTGAACCCAGCTCAGCATCCTTTGTGAAGCACTAACGAAGCGGCATCTCCAGCTTTAGAGACACTGTGTTCTTGGCAGCCTTGTGGAGCTCCCAAGTAGAGTARAATGGGGATTCGAGGAAGAGGCAATTAGAAGAGTCAGAGCAGAGGAGACAGCCTCAGATCAGGATCCAAGGCTTGGAAGTAAAATCAAGACAATGCAGAAGTTCACTGAACTATGGGATCATACACCATTAAGATGATATAGAGCTAGGACAAAACTTCCAGTTAAAAGCCTAAAAAATGCAGTCAGACAGAGTTTGTGAAAAACAGCATGAAAATTGTTCAAAGGGAAGAAACATAGACATTAGAAATGTTCAGTCTTCAGACAGCTTTTGTGTTTTTAAGAAGCAAAATCATTTTATGAAAGTCTGGAGACATGGACTGACAGTACTGAAAAAGAAACAAAGCTAAAATGCTATAATAATCTATATCACTGTTAACAAGGCTTCATCAAAGTCAAGACTTTTCCGAGCAAGGAATCAAAAGATTTTGTTCTGTCAAYTCTGTAAGATGAAGCTACATCCAGGGAGTGCAATAATATATAATTATTAACATATTAACTTATAATTATTACCATTATTAGCATGTTAAAATMAAAATAAAATTATTAGCTATGAAGGTTTGGTAATATTCAGTATTTATTTCTCTTRAAAATTAATACATAAAATCTATGCTTCAGTGTTGTTCATTGTATTTGGTGTGCTAGAAAACAGAATGATTTCAAGCATATTTGTTCACGTTCTGTGTAGGAATAATCTTCCCTGCCTATGGAAGTGGTGTGAAAGTAATTTCAAAGTTATTTGAAGAGTGTCACTGTAACACATTTTGAGTAAATGACATGAAGATGAGAAGGATTGTCTGTCTCTGGCTAGAAAGAAGCAGCACATGCTTCATCCTGTACCAGATACAGCATGAGAAATACACTTCCATGTCCTGCTCTTTCCTTTCCACCAACACCACACCAAAGAGCAAGGCAGTGACAAAGAAAAGTGCCAGACCTGTGCTCTAAGTCCTGGCACAGTCCAAACCTGGGAACTGCTTTACTAGTGATGCAAATCCTGTCCTACATCTGAGTGATAATTTTAGTACCCTACATCTCCCGCATTTGTTACATCTTAACAAGCATTTTCTTCTCAATGAAATTCATAATTCCCTTTTGCTTTTCTTTTTTAATTAATTCAACTCCTTATCATATTTTCTTGATTTTTCTGAGGGGATAGCCACGCTTCTGCAAGTGTCAGCAAACAGCAGTAATTCCACAGCTATCTCAGGGAATGAAATGACACAAGGGAAGGAATAAATCTCCAGAGTCGGGGGCTGTTCAACTTATTCCACRGAGACTGACAGCCAATCTGATATCCTCTCTGGGGTCAGTGTACATAAATAGCAGCTTATGCTGTTTTTACCCTCCTAATCCCATATCTTGTATGGATTCATTTCCTGCAAATGGGTTTATAAAACGCCTTCAGAGAATGTTTAGAGATGAACATCKTAATGGAGATTACTGCCCTTTTGTTTCGAAGTTGTTTTCTCTTGCCATAGCATTTGGTCTATTTGGCAGCATGGGAATATGCCTTTATAAATAATATTATTCCCCTTAGAAAACTTCCATCTTTCTGGCTGGCTGTCCYGTATGGTCCTTAATATAAATTATTTGGGCAAAAACTTTTCAAAAGGCTGAGGTTGTTTTGGGAAGTGTTGGGGGATGGATTTCAGAAGAATTTAAGTACTGACATGTATTTTTCACAACTCCTTTGCTCACACTTTGAGCTTTGTCAATATTTTATCACAAAATGAACAGGAGATAATGGATTTAGTCRCATCTTTCCACTTGTTCCAGGGCAGGTAACTGAGTGCAAAGACCTTGGTCMCCAACAAACCATCCAACGTGTTTTCTGCCTGCATTCAACACCTCCAGGCCCTGGGGCAGCCCTCACTTTGCTGTTAGCTTATTCAAAGGTGCCCAAAAATGTGGGCAARCATGGAACAAGGTTTTAGATTTTGGTTCCTGTGAGAAAGAGTAGGTTTGGTTTACAAGCCTGAAGATCTGATCAATAGGAAGTACAAAATTGCTCCATTAATTTTTCAACAGRAAACTTTGTTAGCTGGAAGATATTGTGTGTTATTTTTCTTTCTAGATCAAAAATGTGTGAGAAAAGTAACCAARTCATATTGTAGAGGAATTATTCCTGCAACATAATGGAAAAAATAGTATGGTTTGGTACAAATATTTTTTTAAATATAAACAAAGGAACAAAGGCTCACCTTGAGGCTAAAGTAATACATGAGGAGTCAGGAGATAAATGTWAATTTCCTGCACCTAATGCTTTATGCCTGTGTGACTTTGAATAGTTCATATGTAGCTCAGAACTGCTCCCAAGGAAGTCAGTGACAAGTCTTATAACTTTCAGTGGTAAAATATTTATGGTGGCAAAATGTGAGACCCTGAAGCACTGTAAGATGTGTTTGATGCAGATSTGTGGAGTGACCTCATAAAGGAGTTGTGATCTTGGGCCTAACTGTACATAATCTATCTGAATTTACTGGCTTTACTATTTTTCATAGCTATGCAGGTTATAAGAGCCCCAAGTGTGCAATGCAATGCAGTAAACTGTAGTAAAATATGAGAAATAATATATCAGCAATCATAACGCRATACAATTTAATTATAATTATTATGTACAACATCCTTACAAAACTTAAAGTTAGAAAATCACTTCAAATGCATTCATATCACAGAAAATGTGATGAGCAGCAGTCATGAAGAGAAGGCACAAAAGAGAGGTCCTAGCTGAGCTSTGGAACTCATTGCCCCTGGATGGGGCACTTACTAAAAGTTCAGCAGGACATTGTTTATGCTCATGGAGAGGAAATCCCCTGAGAGCYGCTAAATTCTTAGTARCTATAACTCACTCAAATTCTCCCCRAACTGCTGGAAGTCRGAGGCTCATAGAGCATTCAGAAAATCATCRTGTTCTTATTCTCTACCTGGAAATAATAGAGATTCAGCCACAGTCAGAGAGAGGACTGACAGCTGCACAGAACTGTGTGCAGGGAGTGAACCTGCMCAGGGAACAGTGTGGTCCCTATATCCTTGCAGAGGGAGTCTGTAACTCCAGGCTGCCATGGAAAATGGCTCAGAGGGGAAGCTGATTTAGCACATGGCTATTTTAATCATGTCAGTGATCCCTCTAATATTGGGTCTTAAATCAGTAGCGCATTTACTGCATTACAGAAAGCTCTGAAGCCTGGAAAGGAGAAAGAGTCCCTAAGCTGTAAGCAAACCCCAGTGAGTGGGTGGCTGTGAGGGGATGGAGGCGAAGGCATTAGCAAATTTTGTCTGGGGAGTAAGTGTGAGTGAAGTGTAGCATGATGGGAATTCCAGGTCACCATTCTSAACACAAAGTTATTAAAAACTGGCTGATGAAGCATCTGTGGCCTGGGAAGAGAAAGATCAGTGCTGGATGGCCACGTCTGCAAATGCACAAGGATTATCTTCCTGCACACCTGGCTGGGGCCATACACAATGCTAGGGGTGTAGTGCTCCAATYTATGCCAAGGAAAATCTTCTAAAGTGACAGGAATTACTGAGATTGGCATAACTGATCAAACAGAAGGTACCAGCTCTCAGCTTAGGGTAGTTTTCTAGAYTGATAGATTATTTCTTTCATTTAATACATTTGCCTGAAATTTTCCATTGTAGTAATATTTTCTTTAGAATGCGATCTCAGAAAATGAAAAAAAGCTGTGGGTAGTTGTTCCTACAGTGTGAGGTCTGGTGCAGAGGTTCCCCTGTTTATTAGATATCTTATTTATTAAAGGTATGATCAACTATTGAAGCATCATAAAATCTTGGTTCAGGGCCAAGGTCCAAAAGCCTGATAGTGTTGCACTGTGTTCCTTCAGAGAAATAATGTTCACATTTGCCTTGAAAGTAGTAATGTCTGGTGGAATTACACAGCTGGTGTGCTGGCTGAGTTCAGCTGTAAAAAAAAGTAATCTGCTCAGTCTGCCCTCAGGTCTGTTCTTGCCATTTGGTGTCAATTGGCCATAAAAGAGAACTTTCCCTGTGAATCATCAGATTACATTAGGGGATCTAATCATCTACATTGCTATTTTAGACAAAAAAAACTTTACAGGGATTTTTCTCCTCAGATAAAATAACTTGCAATAAAGAAAAGGCCATAATTAACATTAACATTTATTTTCTCTCTCATGTAATCTCACAAGCAATTAAAGGTTTGCACTTTATGGACCAGTAGTGGTAACCAAATCTCTTCATAGGTGCTATCCTACTGCAGGTTGAAGTAGGAATAATATTTTGGACCCACTGAAAAAATTTTGCAGTTTCTTTCAGGAAGGTAGGACTTAATTTTAAAAGGCTAACTTACATTTCAAAATGAAACACTCTTAGTTTTGTGCAACAAAAATAGTGGACATTTAATATGCAAAAATAACATAGCTTCTTCAAAATTATTCTCAGGAGAAGGCATGGCAATTCTATGTCTTCAGAAAGTTGCAAGTGTTTATTTTCAGTGTGCAAGATCAAGACATTAAAATTTTGTTGACTTTTATGTGAGTTAAGATAGATGTAGGTACTGGGATGGCCAAGCAACTGGAAAGAGTTCACTGTCTCTGTATGATGCAAAAAAAAAAACAAAAAAAAAAAAGAAAAAAAAAAAAAAGGAGGATTTAAAAATCTTTTTCTGCACAGCTCTTTACCTATCTCTCTGACACTGCCTCAGATACCAGTTCTCCTCTATGAAAAGGATGTGCATTTTATCATTGTCTCTATGTAAGTTGAATTTTTGTCTCAAGCCTGCTGTTCACAGCAGTGGAGTAAACAATGCCTTTTTCGTGACTGGACAACACTTGAACACAGGCAACTGCACCGCTCTGTAATTACATTTATAAAGCATTCAGTGARTAAATCACAGAATGTGTTCTGCCTCCAAGTGCAAAAGTAAATTCAGGATTTTAGAACATCATTGCTACTCTTCCTTCAGAAAAGATTTCAGTGAAATTAATGAACTTGAAGACCCATGAGGTGTCTCTAGTAATATCCAATATAGTAAGTGACCATTTCCTATTCATCCTGTCTCACAGGACAGTAGCCCTGAAGACTGAGCCCCAAGTTCCTTAAAACCAGCTATACTCTGTAAAATACAACCTATATTAACAGGAGGTAAGATCAATTTTTTTATTACTAATATTTTGACATTTTTATTTCATGATCATATAACTCTCTAAATCTCCAGTAAGTTTTCTGCCTCCATACAAGTTCCTTAAATGTGAACTAAAACCTTTATAAAAATTGATTAAAACTGATATTATGATCAATAGGTGAGTGTCTGTTATGAAATATAATCTTGAAGACTGCATTGATTTTCCTGAAATGACCACATATCTTCCTGGMGCCTGAGTACAGTTCTGAGAGTACAGAACAAGCACCTGGGAATGCACTGCCATCAAATACATCTTTGCAGCCATCAGAAAAGGTCTGGAGTTAGTGGCACTGCTTGGAATGGAAGTCTGGGGGGTAGTCAAAGATCCCTTCTGGTTTCACAAAGTATGATGGATATGCATCAGAGYACTGGTAAATATTTTAGTCTCTTTCTCCCCTGCTCTCTTTTTGATTTCTGAGTCTCTCACTTGGAGCAAACATCAAAATGACACTGATTAAAAGTACACAAATATTTGCAGCATATTTATAGTGCTCATGCCAAATTTTTCTTTTATTCTTTTTTCCTTTTACTTGTTCTATACCTGGCTATTAACACAGCAGGTCAAATCAAGCATTTACAGACATTTCAAAAGCTGGTTTGAGCTTTTGCCATTGTTGAGATCTGGCAGAAGTAAAGACCACAGCAAGACATCTTATACTGAAATCTGTGACAGGCAATTTTTTTGTGAAAAGGTTCGGATAAGTACAAGTGCTTTCTCACAAATCCATTCTGGTAAAGGACAGAAAGAGATTCCTTTCCAGGGCAGCTCATCCTACCTACCTGACAATTACCTGAAAGCAAGAGAAGCAATCTGCTAGAGCTGCCTCTTTGTCTTTACAGATTCAGTGTGCTCACAGAACATTTATTTTAAATGCATGTGTCTTTTTTGGAAGAAAAACAAAAAGAGATAAGAAGAATCCCTTCTAGAGATCTTCAGTTYAGCTTCTAACATGAAGGGAGGGTGAAAAACAAAACCCACTATTAAGATTTTGTGCCTCTGTGTTCGAAACTTATATCTTCACTGTGTCTGATGTTGTCAAGAAGTTTACAAGATCAGTTCTGTAGAGATTGTTGGTTGCATTTATTCATGAAAGACATGCTGTGACAACCCACAGACAAAACAACATCGGCAATGTATTGATTTATCTTGGTTTTAATGGAGCTGTAGTGGGTTACCTTCTGAAACAATCTGTTGATAGCTATTGTAAGTAGGCCATTTTAAACATTCCTTCTGGAATGCAGAATGAAGAATTCATTTGCTCCAAAATTCCCAGAAATTAACTTCAAAGAAAAGATCATGGAATTTGTTTTCTGTGTGCCAAACACTTAAATAAAGCATTTTATTTGTGTGTCAATTGTTTCTTTCTTCCTTTTATAAAGAATGAAATTAAAAAAAAAATAAAATAAAAAAACTGAGTTTTAATGTTCTCTGCATTTTTCTGGCCGGATAGCCAATGCTGAGTCAATGAATAAAACTGAAATACAGGGAGCCTGCTGCATCTCTGTTGACTTCCACTGGAAAGAAGCATCTGATGCTAGCTCARTCACACAGGCAAGACACCCYTGTCCAAGCTGTCTTCATAAYATAATGATACYRAGTATCATTATTTTATCATTCTGTRTTTTGATTTTTTTTGTATTTTTTTAAGCAACAACTTCTAGAATGGAGAAGGGTACAAACTGTGCTTTAAGAAAAGGCAATTTTCTCAGCACTAGGAATGCAATGGTCTCTTTATTAAGGAAATGAAAAGATGTAAGAAGCTGGCTCTGAAAAGCAGTGAAACTTGAAACTGTTAATAAGAAAACACTCTAGGAACATCAGATAAAGTATAAATTAAACAAAACTTAGCTAATCTAGAAGATAGGAAAGGCTGGTGACATAGATAAAATAAAACAATAACTAAATAAGATAACAGAAAATTAGTTTSAGCTTCTGCACTGGAAGATGAGACAGGACAGGAAAACCAGATTTCATTCTGGAAGCGTGATAAATTCATGTTCTTCCCAAGCTTTCAACCGGCAGTGTTTATAAAATTCTGGCATCTGAGTATGGTGGTTGTACTTTTTTCTCTATTAGCAATACTCAGACAGATGTCTACTGCCAAAGCACAGRAAACATTTATTAAGAAAATATTTTTTTCCTCTCTTATTACTTAAGTCATGTGGCTTCAAATGTGAAATCAGATGGAGGCAAAGGCAGCAATTTATTTATTTAGAAAAATAATATGATTTCCTAATAATTCAAACTGTTTCTTCAGGATAGTAGTCCGCAAATATTCAAATTTTATTGATGCTCTAGATTGAATTACAAWATTCACAATTTACTGGTTTACTCTGCTTACTTTAATGGTTTTGGAACCTATTCAATGTCTTTATCACAGTTTTGGGAATTCTTTTCAGTTTGAGCAGCGCAAGTTTTACATCACTTATAAAAAAACTAGTCCTTTTCTTTGTCATTAGAAAAAGGAACAATCAAAATTTGTTTATGTCACCTACTATTACTGCAATTTTACATTTGATAAACATTAGCTCAAATTTGCAAAAACCTACTCACCCTTAATATYTGCAAGTAATCCCAGTGGAACTGAMAATTAGGATTTAAAGGATATTTGGTGATATGACTGCAATCTTCCTCCTGACTTAAAAGAAATTCAGGCCAGTCATAATAAGAAAAACTAGGGACAAGAAGGAGTTTCTCAATAATTTCTGAGTCATATGTGCATTTCTTAGAAATTCTGTGTCAAATACAATTTCACAGMGAGGAAAAGCATACCTGCAAATGCAGCTTTCTTTAAAAGATAGCCTGGGGCTACTAATTACTCAAAATTCTGTTTTTCAACGTGGTATTGCATTGTACATGGTCTATTAATATTTGGAACACAGCCTTAAAAGACATTTTTACTGTTATAATTGCAGGTAATGTGACTGTCCATTCCTACTCTCGTGCACCAGCTGCTTGTTTTACTCAGTGGTGACCACAGAAGATCCCCATCTTCACCACAGTAAATTCCTACACAGAAGTGTCCTGTGAAGACATGGGTCACTTTTTCTTATTGAGCCCCAGGCTGAGACAGAAAGAAGCTTCAGTGAGCAGCCTGAGCTGCTGGAAGAGAGCCACAACCAGCCTAGGCTGCGTCAGACCAAAACGCTCATTCTGTAGAGAAACCTTGTCTTTGTCACATCCAATTGCCTGCTGATCCTTGAAGAAGTTGGTATTGATTCATCCCTGCTGTCAGCCCAACTTTGAGCTTGCCCAGACTAAGCAAGCAGAAACAGAAAGGAGGCAAAGGCTAACTGCACCCTCAGCRTAAGTTATCACCTGCAAACAGACAGCGGTGGATGTGGGCTACCAGGAAAAATGGGAGCAGCTACAGCACTGCTGTGATTGATAACCTGCWTTCAGGGCTATTCCCACCTGCTGGGATCCTTCTGCAGCATTTGGCAGCCTCAGGGATGAGCTATGGTGATGCCTTCTCAAAGTAGGGCTCAMGAAGTTTGCTAAATCAGTTTAAATCTGTCCTGAAGCATAGAAAAAGGAAACTCCACCTCTCTTTTCAATGCCTCCCAATRTTTACTCTTACTCTTTTCATATTCATAATTTACTTAGAACAACTAATCAATTTAGAAGAAAAGCAAAGAAGAACATTCTGAAAGATTTGCTGAGAGAGGGATTCACATCCACAGAGGTAAATTGAAGTCCCCACACTGTTTTCTTTACTGACTCTAAGATCAATTGTAGCAGCACTCCTAAGAAGTCAGTTCTGTATAGTTATGAAACTGCATTCTGTCATTTGTCTATTGATATTTTTTTTCCTTTCCAATAAATGCTTTAATCAGTTCCATATGGACAAAAGCAATGAAATAGCCTAGACTTCAACTAGAAGAGAATATTCAGCAGTATTTTTCAGCAACACAGCATCCTAGCAGCACGTAAAACCATTTTTCTGCTTTCTGACTGCCGTTCTAGAAAATACCAAATGAGGCTCAAGTTCTTGTAATTCCTCTTTTAGGCTTTCCTTCTTAAGTCTGCTCAGGCTGACTACATAGCTGACAATTCTGTTTTGCTGGCATAATACACTTTYCTATTATAACTGTATTGCTTTCCTGTTTCAGACAAGAGGCTTTCTCAAGGGACTGGATGATGCAAGACTACATAGACATAACATGGAAACTAAGGGCTGTCACAGAACTCAGCTCCTGCTGCATCTTGGATTTGTATCTCTTTAGTGCAAATAAAGAGGCTGACTTGCAAAGCAGAAAAAGTCACTGAGTGTGTCCCACCCAACATAAACACACCACGGTACATATTAGTATTTTTCCAGAGAAATAAAGTGCGAGGAAAAGTAATCTCAATAGAAGAAATGTTAAGTATGCTGCCTAATAAACTTCTGAAAAAATGCTGGACCTCCTTTCATAGTGAGAGCAGTATTAACACTAGGACAGGACAGCACAACAAAGGAGAATAGAATATAGAATAGAATAGAATAGAATAGAATAGAATAGAATAGAATAGAATAGAATAGAATAGAATAGAATAGAATAGAATAGAATAGAATAGAATAGAATANGAATAGAATAGAATAGAATAGAATAGAATAGAATAGAATAGAATAGAATAGAATAGAATAGAATAGAATAGAATAGAATAGAATAGAATAGAATAATTCAATGCAATACAATAGATCCAACCATCTTCTAGCCAAAGAACTTGATATTAAATGCAGTTCAGGATGTCACTTCAGTGGCTTTGCTTTAATATCAATGCAGACATTTGATCTTCACCACCTTGGTCTTTAGTGTGAAATAAGAGCACCTGTACTCACCAGAAGAATCCTAATTCTGCACTGCCTTACAGTCATGAATGCAAAGTGAGTACGGATGTCATGGTGATGGTGGCTTTTAACAGTCTTGGAACTTTCTTTGCTAAAGTGGAACTGATTGCTATAAGGGAAAAGGCAATGAAGATCCAAATCTCAGCAGTGCTGGGAAAAATGGTCTTGTCATCCTAGTTACATACAGAAGCCAAAAGTTTGCCTCTGTCTGTCAGTTTAGGTAGGTTTCATGACTCAACTGTTTTACTAGAATAGCAARAAGAATATGGGCTGATGTTTAACCATTTGCACAGGTAAAGAAAGCTACCATTAAAGAAGTATAACCAAGTAATTGCATCAAAATGCTTGGTTACCTAAACAGAAAATKATGAATCTGATGCTGGTTCCAATCTCTATCCTGTAACTATTGTGAAGACTACATAAAACTTGGTTCACTATTGGGATTTAAATCCAAAAGAACTGATAAACTGTGGCAGGTTAGGATTATCTAATTGGATTTTTTTGGTTTTCTGCATTTCAACTTAAAAGAATAGTATTTTTCACTGAATAAGGGAAACATTTGAACTGTTGTATTACTTTGAACTTTTCTTATAATTCTTTGCTAAAATAAAGGGTGTACCTTTTGTATAACTCGAATTTTACCTGAAGTGRTAAAAAAATGGTAAATGTTGGAGTTTAACATTGTTAAAAGCTGGTAGCAATATGTTCCAAGTTCAGCTGTTGCTTCTGTTTATCTCATTACCTGATCATGTTTTACCTTAATCATGGAAAGTCAATACACAGYTTGACAGTCTGTGTTTCATTATCAGCATTAATAGCAGGTATCATAATGAAGAAATGTTGCWCATAATTACATGGTGAATTAATTAAAATAGCTTCCCTACACAAATGTAAAGGCAACAAGCAGCTGCTGCAGTAAGAGGGTGGGGTATGGGGACCACTTCCTGATTAAACTCTTCTGGGGTATGGGGACCACAAACCTGATTAAACTCTTCTTGACACTTTTCTTTCAGTGGGAAGGTGTTTCAGTGATCAAGCCTATGATGTACCCTGAAACTGTCCCTGTGTGACAATGGGAGCACCTGGATGCCAGGGAACACTATGTAGGACAGCAATCTGTACCTCACATAGCTGTAATGGCTGRTGAGCRTTAGAAAAAGTTCATCTTTAAGGGMCATTAACATTAACAGTCACTGGCATTTTAATCAATATAGGAAAATATTGAGAGACCTGTTGAGAGCCCAGCCCTCCTCTCTTTCACAGCCAAATTGTCTGTGCATGCTGCAACAGCACATTCTGTAACTTCTAAGCACTGTGTATGCATTACACTAGATAAATTTTAACTAGCTACTGTTAAATTTGTCATTAGAGAAAATGAGTAACTGAGTTGTGAAATATGAAAGCTCTTCTAAAAGTGCAGTTTCAGAGAATTAATTTACCTCTTAACAAAGAGTATTGAAATACCAATCAACTTACCACAATTAAAGACTGGCATCACTGATAGGATTTGCAGAGCWATTAAAAAAACAGTGTTAAACTCTTCCTTATTTATTGGATTACTTAATCCTTTGGCACTTTGCTATGTGCTAAAATTCATGAGTTTATTAAAAAGAATTGCAATTGTATGCATGTCAGGCATCCCAACAGAATTCAACTAGATTTTATCTCGTGTTGTAAGCTAAAGGAATATCAGAGGAGTTATTGCAAAGAATTTATTTCTCAGGTTCTCCACTGAGCACGGGGCTTGCTGGACAGTATGTTTGAGAGTTCAGACATTCACACTATGAAATGCTTCCAAATCCAACCTTAGCCCCAGCTGAATGTTCTTTTTTTTATCATTTCCTTTTTATTTATGATTCACCACATTTATTAAGATAAAAGCTTGCATTGCAGAAACAGTCTAAAGTATACCCCCTACATACAAACTGATCTCCAGATTACCAGCGAAATTGCTGTCTTTGTATACTTATGGGCTGACGTGATAACTGAAAATAACTTCCATTAGCACTATAAAAACTCCAGCTGATACCAAATGAATTTCATTTGATACCAGCAGAGAAAAATATTGGCTACTGAGATATTCTTTGTTCATGGTTATTTACAGTTAGCCATAATCTGTGTACTGTTCAGGAATCAGAAGTCCCCAGATGTTTTTCTTTACATCATGTTGTTAAACACAAGCTTTTCCCTGTCTGAATAGCTAACATTCATATTTTCATATGGAATTCTTCTCTCTTGCCYGGTAGGGTTTCTGTCTCTTTCATTCATTGCAAAAAGCAGTTCTTGTAAAGGGGCTACAGTAGCTTGACTACCACCTTTTTATTTTATTTTACTTCTGCAGCATTTGCTGAAAAGGTTGCTCTTTAGATCCACTGAAGGTTGAGGTAGCCAATGTTGCAGGCCGTGGTGAAATTATGCTTTCCTTCGTACCATACTGCACATGCAGAACCAGGGCACTTTTGTGTAAAGACAAGACCAAGATTCCACACAAATATTTAATGTCACTGCATCCCTAAATCAGTGATTACGTACATCGTCTGCTGAAGGGCGAGTCAAAGAGGTCATGTTAGCCCATTTCAATGGATCAGGGAAAAAACATAACTTGATGGCTAATTGGAATGCTCTGGTGCCAGTGGATAATTCCAATGCTTTCTTCCAAAGCACAGAGAGGCTTTTTGGTTGCCATGAGATCCAGATGCAGATTACTCTCAGTATGCCTTTGCTGTGCAATTAGTGACTCAGAGTCAAAAAAAAAAATCAAACCCCAAAATATAATAAAAAGCCATAGTTAAAATTTATTTGCTATCTTTTGGTTTATGCAAGAAGAATGTCATAAAAGGAGAGGTCAGTGAATTGCTTAAATGTAAGTTCTTGTAATTTAAARATAGCTTTTCTTTTTTTGTACTTCACTTACTTCTTCTTGGTTTCATTCTTCAATGTAGATATAATTTAGAATTTTATTTCACAAAGACCTTTTACGTAGGGTTCATTTTTTCTGTCTTGTGTTTCCCTACTTTTTTTTTCAATGTATTTACATATTTTCCAAGTTTTTTATATTTTAATTTTGTTTTGTCTATCTAGAACTGGTAAACATCAGGCTTCAAATGAAATCAAATTATTTAAATCTTCCTTGCAGTCAGAAAAGAAATAGATGCTCAAATGCACTTCTGATTCTCATCCAATCTCTGCTATTCCCACTTAGGTGTACTGGGTGCTGCTGGATACTGCTCAGCACAAGTAAGGACAGYAGGAATATGCTCCCTGGTAGGTTCCACTAGCAAGCATGAAAGAGGAAATATCAGCTATTAGAAAAGGTCATTTTGTTGGAAAATTATATAATATAATATAATCTGATTTCATACGTGCATGTCCAGCACTCATTATTTTAGAAAAAAATGTGCTGATAAAAAGCTATACATGTGTACACATGCTATACAATCAAAACTTTTAACATTTACAAATGTTACCTTGAGTACATCAGATGCTAGACAGCTTCCCACTGACTTAGCCTAAACATTTTCTGAAGGAATTTTCAAAAATTTTTCATCTGTCTCCTTCATTGAGAGACTTTTCAAAATAGAGATTTTTTTCAGTGACTCTCACTATAAAATCTTCTTAGCTGTTTAAATATTTGTGGTTTGGTTTTGTTTCGGAGTTAGAGAATAATCTTTTCAGTATAAACTTCATGACCACCCAGAAATAACAGATTAATTGCTTATACCAAACTCAGAAAAATAAAYAAATTCTACCATTTCTTTACTCTTAGGAATACTGATAGGATATTTATTTCTCCAGGCTWCTGACTTAGATCTACCAGGGCAAATAATGACTCTGGGCCTTTCTGCTGAAACACCTTCTCTATGCAGTTTAAGCCTTCAAAAGGAGTTGAAATTCTTCTGTTCCCTGAAAAAAAACTAAACAAAACAAAAGACTAAAACAGTGGAATGAATGAAAGTAGGCAGCTTGAATTTTTGCAGGTTTTTAARGTTTGTTTCAGCTCTTGTGACTTAAGAAATAAGATTTTCTTTTGGTCACCGAGCAACTCAGTCTGCTGCCTCATAGTTCTCAACTTACTACAGATCATCTATAATGCATTTTTAATCATGACAATTTAAGATCTTAAAACCCACCATTATTTTTGCTTCCCCAGTGTTCAAGAACCTGGAGCCAACAAGTTTTTCCTCTTAGAGATTTGTTATAGAAAACTGTGACAGTGAAAAAGTGTGAATATCGCAGTGTTGTTCTTTACTTCAGCACTGGTGTTCTTTATTTCTGTATAGCACTGCTGTAGTTCCTTATTTCAGCACTGGTGAAATAAAGAACCAGATTTGAGACTGATGTGATGAAGTCCAAAAAAGCAGAACATGACAGAGCTGCCTTAGCCTTAAAGTCAGGAATTTTAAATTTACTGATCTACTTCAGCATTGAAAAAGGATCTTGTAAAGAAGCRATGAGGCCTAAGTCATAACTCAGGATATATAATCTTTGGGTTATGTATAAATGCAAGTATGTGATGACTTTCATGATCAAAAAAGTGGAATGAGACTCATCCCTGACACCTATTTTCTCCAGAATCTGTCAGTGTTTGCACTGCCAAATCCTCTGCACTGAGCCACTCAGTGACCTTCAAAATGCCTGGTATCAAGGTCTGTTCAGCTGACAASTGGCCAATTTTCCAAGATAATGACAATGGAGAAGTAGAGATGCATATTGTCTGTTAGGCAGCTTAAGCTATATTTACTGTTGAGTAAGTGTTTTGTTTCTATGGAAAAAACAGAATGGGAGTCCTTTAAGCTCTGATCAGATTGACAGATTGGAAACATAATGCTGAAAGATTGCTTACCCTGCAGCTAAGCCTGTATTTTTAAAATGAGGTTACACACTGAAAAGCTACTGAATAAATGGCCCGATTTTTATTTTATTATTTATTTGGATTTATGAGTATGTAGCAAGTGGGTAAACTGTGTTTTGACATTTTAAAACCCCCACAAATCAAACTACAAAGGGAAAATGAGCAGCAAGCACCATTATGTACCAGAGAGTGGTAAGGAGGTAATCCTCATAAAAGATCTCAGAGTATCTTATTTTCTGGCTTTCCCAGCCTGAATCACTCCTGAAACCAAGGGAAAACCATCAGTTCTGTGGCACACTATGAAGGTTAGACTAGTTTTCAGTGGATCTAGACTACATTCACTATTGCTCCCTTTTCCTTGCCTTTGCTAAGAGCAGTTCTAGCACTGTTTTACACATTTCTCTGTCAGTACAGAAACAGATAGAGTTGATTTTGATCGCTGTTGAAATTCCATTCAGATCCTGCCAGACAAGCCAGCCTTCTTCTAACTTGTGCAGGTACAGCAAGATAAACAAGCACAGCAGGTGATACGAGAAATTAATTAATCTTTCTGTCAAGGATGGACCTGCCCCAGGGGACACGAGTGCCTGTTCACAAGCTTTCTGCCCATTCGCTTTTCTTTGCAGGGCTGACAGTGTAACACACTCTTGGATAACACAAAAAAAGGAAGTAGSTATGAACAGTCTGAAAAAGCCTCATTTTTTACCATCACCCTCTCCAGAGGATCATCTTCTCTACCACAAAGCCTAAYCAACACTCAAAGATGACTACACAGGTGTCTAAGAGAGAATTCAAATTGATCAAAATTTTAGAGTTTGAGTTCTGGCAATTCCTCATTTACCAGAATAAAAGAGATCTTAATCTTGTACACGGTTGCATCTCCTTTCTATGTCCTTCCTCAATCCAGATTTTTTTGTACAAAAATAGGGTGCTACTGTGATGATCAGGAGAGGTGTCATTCACATAGACAATAATTTGGCATCCAAAACCTGTTGTTTTATGAATACCTAGGGGCCATTTTCATACTACTCAAATTAATCATTCAGGTAACTGATAAAGATGTCTGAGCACCAGAGAGCAGTGAATGATTCAGATCAACGGATATCCAGGGCTGCCAATGCCAGTTCCACAAGGAGCCAGGGAAGACAAGGAGTTCTGATGCCTGATGGACGTTTGAAGTCATCACTTCATGTAATTTTGTAATGATCACTTCATGTCATCATTTCCCTCTGCTGCCCACTTAAGCAGGAGCTAAGGTCTCCCAGTCATGAGTGATGGGTATCTCTCCTCCACCTCTTGAACTCCATGTAACAGCAATAACTGGAGTAAAGTTCATTATTTAACCCTGATTACTTATCTAGACTAGGATAACCCCTAACAGGGAAAAGGAGAAGCGCTTCCAATGGCCAGGTCTTCCCACTTAGCTCAGGCATTTTAAGTATCTGTCTTAGCTGAGATGAACTCTGGAAACATCCACCTCCCTCTCCCTCTTAACTATGGAGTGAGATAACTGGTTTAATCCAAGCCTTATCCTTGGACAGATAAGATTTCATCATCTGTAGCTCTGCTAAATAAATGACAATTCTAACAAACAAATTTATTTACTCAGACAGCCGGTAGATATATTTGCTCTCATGTCAGGATTAARTTGCTATATTATCAATACACTGTAACAGTTTTCTAATATTTGCTTTCTAGAGACCTCTTGTTTCAATCTATTCAATTATTGATTGATGGATATTCTCAAGAGGCCACTGAAGTTAATGAAAAGTCAAATCAGCCTCAAGTTCTGCACAAATGTGTCTTGTCACATACAGTAAAACTTCAGTCATGCATATACTCTCATTTTTACCTTATCCTGATTCCAGTGCTAATGAATCCAGATTATATTATTTAGCTGGTCAAAAAGATGCTTTATTCTTTGTTCTGGGAGACTGGCCTTTAGGGTGTGTTCTATAAAATAGCTGGTTCTGTAATATATGTATTATTTTAAACTGGTTCATTTWGCAGTGGAAGAAAGAGATAAACATGAAGAAAAATCCACAAAATAAGTAATACCACATGCTTATAGGATATGTGTGTATTTGGGCTATTTACTGGACTTCAAAAACTGTACCCAAAAAAAATTTCCTCTTAATTTAGCTTTTGTGATTAGGGAAATATCTTTTGCTTGTGCATATGCCACAAAATCTGATCTCAGGATTCAACAGCATTTCCTTAGGATGGTGGCCCCATGGAGATCAGCAGACCCTCACTGCATTTGTTGAAGTCTATAAGACAATGGATAGGGTGGTCATTCTAAAATTTTTATAATCATTGTTTTGAATTTCATATAACACAAGTATCCATTTGGCTTCCTTGGCTTGCTGCATTCACTTTTCTGATTGTCTAGAGCTTTCTTTTAAAGAAAACTCTTCATCTCTTTTTCACATATACCACTCTGTGCCAGAGTTCTGCACATTTGTGTCCCTTGAAGTACAGCTGATCTCTGCCATATTCCATATCCTACTTGCTCATCCCATTCCCATCAGCTGTTTTTGCCTTTTCTAGGGCAGGGTGACCTGAAAAATTAAGGCAGTCTTATAATATGACTAAAATCTAAATATAAGTGTACAATATAAATTATATTGATGGCACCACCTCTCCCCATCATTCCTCTATATTTAGGCTATTTTCATGTGAATACATGAAATACATGAATACAAAAAAAATTGGATCCTTAGGGAATAATACAATCTCTGCATTTTATTCGAATAGTCCTTGATTCCAACAACAGTTGCTGAACTCACGTAGGCAGACAACACAACGTCTGTGCTCATTGTTGATGCAATAAAGGACATCATTTTCCACAATCTGCTCGGCTTTGATGCCTGACTTAAGCATGCCTCAGAAGTAGCTGAAGTTCCTGGTGCTCAGTGAGAGGGGATGGTCTTTCTACCCAACATAGCTGCCAAAACTCTTGGGAAGAACCTTTCATGTATGGAAGTAAAGCACTTTAAAATCCRTTTCTGGTAAATATTTCATGTTTCCATTCAGAGTGCAAGAAAACAAAAGGAATACTGAGCTTCTCTGTCAGGTCATGGTATGTGTCCTCCTGTGCCTCTCCTGAGAATAAATAATGCTGCCCTGGAATGATCTGAGCAATAGTTGGCCATTTTCCAGTCAGGAATGCAGGAGAGTTATATAAAGAACCCGGGCAATGTCAGCAGTAAGCAGCAGATTCTTGTCTGCCCCAGTGATGGCTGGAGAGGGGCATGCCCTCAGCTGAGCTTGCCTTGGGCCTTTTGATCGTTCCTTTTGAGTTTCTTTCACTCTGGATAAGTGCTGCAGTTGCTAGACCTCTGCATACAGGGTGACACAGCCTGAATGTACCTAGCTTTTTATCATTCTTCAGGAATTTAAGCGAGAACCTGCTGTATGGCTTTAGGAAAAAAAGCAGGTACCCATCTCCCAAGAAACAGTCATTTTTCAGGGAGACTGTTCACAGACAATTWCTAATAAACTCCAGAGCAGCTGTCAATTAAATAGGGAGCTATCAAGAGAGCTAAGCTACATAAAAAAGTATCAAGCAATCCTGCAAAGGGAAGACACCAGGTTGCTGTCTCACCCCAGGATAGGTTTTAATCACTGCTAGTGAGTATTGTTTCCTCCAAGGTCAAAAATGTCAGGGTAGTTTTATTCATGCCTGACTCTCACATCAAACATGAACATATCTGCATATCATTTTCAAATGCAGGGCAGGTCCTGATCCCTTGGCTACTTGCTGATTGCTGTGACTTCTGTGAAACATAGTGAACTTGGGTACTGACAGAGAAATAGGCTCTTTGGAGGAAGAAGATGATGTTGCTAATGGGCAAAAAAACATCATTTCCCTAAAAAATTGTATACTTTGCAGACATCATAAATGTTTCCTCAAACATTGCATACTGATGTGAAAAACTGTCTTAAATAGCTGGGGGGAAAAGYGTTTACTTTGCAATGTTAAGACATTAAACTATAAAATGCCTCAACTTATTTAAATCTGTGTACACCAACATAAAGAGTACTTAACCCCAGATGTTGTAGAAATATGATCTGCAAASGAGTAACAGCAGATTTAGAGGCTGGATATCACAGGGAACAAACTTACTCCTCTGCCCAAGAGTTCCCTTTTTCTTTGTATGTCAGTTGCTTTGGTTTCTAGGTTGGAAAAAGGCAAAAGAGAGAATATTTGATTAGAGAGAATAAACTCCCATTAGCACTTCGAGATATAACAGTGCAACCCCCTGGCTCTGCTACAGCACGATGCCAGATGAAGCCACAATGGAATTAAGTTTTCCATACAGAGAGAAACATACACTCTTTGTTCACTGTCCTACGCCCCAAATTCACATGGGGAGAGGAGGCACTTCTCACCATGTGGAAACTGTTAAAAGGACGTGAAAACAAATGTTTTTAATTGAAATTGTCATTGCTGAGCCAGACTGCTGTCTGGGGTATCTTGCTGAAAAGTGACAGCAACAGCAGGGAAACAATGTAAGAGATTGTAAAACCAGTTTCCGTTATGCACTAATTTAGGGACCACATATGGGATGCTATCATGTTGTTTATTTTAAGACCTAGCACTAAGGGTGGAAAGCCTCTTGTTGGTGCAAGGCTGAGAGTTGGGGAGAAAGCACAGTCCAGGTTGGGACTGGCAATCTGTGCTCCTCYGCTGCTGGCCTGCTGTGCAGCTTTGTGCCACTCACGTCACCCTCCCTGCCTGTGTCTCCTCTCAAGCTCTGTGCTTATTCTGTCTCTTGACATCACCATTTCCCTGGGGATGGAGGCAATCTTTTGTAGTGCATGCTTAAGTACCACTGCAATACCATTGTGAATAATAGCAAGTAATAGTTTGCACCACTAAATTGTCTGTGGAAGGTTCTGCTTCCCTTTAGTCCAGCTCTCCAAATTTATAGCAGGAGAGTCTGACAGAGGCTTGTCAATCCTGGAACAATTCTTTCTAAAGAATAATATTTCTTTAATTCCTATTCAAAAAAAYCTTTTTTATATTTGCTCATTTTGACTCAGTGACATCTTGAAAGTTTGACTGTGTGAATTCTGTTCACTCAGGCCTGGGTGCTTCAGAGGTGTCACCACTGAGCACCCATCAGCAAAGCACCCAGCACAGGGTCAAGCTCTCCTCTTCAGCTCACCCAGAGAAGATCAAAGCTGCGACACATCAGCCCTACTTCTCTTYCTCACATGAATATTTATAGCCAAGCCATGTTCTTTCAGGACAGGTATCTGAAGCTGATGCTGGTATCTGGATGTCAGGCAGAAAGCTGAGAGCTGATGTGTGTGACAGCTCTCCAGCACTTCCCTTTCAGCTCCTGCTTTAAAGCACCCTTGAAACCCAATGTCATCTAATTTTCTTCTGGTTTTACACAAATTAACCCCGCAAAGGATGAAAGGAGATGAACCTCAGAATGAGAAGCATTTTGATTTTTTGCTTCTATAAATCAGATAGAAAGGCTTCATCTCTTTAAAGGAATGTGGAGAAAGCAACTCTTGCTAAGCCAGACTGATCTTTCTGAAATCAGAAGACAGAGGTATTSTCAATTCTGCCAAAATGGTCTCAGTGACGTGAATAAACCTGATAATATATTCAGGTAGGCCAAAACTAYCTGCTTCTCAATCAGTTCACAGAATGAACAAACTACAAGCAAGCATTTTATGTTTCAAACAAAACGGAACCTAAATCAAAGAATTAGTGCAATTTTGTATGCCTATTCAGAGAATTATATAACACTCACACTACCACTGAATTCATAAACAGCCATACTTCTCCTGCATGCTCTTGCCTCCCTAGTTCTTGAAATATTAAAACCTTCTTGATGCATCCTTTGGACTCTTGATTTAACCACTACATGAGCGAATTAAGTTTGTACATATGTGCAATGCAATGTTCATGTGAGCTGCCTCTTCACTGTGCATCTTTCACATGGATTTAGGAATTCTTTGGGCACGTGGCAGTGGCAGTTTGCAGACCATTCTGGAGTCATGCATATATGGCAAGAATTTGACTGCTGCCTCTTCCCCCTGGCATGGGGAAGTCCAATCCCCAGGCTCCAGTGGGGTCCATGATCTGCTCAAGGTGTTCTGTTTAAACATATCCAGAGTCTCTTCACCATCAGCCCCCCTTCCAAGGGAGTAGTCTTGCTCCCCCAAGCAGTCTCTTCTATCCTTGTCCCTCAAGTCACATTTTAAGCACATATCCCACTGCCTCCTGAGGATGCTTCCAATTTTAATTCAAAAGCCATCTCCCTTTGACACAGATTTGTGTCTCCACACTTTTGTAATGGAAAATTATGAGCAGAAATAAATAATCATGAGCCTCTGGTACCAGAAAGAATTTGTCCCCTAAAGGAAGGAATCCTCAGCAATTTCAGTTGTCTGCATAATTAATTTTTTTGTGTCCCTCATTTGGAGTCTGTGTCACACTTTGCAAATCCACACCAGGGCACTGCAGCTATTGCTTTAGGGCACGACTCGTTTATATTCTCCAAGTCCCATTTTGGAAGCCTCAGTCCCACTGAGTAGTTATGACACATTCAAGGAATCTCACTGATACCAAAATGACTAACTGTGTGAGTGCAACTCACAGTATCAATAAACTACGTGACCTACTCAGCAAATTGGTGTTGCTTTGCAAACACATTGCAAAGCAAGGTAGAGGCTGTGCATTACTGTGCAGAAGRAACGTGTGGAATCACCATCACCTTTACCTCACAGCTGGTTGAGGTGGGGAAGGAGAGGCTGTTTTGGTTTGTTTCTTTCYTAAAAGATTTTTATTGGTTCAAAGAGAAAATACGTACTGGCTGGGGAATAGTAAACAATGCCTGAGTACAGGAAGCTGGATTGAGCAATCGTTAGACAAGTGAGTGCTGAGCAGATGTGATCTTCACATAGTTTGTTTCATTTCCTGCAGTTCAAATGTGTATTATTGTTAATATTAATCTCAGTGYAAAACTCAGCACTAGACATGAAATATTAAGCATGCTATGAAAATGGTAGGCTTTGTGAATGTTGTTAAAAAGTCAGTCAAATTCAGAATCCCATCTAAAAGCACCTTTCAGCTTTTCCCCCTGCTTCCACAAGTGTCTGTAGTATCTTATTATTCACATACTCATGTTATGCCATTGACTACTCTCTAACTGCAAATGTAGAATTCACAGGCTGACATTTTTTTCATTACTTATAACCACTTCAGAAACAGCTCAAATTGAACTCTATTTTCTATGACATAAATTACTTTGGTTTTGAGTTCATAACTATAAAGAGTGTTATTTTTGCCATGACTGTCACAGGATATCTCTCATCTTATTCTAGAGTCCCTGTTCTACATTGAGCGTGAATAAATCTGGGTTGTTTTGTTTTTTGTTTTGTTTTGACTTGACTTGTTTTGTACTGTTGTCTTCATTTTTTTTAAGGTCAGAACATTCAATGTGAATTTTGGCCAGCACAATAAGTGTTTTTGCTGTCCTTCCTTTGAAATAAGTGTTACTAACCTAGAGCCTGCCCTGAATTTTACTTTTGTTTCTGTAAAGCTGCTGCTATGCCATCTCTCCTTTTAGATTGACCTCCCTGAACACAGCTGCTATTTTTTATGCATTCCACTCCACCAGAKCTTTGACTTATTTAAACAATGAAAAGAAAGCACTGCCTCTACCTTTTTCCCCTTGAGAGGAGACTCTGCTCCATAATTATGAATAATTCCCCTAAGATGGTGATGTGATTGGGTTAGCAACTGAAGTGTTTGAGCAAAGATAACCTGGGTTGATTTAAAAAAATAATAGTTCAATAGATTTTAAGGTCGTAGGAGCTGCTTTAATCATAWGACTCACATTCCTACAAAACAGTAGACTAATTCTTATCTGAGTTAAACAGTATGTTTCTGAAGCCAAATCACTTCTGAATTAAAGATACATCCCTTGGTAWATCACTCTAATGATTAATTACCTTTGCTACCTAAAACTGCAAACCCTYCTCAAAATACCAAGCTTCGGCTGGCAGTCCAGGCACATCCACAAGCTCTTGCTCCTTCCACAGGGTTCAATTCACTGGGGTCAGCACTCCCACCCTCTCTACAGGTGTTCAAAGGCTGCTCTCAGCTCAGCATCAAATCTTGTTTTTCAGGATAAAGAGGCTGATTCCACAAGATCCTTACAGCAGAGTACTTCCAAACTTGTACCCACAGATGTTTCTTCCTAAAATCCCTTTAGATCTCTAAAATTTTCTTTTCTAAAGTATCTCCAGTTTTCATCTTCCTTTTTTTTTTTTTCCTTTTAAGCCTGGCACTAGCATGGGGCACAGTATTCTGCAAATGATACCGTCCTGTGCTGTCTGGGAGGGCAGGAGGGGAATACCCACTCACCCCACTCCTGTCTGACATTCTGCTGTTTACACCTCCTTGGCTCTCATCCACACTCTCATCTAGCACATCACAGTGGGAGCTCATGTTCAGTTTGTTAACCAATGAGACTGGCCATAAAAACTTAAAATTAACTGCTTGTTGACAGAAGATTTTAAGACGACTTTTCCTGCTTTCTGCCATGCTCCGACACACACACACACACACATTAAAAACACAGAAAATAAAATGCTTCAGCTGCGTAGGATGGCTTGGGTATGACAGCTTGCYTTCTCCCCTGTGTCCTCAGTGGGTCAGCCTTCCCAGTCCAGCCCAGAGCTGAGGGCAGAGGGTGGTGTCAGGATCCGCTTGACTTAAGCAGGGGTCGTGAGAGGTTTTCAAAAGAAAACGAGAGGGGCAAATGTATATGCTTCAAATAATCAGGAACAATTTATTTGGGTATTTTGCGATAGAAGAGGGTGAGAGGGAGAGAAAGAGAGAGAAAGAGAGAGAGAGAGAGTGGGTTATATAGCTACCAACAGGGCTTGACGAGGTCTTCCGAAGTTCCATGGGGGTCGTCAGTCTGTTGGGAGAGATCTCCGAGGTGGTCTTCTCGGGGGTGACTTTTTATAGTCTTTTTCAAAGCGAGTGGCTGCAGGCCAGGAGGGGGGTTGCGAATCATGGGCCGGCCACGTGGAACTGGCTCGGACTTTTCCCCTCCCCAAAGCAGGTGTGCAGTAAGTTGGGCATGGTAACCTGATGGAGATTCGTGGGGCATGGAAAGAATCAGTAGGGAATGTTCTTTAAACAGAAGCCAGTGATGCATGGGGAGGACTCGCTGTCCTAGAAGCTGAAAATCACTCCACCTTGATTCGGCTCGGACCCCCTTCAAGAAAAGAGTTCCCCCCCGCCCCCCTTTTCTTCCACTCGGGTTTTTGGGGTGTTTAGTTCGATAATCGTGAGACAGTCACRGATCTTTAGTACGGTCTCTTACAGGTGGTGACAGGAACCAGAGCAGGAGGAGCACAGCTCATATCCCAGGAAGACTCCAATGCCGTGCTCCTGCCATGCATGTGTCCTTCTGCCAAGACAAAAAGCAGTGGCATGGCATGGCACCATCAGACCTGGAGTACAGAGTGGCTCAGAATGTAAAGTCATCAAAACCCCAAATATCATGGTGCTCAACAGGCAGGTGTGAGAAYTGGGCTTTGCTGCTTTAAATCACCRCAGTTTTTGCTGTCCAGAGTCAGACACTCCCACCAAAATGTTTCTCCTGTTCATGAAAGGTCTAGCACTGTGCCTTCAGTCTTCTTCAAAGTTTTCATTGCCCAAAGTGCAAAACTCCTCCTTCTCTGTCCATCAGGTTTACACAACCCTTCCGAAATGTGGTTACAGGTTTGGAAAAGGGTGTTTGAACCACACATGAAGTGCTGGGCAGCAAACTCCTTCGCCTGGCCAAGTGCACCTGACACATCCACARGTGACTCTGCACTGGGAAGGAGCACCCAAATTTCCCTCCTCAGCCATCCCTTTGTGCTRCATCCTTGGACAGAATTAAGAACTATACAAACACTTTGTACCTGCTCTAGTCACMATTTTAGGTCCATAAATCAAAGACTGCTCTCCTGTAGCAATCTCTCCTCTGACAGAGATGCTGCTCCCAGGCTCAGCTCTCTATTCTCCTGTCACTTTCTCCCACTCCTGTTTTCTTTATTTTAGCTGAGCTAGCATTTTTATCCCATGTTCACTTCAAAGTTGACTGATTATTTATTCTTTACTTCTCTCGCTTTCTTTTCATCCACTTTCTTCACATCTCTCTATGTCTTTGWGAATAAATATTTGCATCTTCAGTAGAAGTTTCTAACTCCAATACAAGTAATGAAAACAAGCAAATGGCTTGTTGATTCATGTCCAGTCAGCCACACTGCACTGATCCAGTTTGCACACATTATGCAATCTTTCAAAAAACTCTTATTACATGTATTATCAGACATGGACTTTTTGATTGGCACACTGTGGAAGGTATGATAAGGAAAGTTAACTTTCAGAGGAAGCTGAGAACAAATGGCAGTAGAGTTTCAGATAAAACTCCCTTGGTTTTATTCCTCTTTTGGCACAACTTGACAGAAAATGATCTCTTGTGTGTGTGTATTCATGTTTATAGTTTTGCATATTACCAATAAAAGAGATGTATTACAAGGAATAAAAAAGAAAAAGTCAGGAAGAAGCAGGCAATTATTTTTGCCTCTAACAACTAAATATCAATCTATGTGCCAGTGTGCCTTGTGAGTCAATATGGCCCTGACTCAGCAAAGTTCCCAYCCACACACTTAACTGTAAGCTTGCAAATAGTCTCATTGACTTTACCTCACCATATGCTCAAGTTTGATTGAATTGAGACTTCTAACAGATGTACACAACCTTACTAAATACAAAACTGAGGAAAACAAGGTCCCTGCCTTCCTCWATAGTCTGAAAGTCAGGCAGAGGTGTTAGAAACGTTACTCACATATTTGAGGTTTAGAGTGGAGATCAACCAAAAAAAATTAACTTTTTCTTTCCAAGCATCCCTTTCCATGTCTCACCCTGACACTRACATCTTGAATAAATGCAAACCCAGGTTCACACTGTTCTGTCTTGGTTTTGCAAAAGCTGTTTCAGAAGGTTTTGCAAAACCAAAGCTAAAGTCAGCMCAGCTTGGCTGCTGCAGTGGGTCTAATGCTGAAAAAGGGTGGTAAAAATAAGACTGCCCTCTGCAACCTAGATGCCTTTAACCCCATCTCCTGCCACTAGCTTTCACCCATAACCTCTCTTATTTCACCCCACACTTTTTACAGTYATATCTTCAAAGGTTTGATTTCAGTAGAGGACTCAAGGCATTCACTTATTTTTGTTTCTTTAGTCACCCCTTGAATAAAAGCATAAGGRTATCTTCAGCTGAAACCACAATCAGCCTTGTTTCCTAAAAGGAAATATGAATGGATGGAMAATATACATGGAAAACGACAGAAGAATGATGATCTTTAGTGAACATGAGATAGYTTTTAAAAAAGCATCTGAAAAAAGGTAGTTGTTTTGTGATTCTGGAYCCTGATATGTTAAGGCCTAAAATACTAAAGCAAGCCTATTAAATCAGAGCAGCAAGGTTTGTACTGCTTTATATCCCTGTTCATCTGATCTGATCTGACACTGGTTGGGAAGCCAGCTCCAAGAGAAAAGGTCAGGGACCATTTCATCACTTGAACCTGAAAAAATGGACTGTCTGACTGCAGCATTTTGCAAAATCTCTGATTTCACCCTGAAAGCTCAAGGGTAGTCAAAACAAAAAGAATTACACCAACCAGCATCTAGTGGACACCTGTGAGTCTTCCACCTACAGCTTCATAAAGATTGTGTTGTATGGCAGAGGGTTACAATGCAATTATTGAAAATACTTCATGACAATTGGGAAAGCAGCAAGACCTGGAAATTGTCGTGTACCCAGAACTTGGAGAGTACCCAGCATGGGAAGAGGCACGAGACAGCCTGCTGAGCACCACCAGTGATCTCAGGAGAGATCCCCCAGGCTACTGGGATGCTTAAGTTTGTGCAATGGATTGARTTTCTCTTCAGCTGGGACAGTCATGTCTAGACAGCCCTTGAGCATCATTTTCAAGGGTTCGAAAAACAGCTCTCTGGATCTCTCAGATTCTGTCGACCACATGTGTGATTCACTTGCTTACATTTAGGTATCTGGTACAATTTTGAGATACCTTGCTTGCCACTGAGCAGCTTTGCAAGGTGTAATAAATTGTGTGGCACACCTGGTACCTGGAAAGATTTATCCTGGATACCCTGTGGAATCTCAGAATGCATAAATCAATCACCTGCAGGAGCAGCTGCCACTCTCCTAAAGCTCCACTGCCTACAGCAGGAACTCGTACTCACAGCTCACAAGCAGGCACTCTTACAGACATTGGATCTGAGCTTCTTTATTGTTGAGCTGCATCCCATTCCTGCTGGCCCAGTAACCTTCATCGTACCCAAAACACACACACAGTTAAAGGGCTAAAAGATAAATGCTCACTGACTTTTTCTCACTTTCAAAAGGGCTCTTTGGAGACACCATACTAATTAAATTGCTTGTAGCTCCTTTCATTTTCTTTTCTTTCTCTGTCCTCCTGTCCCTGTCCTCCATCAGTTATTCCAAATTCTTTCCTTCTTCCTCTTCCACTTCTTTTATCCATTGCTCTCTGGACACAGAATGGCCATCTTCCTTCAGTCCCTGTGTGCTGAATTACATCAGTCTTTAGAATTAACAAGGCTGCTTAGCAATGCAGCCAGTCAAGGACTACTGAGAGAACATCTAAAATGTTCTGAGGTCCTTGTTTAGACACCCAGCTGGAACATCTGACACTGCCCTGGCTGAGGAACACCTTTGGTCTTAGTTAAGCACTGCTCAAATGCTCTTGTATGAAACAAGGTGCAGCAGAAGAGAAAAAAAGTAGTAGCCAAAGTCCTGAAAAATTATGGGATTCAGATATCCCCACTCTTAGCATATCCTGTCAGCCAACTGTAGGCATTTCCTGGTCCCTGTGCCAGCTGCTTTTGATGTCATTTGGAGAAACTGAACTTGGATATTTTCAAATGTCATGATATCATGTTGTGATGGTATTTGAGCTATATCTGAGACAGACATGTGAAGTGTGCATCGTTTTAGTTCTCTGTTGGGGTAACTAGGCCTGCTGAGAAAAAAAAAATACATAGGAGCACTGACGTGTGTGTAAGAATTTATATGAAAGTACTGAATAAGTGATTCAGTTATTCCAGGTATTTTTGCCTTCACTGGATACAAAGCTGTTTAAGATTATGTGTAGATTAAAAATCTGGACCATTTCCTGGTACTTAGGCACATTCTCAGCAGTGTCCCAACTCCTGAAAGGTCAAGATCCCTTGGTGCATCTCGGTTTCCACAGAGAAGAAATTAAGAGCTGTGCATGGTAAAGGAAATGCGCAGCCCAGACAGCAGCGGGCCAGGATAATGGGTGCAGTAATCCAGGTTTAGACTGTCTYCTAAACCTTTGGATTTTTAATCCCTCAGATCAAAAGCTCCCACGGGCAGAGAGCGCAGTGCTTTGTGTGCACAGTGCAGAGCAAGCTGTCAGTGCTGAGTAAATAATACATAACAAGTTTTATAACCAGGACTTAAAGTGTCTGTCAGTTCTCCCGTGGCAGCTGCTTATTTGCTTACTGCGGGAGCTGAGTGACATTTGAATGAGAGCAGCCAGGCGCTCTGCCGAGCTCTGCCATCCTTCCTGCCACATCCTGGCACTTGATCCACCACAAATGGGTGACATTTGGTTCCAGCCTCAAGCAAATCACAACACAGGCATGGATCTGACCCTTCGGGGGCGTAGGAGAAGCTGTTTTTATAGGGCTTTAATAGCTCTGAATACACCAAAAGCAGTGCTGCACCATCATCCTTGGGGCAGCAGTGTCCCTTTGCCACATTTGTCTGGCATTTGGAGGGGACAAGATTTCCTGAACCCGAATCCTGAAATCTGAAACTACAAAGAGTTATAAAGATAAAATAATGCCTTCACATAAGGGCAATATRCACATTTTAAACCATTTCTCATTTGTAATTTGCACTGATATTATATATATTTTCATTCAAAATGGAGAAAATAGACAAGATTAAACAGTCCACTCAGTTTTTCTTGTTTTTAAAGTATAAAAAAAGCATTTTGCATAGGCCTGAAAGGAACTTCCTACACCAACAAATCCAGTTTTCTGCTGCATCTTTCAATCATGTCGCTCTATCCCTTTCTTCAGCTATTTGTGCTCTATCTTGAATCTACTCCGGCCTCTTGCAGCCTCTGTTCCAACAAGGAAGCAGCTCCAGACCTAGGGAAGCAGCTCCAGACCCTCATTCTTCCTCTGCTTAAAAACCTATTAATTTGAAGATGATGTATTGTACTTGCCTGTTTGTATTTCTTAGTTCTGCTCTCTGCCTTGTCTCCTGCCTTACAGAATTGTGTTTCCCTGAGGTGCTTGAAGGCAGCAATCAGTCTCTGTTTCATTTGGTTCAACAAGCTGAGGTCTACTTTGTTTTTATCTCCTCTCCAGCCAAGTAACTTCCAAACAAAAAATGCACAAGCAACTGTGCTCCGTGACCCTTGGGAATTTGTAGTTGGGAAAGAAAGCCACCTCTCTAGAAAAAGACCATGCCACAGGATGACATTTTCACTTGATTCTCTGTGGGAGGAGTGTCAATCACCTGAAAATGAGTGCTTGCAAGAACAAGGAAGAGGCAGCGTGCAGATCCTTGCCATGCATTCMTCACTACTTTTCCTATACTTTTCCTCTGTGGCTCTCTTCTCATTTTCACTCTTTCAGCTGATCACTTATCCAAAAGTGTCCCCTTTTGGGGTAGCTGTGAAGATGGCTTCAGAATTTGCACCAGGCCAGGTTTCTCTGTCTGGATCCCCAACTGTCCCTCCCAATATAAAGGTTTATGTGTTGCCTGATTTTGTACAGGGCTGTGAAATGGGCAAGATTTTCCTTTCCTGCTCTGCATCTGCACAAAAATCACTGGAAGCCTTTGTGGATTTAATATGTTAATAGTCTAGCATGGCATATTAGAGCTGTAAAATCAACTCTTCTGCTGCAGTTTTAACCTTCTATTTTTCAACATATACAGAGAATRTATCTCTGGATTTAATTTTCATCATGAGAACATGACAGCCAAAGCTTTCTTCTCTAAGAAAAATACAATTATGACTTATTTTAGAATGCTCTTTTTTAATGGGTTGTCACAGATATGATCAAATCATAGGAGGTTGTTAAAAATACRTGTCATTCCAGACACTTCAACCTACACCATGTTTTCAACAATTCAYGTTCTGGATGGAAAGCTACCTTTGCCATAAGCAGTATTATCTGCCATATCTGAATATGTTTATTTTATATCCTTACCTTGCAGTCTTTGTGTTTCACCTCTCTTGCAATTAAATCTTTCTCTTCTCTTGCAATTAAACCTTTCTTTTTCTTGGGTTGGCTTTTGATTGGTCTTTTTTTTCTTCCCCAAGCATGTACAGCACAACTGCTAGTGAGAAAAAAAAAAAGTCCACTTACCCATAGGTGATAAAAATTCACAGTAAAGCCACAGATGTAGCAGAGTGAGAATTACAGYAGCAGCAGGAACAGAAGATAAAAGAGGATTACATATGATGAAATGTAGTAATTGACTAGAAGTCACTGAAAAATACCAGATGGATGTCACTGCTCCACACAGCTCTAATTTGCCTGTAGACTTTATTGAGCTTCACTTGAGCTTTGCTTTTAGTATTTTCCTGAGTGTAATTGGGGTTTATTGATACGCTATTATGGGCCAGTTTATATGTGACCATAAAAAAATACAGTTTGAGGCCCCAGTAYAACCAGGAACACAGAACTGTTCTGCTCAGCTGACGACAGTCACATTAATGACTGCAATAAGCTAAATTCCTGTTTTCTCCCTCAGACCTTTGCATAGAGTAYGAACAGTAAATGCTTCACACTGCATTTAAATTGCAGAAGCATTTTCAGTGAGGGATTGCTGCATAAAAAGATCAGGCATGTAATTTCAGATACTGCCAAAAGAAGCTTATATGGGATTTTGATTCTGGTTTTGTGTATAAAGAAAACAAATCTACATACTATAATGACTTGCCAGAGCCAGTTTGGAGTTCKGCTTAGTTATCAAGAATTTATTTTTCTATTTATTTTAGCTCCTAGGGCAGGGGAGAAAGGAAATACTTAAATTTTGCTCTATTTTATCTCCTTCCACCTGGCAGGGGTTGGAATAAAAGGAAGTGAGGGACAGCTAGGTCTGTCTCTTCTGACTGAGTAGGAGAGTCCTGCTATTTTTCTGATTTGGCTGGAGAAATTGTGCCTCAGTGGCCAGGAATTTGTTATTAGTTGGTACCTAACTCAAATCTTTCTGCCTTCCTGGCAAGGTATTAGAGCACTGCAGATGGGAAGATGCCTCACCTGAGTGACCCACTGTGGATGGGTTTTCACAAGGGACTGAAGTACAGTGCTTTGGGTAGAWTAAACCAACACTCAGATCTGCACCTGCCCTTCTGTAACCCTCCACTGCAGAGTGGGATGCACCATTTTGCCTTCTCTCTCCCAGAAAACRTTTGAAAAACACCTAAAAGCCATAMATTTGCACAGGTCTCTTRCAGGGAGGCCACTAAGTCAAATGGGAGGTAGAATAGATCCGAACATGGCACCTATAAAATTCCAAAACACAGAGAGGTCCCAGGCTCTGGTCACTGGCTGAGCCAGGAGCTTTGTCCAAGATGAGGTCAGAGGAAAAGCAGCTCCTGCAARCACCCAGGGCAGGGCAGGCAGCTTCAGGCATCTGCTGGCCATGACCTGAGGAGCAGCACTGCAGCATTGGCAACCCCCTCTCCTTTTTTCCAGAATTGCTTCCCCTAAATCCCCAAATCAGCATCACTTGTTAGCTCTCCCTTCCTGAGGCAGAAACTCACACATGTGCTCTGCCTCCACACAGCTTTCCTAAAAATGAGCAAAAGGGAGGTACTTCCCACCCTCCAGTAACCTGCTTTGAATCCTTCTCTTAAAGCATTCATTTCAACTGTGCCTTGACTGTAGGGCATTGCATTGGACATTTTACTCACACAGGAAAGAAAACACAATTGTTGCAGTTTAATTCTCACGTATTGATTTCCTTTTATCCTCATAAGGAATCTTCCTCTGTTTGAACCCTGGAAGACAAGGGGGGAACACCAAGCAGCACAGCCCTGCTCCACTGTGTGTGCTGCATGTTCAAAATCCCCCATGCCCCTCTTTTCCTTCCCCCCTGCCAGGGCAACCACATTTCTGACAAATACCACYCTGTTTTCGATTTGTCTTCTTTTCYAYACCCAGTCAGCAGGGTGACCTTGAAATCCATCCAAGCTTTTGCTGATGTTTGACTAGACTAYCCTGATATGATCCTAAATGCCCACCACGTCCCTGACCACATCAAGGTGCACTGTAACTGTGGCCACTGACATTGAGTCACTAATTAAAATTTTGCACTTATTGTACGGCAGATGATGTGCCCTGTGTTTTGTGCTCTATTCATTCTTCAGAAAAAAAAAAAAAAATTTTTCCTTTTAAAATATCTTTAATTAGTGTTAGATTACAGCCAGTAAGTGTATGGTAATTCAGTACTTACTCATTTATAGGAGTTAAATAGTGGGAGGCTGTAACACATGCTTGTCCTTAAACTTATTTGAATAAATTGTATTTATATAATATAAAATAATGATACCATACTGGGACACGTGTAATTTTTATTTATACAAATAGGTTTTTTATAGGAAAAATGTGTTGTTTAAGCTGTGATGTTGTCCAGACTGTGCATGCTGCCAGTGGATGTTCTTCATGGTACAAATGCATTTTAGTATAGGGACTTTGTTTCCACAACAGATATTTTTGTTGAGATCAGAAATGCCATTATATAAAATGGTTAAAAGGAGTTTACAAGTTCATATTTTAAAGTAACYATTTTCTAAATATTTGTAGAAAATAARAAATAAATTTTGCYGAAAAGACCCATATTTTTAAAAGTTCAGTTGATTGAAATGAAAAATACCATTTCTGTTTSAAGGCCATACCCCATTTCTAGAGAAAGAATCCAGGACAATCTCCTAAACAAATTCATTTGAAATATATCAGCCCAAATGTTTGTCTTAACAAATAAAGAAAATAAACATTTGCATTATTCAGATTTTATTTTGTGATATGTTTCTTAGGAAAATTTCTTGATTAAAGTGGAGCAATCTTGTAAAGTAATTTGATAGTGTAGAATACGCACCACAGCTTTAGAGGGGACACTCCATATAGGAAAACTGTAGAATTATTCATCTTTGCTTTCTACCATTCTCACATTCAGCAAAGTGGGTGTCTCTTCTTAGACACACACAACTATTTTCTTATTGTTTCTCTAACTTCAGTTTGCTTTTCAAGAGGACGCATTGTCTGCATATTTGAGAAAACACCATTAACATTGCTGCTAGTAAATTAAAAGCTGTCACAGGAACACATAATAAATAGATAAAATGCCTAGTTCAACACTTGAAGATGAAGCTGTAAACACCAGCAAAGCTGTCACCTTGACATTTGCTTGCATTCATCTGGAAGCCAATTTAAATATCTCTGACTGTTCACTTCAGTATGTCACCACTGCCTTTCTCCAGAAGGATACACTCAAAAAATTTCTGGTAAGAGAGCAGAAAAAAAATGTTCAACTAATTTGCAGCCCCACTGCAAATAGGAAATTCTGCTCTGTGGAAACCCACATAAAGGAGTAATTATAAGAAGCTGAGAGTAAYAACAACTCTTTGAAAGGGACAAAGGGCTGAACTGGAGCAACAYCAACATGTCAGATGTTTATTGTTTCATTACAGGACTTGGGAAATAGAAGTATCTGTRGTGACTTTTCTTGATCCTCCCATATAGAAGAGTTCCTTTGTACTCATGCACAGCCCCACACTGTCTGACAAACCGCAGAACAGCATTTTGGCACCAATATTAATTATTCTGCAGTGACAGCCCCAGCCACAGCAGGTAGATGCTCATTAGCATGCTGCCCTACTGCCAAGGGAGGGATTAGATAAAAACAGACACAAGAGAAGAGATAAAAGGAGGTGAATGGGGGGAAAGKCCTTTCAACTGTCTGTCTCTCTTCCCTCTGAGGATCTCCCTTCCAAACTACCTTGAGTCAAATGGCTCATATGCAAGTTGCAGTGCTGGTACAGATGAAGTMCACCCATCTCAAGTGCAGCTATTTRGTACTTTTAACTTTGTCTTTGCCTTCCACAATAGTGAYGAGAAGACAGGTTATTTCAAGAAMCTCCACAGTAATGGCAGAGTGAATGTGCATTGTTGTTAATAATAGAAATAATTGTTTTTCCAAGCTCTGTATTTTATTTGGAGCCAGTTCCATCAATTTTAATAACATCACATGTTCAGAAAAGAATATAATTAGCTTTTTCTTGGCTTGAGTAAAATAAGCAAAATTGTTCTCTCTCCGATCAAAAAGAAGTCAGTSAAAAGGCAGCTGATTACGATGCACACATGGTAACGTCTCATCTAATATTCCGCTTTATGAGGGAAAGAAGGATCAGACATGAAGTTTATATCATAATCATATCAAATAAATACATTCCCACAGTCTTGTCTGCAGTGCTGCAGTGGAATTGGGATGACAGATCCAGTATTTATGAAGTCTGACAGAGGAGCACAGCTCAAGGGGTTTTGATATATGCTGGCACAAATATGTCCTTTTTATTTTATTTTGCTGCTTGGATCAGACAGAAATTTATCACTCTGATTAGTACGTATTTATGTCAGCAAATTCATAATGCTATAAAACATTTCCCACATTTCTGCTTTCATAGCTTTGGGGATTTTTAGGGAAACRGGAAAAGCTAGAAGGATATCTGTATTTCATAGCAGACAATTTTAGGCAAAACCAACTTGCAAGCTCATAATCACCATTTAAGCAGGTTTGCAGCTCGGTTAGGACAGCTAAGAGACCTTTCTTTTGATCTGTAATCATAAATAGCTCATTACATAGTAACATGATTTTCCCTCTGCTTCACCATGGGGATAATGGAGGSGCTGCTTCTTTATGTAACTCTCTCTAAGCAATTTTGGGTCTCTATGTAGAAAAAGATAGCTTCAGAGCACCCATTGCTCACAGAAATGTCTGGTCCCCATCCTGAACACAATCAAATTTCCTAGTAAGTATCAGCAGAATGGTTCTGCTTGGGAGATATTTACAGTGATGCTGTCTAAAGGGTTTCGTTCTTCTGATGAATGGTGTCATAAGCAACCTATCTGCAAAATACATTACTAGAGCATCAATCCTTATTATATACAGCAGATGTAGCACTAATGGAATAAYGACACTCCCTTGTTTTCAGGACATACCATTCCCTCTCGTTTTTAAATCAACTGTTAACCATGCAGAGGCCCCTTATTTTTGCCCCCTGAATTTTGGTCTGCCTCGTATTTCAGCACTGATCAGATATGCTGGGACCTGGGGGTCCTGGTCAGTGGCAAGTTGAACGTGAGTCATTGTGCCCTGGCAGCCAGGAGAGCCAACCCTGTCCTGGGAGCATCAGGGACAGCATCGCCAACCGGGGCAAGGGAGGGGATTGTCCAGCTCTGCTCTGACCTGGGCAGCCTCACCTTGAATATTGTGTGCAGTTTTGGGTGCCACAGGATTGTAAAGATATAAAACTACCAGAGACCATCCAAAGAAGGGCAGCAAAGACTGTGAAGGGCCTTGAGGGGATGGCTTATGAGGAGCACCTGAGGTCACTTTGCCTATTCAGCCTGAAGGAGACGAACGGAAACCTCATTGCAATCTACAACTTCTTTGTGAGAGGAAGAGGAAGGGCAGACACTGATCTCTGTAGTGACCAGTGACAGGACCCAAGGGAATGGCCTGAAGTTGTGTCAGGGAGGTTTAGGTTGGATATCAGAAAAGGTTCCTCACCCAGAGGGTGTCTGGGCACTGGAAAGGGCTCAAGAAGCACTTGGAYAATGCTCTCAGGCTCATGGTGTGACTCTAGGGGTGTCCTGCGCAGGGCCAGATGCTGGACTCGATGATCCTTTATGGGTCCCTTCCAACTCAGTTTATTCTGTGATATTTCTGCTGTAAAACCTTTCACTTGGCCTGCAATTTGATTAACAGCTTCAAAGACTAGAGATGAACTGATGAACAGATATGCGTTTTCTAATGTTGGCTGCAAAGTGCTCTTTCACTCATGCAGAATAAGTAATTCTGTGAGCATCTGATGTGACAAAGCCTCAATTTCTTGCCATTTGTGTCCTCTGATATTATTTGTGTTTGCCAAATTACACAAGTACTTTCCATTAACACCACAAATACACGCAATGTCTTCCCACAGAATACATTGGCAGTGATCCTTGGGCTGGCACATTCAGCGRTGCCAAGAAGCCAGAGGGATCAGACAAAAGCCAGGGGTGAATTTGCAAATGTTCATACTCCCATTTCTCATCTACCCAAATGCCCATTTTTATAAAACTGGTAAAAACATAATTACTTTTGAGACCTCTGCCTCTCTGTCAAAACTGKCTGAAAACAGCTACTGAATTCAAGAGTTATTAAGGGTGAAGAGAGAGACCCGTGGACAGAAGAAGGGATSATTCCAGGCTTGTTTCCATGGGAAATCAAGATACAAGTGTTCAGGAAAAAAGTGTGGTTTAACACAGTCTACAGCCTGAGTGAGAAGAGCTGGGAATGAGCCAGCCTCGCTCCAATGGGGAGAGCTGTCAAGGCTGCTCAGAAAAGGACAGCACAGGAGAGAATGGCATGGGGTCAGCCAGGAGAAGGAGAGCTGCTGCAGCTCCCAAAACAGGATCAGGTATTTGCAGATGAACTCTGCTATGCTGTCCAGACTAATAAAACTCTTCACAGCAGTTGYTGGCAAAGCAGAGAGGGACACTGAAACCTTCTGGCTCAGCTCAGCTGCCAGCAGCAGAAGYGCTGTAAATCAGCCATTCTCCTCACTAACATGCTCTCCATCCCAAAAGGGGAATGGGAAAGAGTTCCTGCACTACCCACCCCTCTTGCCCAGCCATTCCCAAGCACTTGGTTGCCTTCTCATTGATGTTCAAAATTACTCTCCCTGCACAGTTTGCAGATACTCATCACAGGGCACAGACACATTCCTCCTCACAGGCAGCGCTTCGCTTCATGTGCACTTTCAGCTTCCAAGAAACTCTGAGCTCCAAACAAAGCTTTTCCCTCTCTTAGAGGTCTTAACTGATATCTCTCCTGGGTGGTGCCTCAGCTACCCAGTGAGATGAGAAATTATGCTAAAGCTTTCTTTTARAGAAAACTCAGGAACTTTACTATTTTTGAGACTTCCAGGCTTCACACTGGGTTGAGTTCAGTCACAGACAGTTCACATAGACCCAGCTTTTTTGGAAAGTAATGCTAGAAATGTAGAAACCCACTCTGATGTAGGTAGTTTTATAGTAATTCTCCTGATGCTTCCYACTAAAAGATCAAATTTTCTATCTCATTTCAGACTAAGCCTGTATATCTGAGAATGCATAATCTGCTCAGGATTCATATTTATACTGCCTTGATTTTTAATTTGATATTTTAAGGGAAGGTTTTGCAAGGAAAGAAAAAAAAAAACTAATTCTATGCCTGATTTTTTTAAGTTAATAACACCTGCATTAACAAAGAGAATGGGATATTTYTGCAGATTGATTCAAGTTGGAACCTGCTATTTTTCTCCTAATTAAAGCCATTAATCCAAAAAGATTATTATGGACAGTAAATCTTTTCCCTGTGAAATATGTTTCCTTGATAATGAATTGCCTGTTGCCTGAAAATCTATCCTKTGCTGTTTAGTTTTTCAGCTTGGCACAGCAGCCTGAATACTATATCCAATTTTTCTAATTAGTTGTCTGTACAGAATGATTTTCCCCCCCCCAGTCTTTTGGAATTGTCTGTGTCAACTTTGGCCCTTCTGTCTGGATTCAAGCCTTTGATGAGGTTGTGCACTGCCCTCTGCATTCCTTACCCAGTGAGGGGATTTCCAGGTGAGGTAAATCCAGAATGAAATCGCATTTTTGAGCCACAAGTCACAGCCCCAGTGAGAAGTAAAGCAGGGGAAATGCAGCTCAGCCTGCCTGCAGGTTGTCAGTGTTTACGCATTCATTGTACTGATGGCACAACTTKGTGGCTGTCTGCTGCTGAATATCCTTTCATCTTCATCCCTCCTGCCTGGTGACGTGTGCTAAGAGACTTAATCAGCTCTGTCCAGATGGATGCTAATGAAGGAGACATTATACAAAACACTATTATAAATTCTTATTCACATCTCATTTTCTTTTGTCTCACTCTATTTTTRGAGCTGATTTCTGGAGGTGCAATTACGATCCCCATATTTATCAAGCAGCGACATCAGAAGGTGCTGTTTCATGTCCACCCACTCCGATTTTTATCTGCCAACAGCTAATGAACAAGTCYTACACATATTCTTCATCTGTCCCATAATAATATTGACCTTGTGTGACATTTAAATAACAAACAATACCAAAAATATGTTTCATTCTTAGATATGCAATAAAGATGTCTTTTTATCTACGTAATAGGGCAGACATTTTTACATGAGATTATCTTCTCTCACATGTGGGCAGAAGCAGCATGTAAATATTCAGGACAACAACTGGAAAATATTTCAAGTTCCAATTTCAGGAGACATTAGGAAGGAACAAGTGGCTCTGTGAGATGCTAATAGGGTCTGATTACTGTCAGACTTTAATATTGTAGCTGACTTTGGTCCCTAAGAAGCTGCAAGCAGCAGCAAAGCTATTGTCAAGAGTGGGACATTTATAGTTCATCTCTCCTGTTTCATTTTTATGGTGGCAGTAAAGGACAATGTCACACTGCCAGGGCCTCAAGAGGACTCCTCTAGTCAGCATCCACCCTCACAAGATTCAAAGAAATGAAATGACCTTTGGAATATTTATCGTTTTGCAAAACAACTGAAGCTGTCAGTGATGCCCAGAAATAAATTACAAGGAAAGCAGCAACTGGATGGGCTCCCACATGAAGATTTGGCAGCGTTGCACAAAACTGTGAACACCAGGCAGAGTGTAACTCATGAGACCACACCATGCACACTTCCTAACAGCACGCYTGTGCTTCAGTGCTAAACACAACTGTTTAAACTTTGGGTTTGCTTTTGATTCAAAAGATGACATTTTATACAAGAGAACACTTRTTCTTCTCATGCTGGGATTTCTTTTCACTGCTGACTTAGAAGTAGATATAACTCCAGAGAAAGGCGAAAACTTGTGTTTTTTGATGCTCTGACTGCTGGGATCAGGAGGAAAGGAAGGAAGGCGGTTGAGTCCAATGACTGCTGGGCTCCTGTAACTGTAAAGAAAAAAAAAGACACATTTGCTTTTTGAGAAAAGTTACCTCTGATGTTCTGAGGAAAGAGAAATGGGAGTACAGGCAATTCTGGTCACAAAGTCTTGAGCTAAGATTTCTCGATATTTTTTTCCCTTTTCCTTGGTTGCTTAAAATTTTGCCAGGTTCAGACTTCTTGGGCTGACCTTTTTGCTACCCATCTATCTACTTCTGCTGAAACACCATCACACCACAGCCAGTGCCCTTTGCACCCATCTGTCTCAAGAGCCAGGTGGACAGGAAGGATGGCACCTCCTTAATTTCTTACTTTAGGGAATCTGTGATGGTGTGTAGTGTCCCATACACTGGAAAAGAGCTTGGTGTTGCCAGGAAAACAATCTTATCGGGATCAAAGTGACATTTTTGCTCTCTGAAACTTGTCCAGTATTTGGCCATGTAACAAGTGGAGAAATCTTGTCTTGCCCTGGCTTTTCCCTCCAAACAGGTTTATGCTCACCTGAARCAGCAAGACCTCATTTTCTGCTTTTGGGGTTACTATTTGTCAGCTGCTAGCCCCACTGATTTGTTATTTTTATTTCCTYCCAACACTTGTGCCCTGCTGGGGGCTGAACACAGGCACACAGTGGCCAAGTCCCCTCCCTGGAAGAGCTGCCAGACTGAGAAGCACAAGAAGGCAACCAGACTAAAGAATTTCAGGCCAAGGAATGGCTCTCTTGCAACCTATAAATTATTCACGAGCACTCTTCGTAAATTATTAAGTTCCTAGTTCTTAGATTCAGTTCTTTGAGTTTACAGGATTCATTTTCAGATGCTCACATCTGTAGCTGGCTGCTGTTCATCTCACTCAGAGGATGGCAGCTCRGCTCTTCAGAGTTAAGCATCTTAGTTTTGCATTCGTTATAATTTTCTTTTGGCTTTTCTGCTCTTTAAAAAGAAAATCACCAAARGCAGTCAAGGAAAAGAGAGAACAAAATACTTACACCCACACTTAACCTTACATCAGACCACTCAGATTCCTCCACTCATCCCAAAGGTTTGCTCAATCCTCTACTGCAAAATACCAGTGATTTCAGTATCTSAAGTGAAATAAAAAGAAAAGAAAATTTGGTTCTTAAGAGGACAGCCCCGTGTTAGGATACTCAGAATGCACCATCCAAGCTTGGAGTCTGCAGGCTCAGTGCCAGAGACAGCACTAAATTCCTGCAGGTACCAGGTAAGGTGAGTGCAGACAGGTTCATGCCCCTTATCCTTTCTCTCTAAACACAGATGTTAATCAGTAAACAGCAAAATTTTAGTGTGCTGCCTATCCTCACTGCTTAGTCAGTTTTGCAATTCACCTGAAAGGTCACTGAGGATTATTGTCCCATTGGAAGACACCAAGAGATTCATGCCAGCATTTAAAATGTGGATGTCACGAGAAACATAATTTTTCATTGAAATGACATTTTAGAATCTCTTTCTGCTGGTAAGGGAAGGGCAACAATGTCATCCTTCACAGTAATATTGTGAAGGAGAGATTACCTGCTGTCAGCTCCACACATCTCATGTCTCCTTTTGAAGCATCCAATGCTGACAATAGAGAAAGGTATCGCAGTGATTTACGTGGATTGTAAGTTTGACTTAGCTAGGCATTTCTTGTCCATCTGCTTTCCCAGAGGTACTGAGCATCCACAGCATCCATGCAGGTATCCAGAATTTTCTCAAGCTGGTCTTGAGGCACGTGAAATGCAACACTTGGGGAGGGGAAGGTCTTTGTCTAGATGTATCATGAATGAGTTCCTGAAACCCAGCAAACTGCTGCCTCAGGCTTGGCAATGTTGCCTTTGTTTTCAGAATCAGCCAGCATTTCTTTCTGTCACACTTGTTTGATGGACTCTTTGCTTCCCCTATTCTAACTCTCTGTTGGATACCGGCTTTTCTTGGCATATTTATTTTCTCAGCCTTCTCTCTGTATGCTGAGAATTTACTCCCAGGGTACCAGAAACTTGTTCCTTGACACAGACTTACCTTTTGGTGTGTACACTTTCCTTGGTGTCTGGCTTTGTCTCCCCACAGCTCTTCTTCCAGATGTTTGCTACATGTCCTTTGTATCCCTTTCACACATCACATACAGCTCAATTTACTTTAAAAACTGTGATTGGAGAGGTTTGGAAACCTGCTGTGACAGGTTATTAACCCAGCCCCAGAGCTTCCACACTGAAGCATTGGCAGTACTGCTGTGTTACTTTTCTTATCTTTTCAGTACATTAAGGTCACAAGCTTTTTCCCCATTTGCTTCCAGACTCCTGAAAAATCCACCCTTCTACCCACAGTTACAAGCTGGATCCCTGTAGCTGTGGCTGGCCTAAGAGACACAGCAAAAGTTCATGCCCAAGCAGCTTCAGCAATGCTGGCTTTGATTCCAAAGGAGCTGAGAAGCAATATGAAACATATGGTGAAATTTTGGACCAGTAGGAATTCCTGATTTCTGAGAATTCCTTCTCCGCCATTTCTAAATATTTTTTGTGAGTTGCTTCCCRCACCCCACCCCCAGGGATAGAAATCGTCATTCTGGAGCACTAGAAACATTTACCCTGCACCAGCAGAGGATCTGAATTTGCCTGTGGCACATCCTCAGCAGGTCCCAGCTGTGCTGAGTGAAGGTCTCACCCTCCCTTGCTCACAGGTTGTTGTTTCTCTCTGATGGAGGAGGCAGTGCTGATCAGGCAGTGCTGCACCRATCTGCTCCCTGTGAAAAGAGGAGCTGAGCTAGCAAAGACCTGSCAGTTAATTTCTTAAGATGTCTGGCTTATATTGTCTAGGAYAAATTAGGAGCCAACAAYAGTCCAGTTGCTGGGTGCAGTGGGTCCAAGGACCCTCCACCCGGCAGGCAGGTGGTGACAAGTAGCTCTTCATTSTCTGGGAATGGCAAACCCTCAAGTRACTTTGSTGAGRCAARATGTRTGTCYCCAGCCTCAGCAGTGCCACACCAGGCAGTGGCAAATCTTTGGAGCAAATCCACTGTTTCTCCTTATTTCAAGTCTTAAAAAGCAGCACCCTGCTAACAAGTGCTAGGCAGTGGGGCAGGCTTGCAAGAAGRCTGCAGTTCTCCCACATTTCCAATAAACTGAGTCAATTAGCAGTTCCTCCCTGGGGCTGCTAAGAGGATTTCTGATTTGTTTGTACAGGAGTAAACAGTCTGAAAACCAGAAAACAACATTGTCATGTCGGTCAAAAGCTGGTATCAACAAATTGATTGGCCCCAAGTAAACAAAGCCTTTTTAGGGCCTAATTAAATTTGATTTATCTCCTGTTGATTCTCATTTATTTCTCACAGCCTTCCAGTTTTTAGATGTTGATGGACGAAGGCAGAAGTACAAAAAAATACCAAAACTCAAAACCACATTMATTACATTTTCATATTTTCAGTCTCAGAAATTAGCAGAAAACAGGGAGGAGGTTCTTCTGAAAATGCCTCATTTCAGGTTTTCACATACCGACATTTCAGAGATGAATTAGTGCCCCTGTTGGACTGTAATCTGAAATAAACACCATTTTTTATATAYATTGTCAGAAGAGATGAGGAATAATCAAAAGCCCAGTGATTAGAGCAGGAAAATATGTGGTTTACTAAACCATCTCATATCCACTGATTCACATTTGTGTCATGATCTCATTTTGCAAAATTCTCAGCCCTATCAGTTTCTATTGAAGTTGTTAAGCAGTTTCTATTGAAGACTGGAGCTGTTGGCTCTGCCCTCTTCCAAAGCTGYGTGGTTTATTTGGCACAAGAGTCTTTCCCAGAGCTGAGACTCCATCTCACTCAGATGCTGAACTTATTTTGCTCAGAGACAGACCAGAAAGAGGAATGAATCCACAGGAAAAACTTAACTAAATTAATCTTATTTTTTTTCGACATGGCATAGTTCATAGATACTGTTTATTTCCACCTTCAGGCTGCACAGAAAGCCATCACCAGGCAGGCAGCTGAAGAAGCTGTGGGCTTGCTTACCCAAAAGCACCCAGGGAAGATGCTCTCAGCCCTCCTGAGACATCCTCTCCTTTGTGATAGGTAAGCAGTTGTATGCCCAAAACAAGAGTATAAATTAATTTGCTGCTTTTAACCCAGAGTCTGCATCTCCAGACTGACCAGACAGGAATATCTTATGAACCACGATTCATCATGCAAAGGAGGGTACACCAGAGAACAGTTTATCTGCAAGACAGTGTGAGAAGGAAAAAACAGAGCAGAGGAGAGTAAATGTGCACAGGAACTCGAGGTTATCCTGYTAATTTTGCAGTGKTTCTGGCTGAAGGCTCATTTTGTGKGSCTAAAATGGTAAGAAGTAGATATCTGAAAGTCCAGTCCCTCCATCTTATCACATAACTGCTCCCTGCCTCACTTCCTCAGCAGAAATGACAGGGAAGAGGTTTGGTAGCTCCTGGTATGATCACTATGTTTTCTGCAATTTACAGCCATTTGACTCAACTGGCAGAGCCAAAAGAAATGTCAGCCTCCAAGTTCTTMTAGTGTCAAAAAGTGTCAAGTCCTTGAAGTCYTATAGTCCTTGAAGTGTCTTATAKTGTCCTTGAAGTGAYAAAAAAMCCCAAAACTTTACTTCAACAAGTTTAAAAGCTGTGACTTAAGCCACAGCCTTGAGGAACACGCTCCTCTGCTGCCTGTTGCTGTCAGAACATGCAGGCAGGATTAGGACACAGCACTGCCTCATCTCATCAAGGGCTTTTGGTGCATGCCTGGAGAATTATCTGTGGATTACATACAGTGACTCTAAAGCAGAGCAGGAGGGAACATCAGAGCTATGAGGAGAGAGAGACAGCATGAGAGACCTTGTGTGAGTCACTCAAGAGGGTTTGGGATGAAGAGTTCCACCACTGCCACTCTAAGCTGGAAATGTGAAATTTCTGGAAGACAGCCTTTCTCAAGTTTTTTGTTGGGTTTTTTTGTTGAGTTTTTTTTGGCTTCTAGTAACAGGAAGAGTGATCCTTAAACAGAGAAACTTCGAAAGAATATTTGATTGCAGTTATACACCACGTAAAAGAGATTGGGTAAAACCCTCTTAAGCCTTTGTTTCCTAGCAGATAAAAACTGGGAATTCACAGGAAACACTGTAAGAAGGTTTGAGTCCCGAATGGCTCCAGACTCTGCTGAGTGATATTTGTTTGGACTTTTTTTCATTATTACTGAATTTAGACATAATTTTAAAAGGAAAAAAAAAGTCAAACATTAACAATCCATTTGTTTGACCTTTTCTTTCAAGGTATGATATTTTTTCTGTTTCAGACTTCTATTTACCTTAAAAGGCACATTTAGGACAGTTAGAGCAAAAAATCAATGAGGAAAGWATCATGCTGTTCTGGCAAAAAACTCAGTGTGCCTGAGCTTGTAGAGATAAATGATTCAGTGTGGTCCTCTRTTTTCTTGCCAGGTCTACCACAGATTCATCTTGTGCTGCTTGGCCTCTCTCTTTATTTAGGCTACTAATTTTACAGATTAAAAAAAAAACCTTTTGACCTTATGATATTGTCATCTCTAGGGGGAAAAAAATCTCACTAATGGGGCAACTATTGCCTTCCTATAGAAAAAAAAAATCATCATACTTATCTTAAGCCTGAAATTTGATCAAGACTACTTCAAGCCACCCTCACACCCAGTGGAGGGTAATGACAGTTCCGTTGCTACCTGGCCAGTGGCAATTGTTATCACTGGTGACAGCATCCCTCTGCTGTCACCTGGAGTGACAATAACATATCATTTGCTGCAGATTGGGACAATTGCAAAGTGCATTTATTACAAAGACAGCAAGATTACAGACTCTTTCCAAGTTAAATATCTTTTTTTCCGCCATGCACAGAAGTCATGTCTATAATATCCTGTAATGAGGAAAGCAAAGGGCCTWTGGGTGCTTTCTATGTTCCTGCATTAATCTTCCTGGTCATTCAGACACATCACTTAGTGAGTCTCCCAGATGTTATGAATGGCCTGGAGGGCAGATTCAAAGCATCCAGTTCTGTGAGGTAATTAAATGTTAATGTAATGGATAATCCTATTTTTATAAGCTACAGAGGAAGACTGTTCATAGACGATACTACGAGATCAACTCCAAAAAAAATAAGTTGAGTGAGAMCGTCACAAGGTAGGCTTTTAGGACAGCTGCTTTACAAAATTTTCAGACAGAATCATTTCAAAGTATTTKTCATAAAGGTACATGAAGTCATTTGCAATAATAATGCCCCAGGTTGAGTAAAAATGTATGCACTACCTAATACTGATGAATGCAGAATAAAACCTGTCAGCTGAAAGTCGTTTGAAAATAGGACAAGAAATGGTTATTTTTCTATTTTCTCTTTAAATGCAAACAAAAACACAACACATTTCCCAGTACTTGGAAACATCTGTTGCCTGTCTCCCATTTAGTCTACTTTCAGAGTTTGCATTTTGTTGTCTTATCCACCCTTGCAAGACTGTGTACTGRAATTCAGTATTTTATAAGCAAAAATATGTAAAGAGCATAAGATGCTGCACTAATGTCAGTGAAGTGAAAAGACAACTGTTATTAGCGTGGTTTATCAGGCTTGGGCTAAGCCAAGCAGATCTGCTCACTTCACTGAGACTTGTAGGGAACTGTGTTTTCAATTGTGCTAACCAGAAGATTAGAAGAACAAAAACCCCAGAGATACTCAGCTGGCATCTGGGTGTCTTGCTTGCCTGCCTGTTTGATTTTTATTCTGAGGGGAGAAGAGACATTTAAAGTGAACAAAACACAAGGAGGGTAACTCCAAAAGTGACAGTCATCCTTTTTCTTTACTTAAATAAGGAGCAGCTAACCATCAGCAAGCTCTGAAACAGAAAATAAGTGGGAAAAATTTGATGACTTTCCTAGCCAYAGCATGGTGATGCAAAGGAAGTTCAGATCTGAAGTAAAGTGAAACTTAGTGAAGCAACAAAGGGATTCCAGTCACATTCTATACTGGGATATTGAAAATCCCTTTATTTAATACCATTTGGTAAATAGCGCTAATAGCCCAACTGTAAATGTTGGCTATCAGCATAAAAAATAATGAATGAGCCAACATGGAAATAGAAGCAGCAGCTCTGCTGRTTCTATTAGTCACACATAAGCAGGGTACAGTGCCAGAATTCACAGAGCCAAAATCAGCTCCCCCTCTTGTCTCAATATCTGTACATATTTGGGTGTTCATACTTTTCTATTTCGAGTCTAGACAGTTCTTCTTCATGAAGGCTGAAGGCTTCATGAAGGCTGAAGCTTTTCAATAAATCTAATCAACACAAGCCCCACAATTCCAATCTGCCTAGTACATTAGCAAACACTGACAAGAAAAGTAGTATCCAATCCTAAAATTTGCAAGGACAGGGTTACAAATTTTAAATTACTGTGGTACTTCAATTATTTTACTGTGTGCCTTGGGCTACCTGCACAGGCCTGCCAGATGATTACTGATGGGTCCACCTTTTGTCCTGAATCTAACTGTGCACCTCACACTCTGGAAACTACTATTAAGCAGGAGAAATCCTCCTTGATGAGATTTATCAACCATGTTGAAATGTTTATCAGCACTAGAAACTTACCTAGAAGGTGTTCTTTCTGTTGGTAGGTGGGGGAAATACACTCCGAATTCATTTGGTTGTACTATGCAATTTTCTAGCTCTGCAATGTCCCCTCCCTTGGATTATTCCTTCTCCTCTAATGTTAAGAGGAATCACATTTCTCCTACACATTATTTTCAAGCACTACCACAGACTCAATTTTTACAGCTTTATTTACCAAAGTGGTTCCCTTTTTGCTGAAGCAGCAAGCTTGGTTACTGGGCTGAGTGTCCTTCCTGTTTTAAACAATTAGGGGTATCTGAAGCWAAATGGTGTCAGACTTTCTGAACAAAAGAATTACTCACATTGATGGCTGAAACACCCTGGGTTTGAATCCTGCCTGAGCATAATTGGCATAGCATCACAAAAAATATTTTGAAGTAGACTTACATACACAAGGGTTTATTTGTGGGGTCTTTGCCTTGTTGCATATGCTGACTTCAAGATGGATACAAAAAAATTTAAAAGTTGATGATGGTCTTTCACCAGTCTTTTCCCATAGTCCATGGGATGGATGGATACTTTTCCATGGATACTTTTCATCAGAACCTATCGTGACTATTGGCACTAATAGCACTGACAGACCATTTTGATCAACTGCAGGTGCTGCACAGATATCTGTAATCAATCTYCAAGCATGCACATGGAGTAATACTTATTATTTATGTTGTTATTATCTACACTGTTCAACTGTGCCTTCAATGACTGGAGGAAATGCAGGTGTAGCATGGTGGGAATGACAACACAACAACAACAGTTCAAGAACTACAACAGAAAAAGTCATACTAAAGAGCTGCAAATAGAAGACCATTTGCATTTCAAAGGCTGAGGAAATGAGCAAGGACAATGCTCAAAAGCAGAGGAAAGTGGACTTTGCAAATGCTGATTTTCTTAGTTGTAAGACATCTGAGAGGTTCAAGAATGGTAAATGTTAGAATACTTCTTACACCAGTCTGATGGTCACTGTTTTTTGTTCTATCTATTTTGCACTTACAAAGTATTAAATGATGAGTACATTCTAGGCCATTTGAAGAAACAGCTAGTTACCCTAAACCCTGCTATTAACTAAGATGGTCTTCTCAGAATTGGAAATGCCACTCTGCATCTGCAGAAGATAAGTAGGGAGTTTTTCCTTYATGGCTTTGAATCCTTTCAGATCATCAGTGAATTCAGGGAATTCAGGRAATCAGAAAACTGTTTCTTGTAACATAAAAATCCCACATTTTTCTCAGAAAAAGMACAATAAGAAGGGTTACAGCGGGGYCCAAACAYRGTCCACTGTCACTATGGCAAGCTACAACCTGAAGGAAAGAGGGAAATACCCTTCCTTTCTTGCCTGCAAAGTTCTCTGTCCCTGTAGCAGATGGTTGAGTGCACGCACCATCAGACTGGCGCTTTCTAATAATTTTCTCCTCCATCCAGTTTATAGCAAATGGCAGCAATTTCAGYCCTTTTAACATGTCTGGTTTTGCAGAAGAAAGATCTCCAAGCTATATTTACAGAGATCTTTGATAGTTTTAATAATCCAAGTGAAAAAGTGATTTTAATGTCTTTTGGGGCCATTGCCAGAAGTGTCACGGAGTGCTAGAGCAAGGACAAACATGGTGTGGAATTTGTGAAGATTGCCAGAGTTTCAATATTTCTCAGCTGATGTAAAGCATAAAGCAGAYTGATGGGTTTAGTAAGTTCTGTTAAAGTTTTAAGGGCCTAGTCAAAGTGTGTGTAAGCCGGTGCAAGCATAATAAAAATAGAAGCAAAATCTGATTCTACGGAAAACTAAAAGCATACTTCAAAAGTACAATTAATTCAATCATTTCAGCCTTCCAGAGCCTGGCTTTTCCATCTGCGTTTCTGCCAGATACCCCAGCAAGAAACACTAATAATAGCATTTGCCATCCACCATAATAAGAGTAACAACCAAACAATCTGTGCATGGTAACCCTGAACAGAATAAATTAAAACAGAAAAGATTTAGTCTTATAAAGACAAAAAATGAATCCTATCAGGCTGAACCTAAACCATACACAGACTACACAGCCTCTGCGCTTCCTGCTATAAAAGAGGTTTTGCTGAAATTGATGGAATTACAGCAACGTGAAATCAGCACAAAAATAGCACCCAGTGTGTAATGCATAATGCACTAAGGATGGCATTGCTCTGTAGAATCACAGGCTGTACATCTGCATGGCATCATGAGCAAACTGTGCCATCCACAGACGAGCCTTGTGCTGTATGACATGCTGATATCCAAGTCAGAAGTAGAACATCTTTGTTCATCACACTGCKCATTCCAGAGATACCACCCATGCCCTTATCTGCTAACATCTGGCAACAATTGATTGTTTCAGAATCAAACCCCTCTGATTCTCTGGTACTGCAGCATTTTCAAAATGCTTCAGAAATCTTACAGAGTCCCAGTGCAGCAGGTGTTATCTTCATGTGTAGTGATGGGAAAAATATTTAGATACTTGTTCAGAGGTGTCAKTGGGAAAGAAAAATTCCTGACAGAAGAGGAAGCCCTCAGTAGGATGGTCTCAGTGCTGYTGAATCTGCAGGAGCAGACYCCTGAAGTGATTAAAGTGACTTGGCCACTCATGATGTGGCACTGAAGAACACAAATGATTAYCAGCTTTTCTAAGACTGCGCTCTCRCATTTTCAGYCTCTCATGTMTTCCATATCAAGATTATTTGACTTKTTAGACCAGRTCAMGGGATATCTTGGAAATTCACAAGCTTCCTTAAGTACAATTATCAGGAAATACATAGACAACCAAAAAAGAATTTTCTCTTCCTTCATAAGCTATCCTTTGCCAGTTGAGAAACTATTCCCATTGTCTGGCAGAAAAAATAACAGCTAAAAYGACTTAATTCCCTTCAGCCTGGGATTTTAACACCAAGAATGCAAATAAAAACAGAGAAAACAAATTCAGCTTTTCTACCATAGCAGTTTTTATAAATAGTCCTCACATTCTCTGTAAAGATATCTGGCATGTGACTACTTCAGTAATTTATTTTCTGAAGGAACGCTTTCTTCCTTAATTTGAGAACTGGTGGCAGGATGAAATATTAGACCATAGCACCTGAGCACTTGAGAAGCAACATGAATTTTTATTGTTGTTTTTGCAGATTGAGAAGTAACATTCCAACTTAYAAAAACCAACAGGACAAAAGAAAAAAAATGGACCTGTCTCAACATGGCAGGTAATGTTTGAAAACAGACATAGTTCTTCCTCTTTCACCTATACCCATCTAATAGTAGACAAAATGATCAGAACATACTTGTTTCAATTGTGCTGTCTTCTCCTGAGGTTGTATGCAATAAAAATTCGTATTGTGTATAAATTATACACAACCATTTCCTTGTACTCTCCTGTTAAGCAGCTGCGGCCCAGTTAAGAGCTAGAACATGGGAAATTTCTCTCTTCAAACAATATTGTCAAAAAGCTTTTTTTTTTTTTTTTTTTTTTTTTTTTTTTTTTTTTTTTTTTTTTTTTTTTTTTTTTTTTTTTTTTTTTTTTGTAGAGCAAATAATCTTTGAATTTTGCTTGAATTTGCCAGACAGTTTTGATTTTAAATGTCAAGAGAGATGCAAATCCAGCATGAAAGAAAGAGAACAAGAATAAAAAGRCAGAAGTGAGTAACCTTCTCCAGCTTCCTGATCAGTACTCCTTGCTRGTGAATGAGAAGTTTGAAAAAGCCCCTTTACTTTCTTACCATCATACATTTTCTGCCCTCTTCTTTTGCCTTTCACACTTCCATTTWCTATTGCCCCACTTTTTTTAGCAATTCCCAAATAAGCAGCAAATATAAATCTGTTGAGTAGGTAAATAGAACAATGAGGGTGGAAAGMAGTTACAGACTGTTGCCCTTACTCCTTCTGCTCCATCTAATTTTTTTATCAATATGTCTTACCATTCTTGGTAAGTGTCCTGAAGACACTTTTTGCTTCTTATATTCATCCTTAAAAGAGGCTAGAGGCTGCACGCATCATCTGTTTCACAGATTGCATCTCAACCCTAATTTTATTAGAGCCGAAATTAAATGTCTTGAATGAAAAGTCTTCTTGTTTGAGTCTAACTATTGTGATCCCCCGTTTCAGGTATTTAGCCTCCATTTCAGGCAAGCATATAACCCCTTCTCTCTGTCATACATTAGTAATTCATTTGAGATTATCAAACAGTTTAGAAAACATCTGAAAATACARAAGTCTTGAAATGCACATGGCAAAAGGGGTTTCAAAGCTTAACACCTTTCARATCCCACACATTTTAATTAGTACAACTATAAAAAAATCACAGAAACTACAGAGGTGGATATCAGGAGCATGTCTGCCGAGGTCATGCTTCTAAACAGTTTGCAGTACACWTTCTCTGTGCCATGAGCAATGCAGTTTGAGGCTTACCCTTAGGAAGCCTTTCTCAGATGTCAGAAGGCTTTATTGAAATTTGGACAAACTATCTGTCTTTTGCTCCAAATGTTTCTGGAMAACCATCAGAAGGGCTAAGGAAGGGTCATTCGCACATGTGACGAGTGGATGACAGAGAGCAGAAGGTAACTGCAAAACTGAAGAGTTGATTAACAGGATATAATGACCTGAACTAAAACCAATTTTTTCTCTTGAAGCATTTGGAGGCTGTTGTTGAAGCCTTCTCATTGAGCTTTTTTTTTTGCTTTCACAGCTCTTGGAACTACTGTCTATAATTTCAGCTCTATCACAAAATAGAGCAGACTCACATGTCAGTGTACATGATTCTCAGCAAAAAATGTCTTCTGCTTCTTGGCAGTTTTTGTATTGGTACAATCAAGTAATTAATAGCGTCACCCACTGTTCTTTACTGTGAGTTTTCCCAGCAGGCAGTGGCCTTATTTGTTTCCATTTTCTTCTGGRTACTGAAATTGCAAACAGTATGCATGCTAACCAGCCTTTGGGAAGGGAGCAACACCTCTACCTTCTTTATTCTTTATATCTAGAATGTCCTTTGGGATAGAGCTGCCAGCCACCACCCCAGGTTGCATGATAGATCTCATTATTCCTCTCTATCACATTTTTTAAACTCTCTAGCTTACAAGTTAATTTTAAAGGTTTTACAGAATTTACTGAATTGTGAGTATGTAGGTTAAATGCTGTATACCACAGTTTTATTTTGAATTAAAACAGTTACAGTAAACTCCATTTCATGATAAAGAATTGTCTTCCAGTGGAGAGTTTCAGTTTCCTTCCAGCCAGTTTCTCTCAGGAAGGTCCATAATCTTCACTTATGAAGCGCAGACTTTGGTAGCAGGGCACGAGCAGTATTAAAAATTTTTAAATCTGCTAACAGCAGCCCAAACTGGGTATGAAGTGCTTTGGTATATAAGGAAGGGAGTAGGTAAATATCTCCTTCCAGTCCATGAAACAAAGTTTGTCATACATGAGGTACAGCAAACACAACTTTGAAAGGTCCATATCTTTGCAATACAAGATCATCTCAGAAGTAATTAACCATTTCTCACGTAGCAACAGGGGTTATTACAGAGCACCAGCTCTGCTCTCAGCATTCATACAGGCTTCCCAAAATCTCAGCTTGTAGCACACACTAAAAGAAAGTGACCTTCAGGTCAGAAGCAAATTGCTATTATACATCACCAAGGACAGCATGTCAAGTACCATATTTATGTGTGAAGTGGAAAGGAATTAATGAACAGAGTTCAGACAGTGTATGTTCTCTGGAGCAATACAAATGAATGATGCCTTGCAACAATTATTGAGCCAGACCTATTCAGATAGGAATTACTAACATATTAACATGTTAAATGATTTGTTAACCATCATGACTTCAAAGTGCATAACAAAAAAGTTTGCATTATTTTATTCTGAGGTTTTTAACAAGCYTTTTACTTTCCAAATAAGCGCTCAATTGGGAAGAGCTTGTTTAGCTACCATGGGCATTATACACAGTGCTTAAACTTTGGACTGCTAATAAAATATCTAATGTTTTATAACAAGTTCCTCAGTATTTGCATGAGGTTGAGATAAATAATTCATGCCTGAATGTTCAGTTGTCAACGTCCATGACATTAGTCATTACTGTCTGCTTAGTTTAACCACCTGATTTTTTTTATCCTGAATAACCTGTTCTTTACTGCAGGACAGATTTTGTCATTCTTGCCCCTATTCATAGAGGTTTCTACACAGATAAATCTAATCAGTAAGAGTGATAAACAAATTTCGCAAAAGATAAGAAAAAGACAACCTTAACAGGAATAAATACTGCAAGAAATGTCTCAGAAAACTCTCACACTGAACTATCTTAGAATTTAGAAAGGAACAATTTACAATTTTAGGAAGCTATTTTCAAAACACCTAGCGAAGTGTCTTCTCTCGGGTGCTGCCTCAAGGAGAAGAGGATTCRTTTCATCACAATTTTTAGCAGAAGGAAAAATACTATGCAGGCCTSTGGTTCTGTAGACAGAGTACAAAATTGACTTTGTTTTGTTTAGGTTTCTTTAACTGAGAAGGGAAAAATTTAGCCAAAGCCAAATTGCCAGTCATTCCCAGAGYAAGCAACCAGTAGAGGAGAAAACTGGGTGCTAAAAGTGTGATGGTGAGCACCACACAGTATCAAGCCATCTGTGCAGTTGTTATTATAATTTYCCTCTCTTTCTCTGTTTCCTCAACTACAGCTGCTCATTTTAGTAAGATAAATATTTAGCATCTCAGTTTATGCTGAGATAAGTAAAAATCTATGCTTTGCTTTTCTGAAATGATGTGTGAAAAACCAAAAGAACAAGTTTGCAAAATAATTTCATAGGAAACAAATGTGAGATTGTTTTATAACGCCATCGGAAAGCCAMGTATAAAAACCACAGACATAACAGAATGAAATTCCTCAAGAACAATGGAGAAGTAGACATTTTGGAAGTAAAGAATATGGGGGGTTTTTTTTGAGATTCCAGTGAACACAACTCGAGACTGAAGCCCTCCACTTATGAGGAAACATAATCAAATATCAGGTTGACAGCTACCACCTCTCAAAACAGTGTTTGAGACAAACAGCTTCAGCTGACCCAAATCTTTCGTGCAGTTCTGGGAGTTTTTGTGCAGTGTGTAAGAAGTTTATAAGAAAAAAAGAAATTCTGGAATAAACTAGTGCCTGCCTAAACTTTCAGGGATTTGGCTTTGTGAAGCCTTAAGGTAATGAAACGTGAGTTCAAAAGGTTAGATTTCATACAAGTCAGCATGGAAGCCAAGAGGGAAACTCACATTCAAAGCTCGATTTTTCAGAGCTGTTTAYATATGAATGGTTCCAAAGAAAATAAACAAAAGAAATCCGACTTAATTTGGTTGTGAAGGCTGTCAACAATTGCTGCAGCTGAAGGGGTTTCAAACACAGTTTACCTGAATACATTATTAAGTATAAACTGCGTTTCTGTTTGTTTGCTTTGTCCCCTGGATATGTACAAATGTGACTTTCTGGTGAAACACTCTTCCTGAGACAGAGAAAAGTGAGAATCAATCCTTCAACAGACTGTAAAAAAATCAATATTTTTCAACAAATCTGACACTTATTTATGGAGCTGTAAAAGGATTAAATAAACTGTAATATTTTTCTTGACTTGTACATGACTTCCATAAGTCTTAAAGCACAGGTTACTATGTGCATGGTTCCAAGTATTCTGCCAACAAAAATTCCCCTAATAATGAAGAACCTTCTCAAAGATTAAAATGCTTTTTTCCCTCTCAGGAATTAATTTGCTARGCAAAGTGTCCTCCCTGACTTCAAGAAGTTTTCACTCCTTCTGTAATATTAATGTGATTCTTCTCTGTCTTCATTGTAAAAACTGGAAAGAAAGAGCATTTTTGGCCTGACCTTTTGGCACCTGAATATCTAATTAAAAGGCTCTCATATCTCTCAAAAAAAGCATTAGCTTTGGCAAGTACCCCAGCACACTCAGGAAATAATAAAGGAAATATCCTACTGTAGGCCTTTGTTTACTAAAACTTCAAGAGCAGACCTACACTACCTTCCTCCTTCTTGGTTTTCAGTGTTTTTAATTTTTTCACTGCTGCAAAATAGGGAACTCAGGTGTTATATATGACTAGGTCATTCATTTTTCCAGATGTCATACAGAGAGCATACATATTTGATAATTTGATGGGAGTCATCCTCTGAGCTAGAGTCCCCTCAGCCATCAATATCATCAATGAACCTAAAWAAGTGAACCCAGGAAGTATCTTCACATTCTGTGCAGTCTGATCTGCCAGACCACTTGAATGTGGTCACAATTGTGCATCATTCCTGGCAGCTATATTGGTGTAAAGAATTTGTAAATCTGTCTGGATCAGTGGCATAGGTCCTGCATAAAAATGTATCCATGAGGGTCACAGCCTATCCCACTGCAATGAGAAATGTGTCTAAACTCAGCAAGTTACTCTGAAGTGCTCTGACTTCCCTCTGTGTGTTTCCACTGATACCAAATGACTGTTGTTCTTCACAATTGTCTGTGAGAATGTCACATCTTCAGATGGAGGAATTTGAGTGTCAGGCAGGTAGCAAGACTCTGTAACGCTGTGTAGGCACATTCACAGGCACATGGCACCCTTGGCAGAAATCAGTAGATGTTTCATTTAAACAGTTTTTTCTTTGCTGTGCTTTCTGGCACAAGGAAGTGTGGTATGTAAGCAGTTAAATTAATTTGCRTTCTCCCCCACCCTGCTTTGTCACCTAACTTTTAAAAGAGATTTTGAGCTGCAAGTACGAATTTTTCGTTATGCTGGGTCTTTCCTACAAGAAAGACTTAGGCTAATTCCAAAAGAAGACTCAAGGGACAGTGGTTCCTATAGACTAATCACAACCTGAGGGAATTGGCATATCTATCTTGCATGTTGCTATGCCCCACAGATGCAATTATCTCACACCAGCTGCACAGTTTATTGTGACTGTTAATGAAGGACTAATACATGTACARAATTATACAGTTAAATCCAAAAGCAGAGTCACACATAAAAGACCAGCAAAATTTACAGGCAATTACTGAACTAATCAAAATGTACAATTCTGTAGACCTGGAGACCACACTTTCACCATGAATGATGACACCTCTGTATAATCACCTGTATTAAGCAAGGACACAGGATCAGGTCCCAACCAACCAACTTGAAGCGCCAGCTCTAACAGCATGCAGAAGTCACAATTTAATGAAGTGTCAGTTATAAACTGCCAATTTAAAATGGATTAGGTAGTCAGATTCACAATAAAAACCCCCTCTGGGGAAAATCTTGGCCTACTTAATTCACAGGCATGGAAACAATTAAATTGTAAAATAACTCTGCATGATGAAATCATTGGAGAAATTGTTCCTGAGATATTTCCTGCAAAATATTAAAAGTTTCATTTTTAAAAACATTTATGTAAATATAAGAACTGAAAAAGCCCCAAAATCTGATTGCAGTATAAAATAAAAAGTTTAACATGTCATTACTCAGCTTTTCATACAAAATGAAAGTATGCAAAGTTATCATGAGCATCTTTGCCACTTTCTTCTTCACCACCAAATTTTCCTYTGGCTTTCAAATTTCCTTGGTCAAATTCTTCCACCGTCTCTGTKCCCCTCATTTCTTCCACCCTTGCAATGATCACCTCCATGTATTCCTGCAACCACCACACATTTGCTACCATAATGGAGTTAAGCAAATAAAGTTAAGCAAATACAAATAGTTCCCAGTTATTGGTGAGAAGAGGACAAATAACCTCAATTAACAAAATGTGCTGGCCCTAGTCTGCATGAACTGGCACATGCAGATATACATGCATAATTATACCTATAGGAAATTTATGTAAAACTCTACAGGACCTGAAATGTTGGTTGTGTTGCTTTGGCACTTGGGTTTTCAAATATTTTTTACTGGACAAAAATAAAAGAAGAGCCTAAAATTCTCCTGATTTTAATGAATAGCAACAAAAGTCAGCTACTGCTTTTTTTAATACTCAGCAAAAAACCCTTGGACCAAGCAATTTACCTGAAAAATGAACACAATTCAATTTACTCAATTTTGCCAATATGTAAAAACACAAGTCATTTATTACAGGTGAAGTAAAGATTTGGTAATCTCAAGATTCCACCTTTCTTTTATGGATCTTTTTTCATGGACTTCTGGGCTGTAGGCTCTTTCACAAACTACATCTGTCAACTTCACAGACTTCAAGGCTGTCATGGAGTACATGGCAAGACATGCAACAGGAATAAGCTCTGCAAAATCCACAGCATTTGATGTATTTTCCTTCAGACCATCCTTCATCCTGGAATCAAATGTGGATGTATATCAAGAGACCTTCACAACATGATATTCAAACAGAATCCTAAAAACATACACATTTTGTGTGTGTCTGTACTTTCTCTTCTGGAGGTAGAAATTTCCATGTGTAATTTTTCAATGAGTTATCTGTTTCAATTGACTATCACATATGCGCTGTCTCTACTTACAGAAAAAAAAATCTACTGATCCTTGCTGATTTATTTAAAACACAAGATTTTTAAGAGATTGGGTAATGCAGAATACAGCTGCTATCCAAGAAAGCCAATCTTAAACAGGTATGTGTGTAAATTAAATTATTCCATTTGAAAAGACACCAAGTGCAGTACTAAAAGGCAGCAGACTGAATGAAGGGCATCATTTTTATTCCAATACAACAACAGAATAAGATAATATAAAAAGTAAAACAAATTTAGTCTATGGCATTAGTTTCAAACTCTCTGCCTTTTGTAGGCACTCATTTAGCACATGAAGTAACAGGTTCACATCCACCCTCCYCTTGAATAGAGGAACTTCATATGTCTTGTCCCTCAGGCTTTATCCAAAATTCTACAGATTTCTTTGAGCCAAGGAAATACGGAGTAAAATATCCTCATTTCTACCACTGAAGGTAGAAAAAAACACTGTAGAAAAACTCTCAAATTTAGCAGGCCAAGGACACTGAAAGAAGGAGCATGATTCTCAGCCCCAATGGAAGAAATCTGCTGTCCATTTTCTGTTTCACATGCTCTTTTATTTGTCTGATTCACTGGTTTCTTAACAAGAACTACAAAACAGGTTCAGTGGCTTGGCTTTGTTTGGGCAGCATTGCTGAGCTTCCACTGTCTTGYTGTTGGCAGATCTGACCTCATTAACACCCTCATTGTTCATGTTGGCAAGTGGCTGCAGTTCACTTTTTGTTAAATGCATCAGTCTGCTCAACCAGCTGTAAAAAAATATAGAAAAGTCAAAGCTATAGCCAAAGATATTACAGAAATGAACAAAAAGCAAAGCAATACAATGAAGTATCCAAATAAGTATAATGTAAGTTTCATTTGTATCTACATTTGTGATGTCAGTACTCTACCTGAAAAACCTGCATAACTTACTAGAGCTAAAAACCATGAACATTGACAGGTTCTGACACTAATGGTTTAAAACCTGATTGCAATGAACAGTGAAAAATTCCCCTGAAAGCCAGGACAATGCATTACAAGCAGTTGTACAGCGTCATAAGCCAGAATGGATGTCAAAAAGAATTTCATAACTCAGAAAGAAGCCATACCTTCCAAATGGAAGATAATGCTGATGGAAGCTGATGGGAAAGAACAATGTCTATCTGTGCTTGGAAATTCCTAAGTTCTACAAAATTTTCAACCTGGCTTCTGGGCCAGTGCTGTCTGCAGGTGATGAAGGACAAGGGAAAAAAACTAACCTGGTGGATGYTAATATTGTGCCTAAACATTTCTAGAATAATGCATTTCTAAAAGAAAATCCTGCTGCTTTTAAATTCTAGTCTTACCTGTCTTTGAAAAACAGATCTCTTAGGGGAAGTTCACGTTTGCAGCCCTCAGTGTTTGAACACTATCATCTCAAAAATCCATGAACACATTGACACAAACACCATGGCCACTGTCAGGCTGACAAGCAACTTGTCAATCAAAACCAGCCAAGCAAGAGGTGATTCAGGCTGTCAGAGGTGGTTTCAGGCAACATGAGAAGTCTGCATCAGCAGGACCWGATACATTACTAAAATAAAGGGTCCAAAAGGGAGGCAAGGACTCGCGACATAGGATAGCGCAGGCAAAATTCCAAGTGATGCAGGTGCACAGTGAGAGAGAGCACAGTGAAGAGACATCTGAGCKAGCAAAGACCTGCAATAGTGAGGTTCTTGCAGACCTCAGCAGAGCAGATRTGGACACACATTCACTAACATTCAGTGGTGGGAAGCATTCAGCTGCAGGTAGTGCTGCAGTAAATGATTCTCTGTCTCTGTTAGCTCAAACATCTCCATTTCATGTGTAGACACAGGTGGGGAGATTAAATAAYTATCAATTTAGACTTGCCTTCAGACATGCAACTCTTGTTTCTTTTATTAAACTGTGAGAAGAATAGTAAAACAAACTAATCYAGAGGAAATAAAATTGCTCAGAGGAATAATTACAGCAACTTTCACCTCAACAGCTGGGTCACTGGTTCAAAATCATTCAAATCACTTGTGACTGAAAGTCATTACCAGTTGACTCCACTCAATGAGCTTGTGCTTCAGGTCAGAGTAATAATTACTGCAGGACTAAAACCACCATTAGCGGCTCCATTAGTAAGGAGAGAGAGAAAAAGAGCGAGAGACAAGAAGTAGCAGTCTCAGTCTCATTAATGCTGCTTTCCAATCAAGAATGAGAGGAGAAAATACCTTCAGGAATCCTGCACTGATGAGGCCTGATTTAGCTGCCCAAACAAAGCACTATTTACAATACTACAGGATATTGCACAGGCACCCCATCTACACCTCCAAAAGGACACAGATCTCCCTTGGATCTTACCTGTCACACCTGCCAGCACTGTGTGGGTATGAGAAATAACCTACATGGTCTACTAGATGGCCGTCTGGGGTCAGCTGAGTTCTGCACTTTTTATTCCACCCTCCCTCCAGTGCTTCCAAATAGAAACTCCAGCTTCAAAAAYTATTGTGTCATTACTAAATTGAAGTCTTCCGGTTCCCCTGTTTTTTGTCTTTGTCAACTAACAAAAAAAATACAGATTTTGGGAAATACTATCAGAAAATATGTGCGCATAAATGATGAAAACTAGGTATCCAGCAGACATCCACCTGGAGACCTATTTCTCTAAAGATTCCTTATAGCCTGATACCTGCTCTTTAACTCCAGCAATTTGCCTGTTTGGGATGGTTATTTTCCTTATAGTAAAGTGACATCCAAGTATTTCCATATCATAGAAAGTAACAGAAGTAGCTGTGCCAAGGAGCAGCCCTAGGAAGGGTAGCCAGGCTAGGAATAAGATTTATGACAGTTCAATGTGGCTGGACACRCTGATGGCTCTCTGGTACGTGAACTACAGTGTAATATAGCTGAGCTAAGATGTTAAACCTACTGTTCTGTCAAGTCAATGATAGACAMAGATGAGGCCAGGTGAAAAAAGTACAGATTTACTTGCAGCAGATGAAAGGGAAATCACGGTGGAAAACAAAGCCTTTAAGAGACGTGCTTCTTATGTTTTGCAAAGGAACTCTGTGAAAATGCCAAATATTAATGACCGTGATGCCAGAGGGCTATGAACAGAAAGCAGTGTTTTAAAAACAGGGAAAAATGTGCGAATACTGTGTTAAAGATTTATTATAGAGCATCTCTCTTCACAGCAATTTCTTGTAGTTTTTAAAAATACATTTGCTTATATGATTGGACTCTTTATACCCAGATACCATTGATAATAACTTGTACTCATAATAATAGCATTGCCCTATTAACATTCCATATTTAAAAGATCAGCTGACATGTTCAATTTGGTCTTTTAATATTGTAACAGTTTTTCTAATGGTTGCTATTTTAATTTCTCTGTCTCTTTTAAAATATCATTCTTCTTAAATATTTATCTCTCTCCTTAAGCACAGTGTTTTAATCCAACATCAATTCCTTAAATTTTAAGAGAAGGTTATTACAACACATAAAACATATGGTCTCATTTCAGCTCCCAGTGTACATAAAATTAGTCAAAACAAAACACTACCTATTCTCAAAAAATGTGGTTCAGTCAGTAATTTTTGCTCAGAAGCATCTTGGGACTAATTTAGCAAGAACAATGCAACTTTTTTTTCTTGCCTCACTTTTATCTCAGAGCAGAAGATCACACAGTAGCAGCCAGAATTGCAAGATAAAATTCATCATCTCTCCCTCACTCTGTCCCTCACTTATATTTCATTCAAGGTTGTCTCCACTTCCAAGACAATTGCTTTCAGAGACTGGGAAATCTATTTTCAGAACTTATATTGCCTTTTGGAATTACAGAAACAGATAAATCCTGCAACACTGGTGGAAATAAAAACTTCAGACAATATAGACACAGTATAGGAAAGCTGAGATAATTGCAGAKTTTTTCTAATAATAAAGACTCTTTCTTTCTGTTTCTATGTGAGAAGGAGGGAAAAGCYAGTGGGAGTATGTAAGTTTAATGCCCGGCTTTCTGTTAGGACAGGGCACACATTTGCTTTCCAGGGAGTAAATTCAAGCACTTGAACTTGGGACCATCAGTTAGTGGCTTCCTCTCCCTGGSTCTGTTTTGGGGCACCACATGGAACTGCCTTCATGATAATGCCCAGGAACATTTCAAAGTATAATTTTCCCCGAGGATCCCACAATTAAGATATAAAGAATACACACATTGGTTTTGCCACCTTCTATCCATGCAGCCTTCACTTGCTACCCCAGCAGGCACTACACTCTCAGGCTTCCCACTCCACATCCTGGAGCAGACAAAATACACCCTAAGACTCATGCTGGAAAAATACCACAACCTCATGTTAATTCTATTTCTTTGAATTGGAAAAAGCACATCCAGTGTTTATCTCATTTGAGAGCTACAGAAGGGTCATGCTTGTAAAGGACTCCTACAGCACAAGGAGGAAGCAGCTGCCTGGCCAGAGGACAGCACTCTGAACATAGCACGGGAATGAACCTCATCCTGCCACCATCAGCAACATGGGCACAGCTGAGGAAAGGAGGCAGAGCTCTTCCTCACATTCATTGCACTTTCCTTTCTGGAGAAGCAGAAGTCACCAGCAATCCCCTAAATGAGTGTTGCTCTTTGTGCTGCCAGTCCCTGACTCACACTGGCACATAGTAAAGCCAGCAGCATGAAGTATTAATTATGACCTGTTTAGTTTGGTGTTCACCAGTTAATTGTAAACCAGAATTAGCCAATTCGTGGCCTTTGGGCTGACTTTGAGAAGGATGTGAGACCCATGAGGGCCTTGTGAAAGGACACCCAGGACAAACGGATTCCAAAACAAACGGTAACTCGCCATTGATGTGTGCTGGCACCTCGTAGCTGTCAGAGGCTTCAGGGCAGGAAACAGACCTAAAGGAAGCTTTTAAAGACAAAGATATTACTAAAACCTTCATCTGTTTAGGAGTATAATTCCCATTTATCATGACTCCACAACTGTCAATGGACACTGAAAAACCATAAAAGATTGAAAGTAACCTTTAACATAAATCAGGAATTATAGAGTAAATCTGATGCAACAAAACTCAAAGCAAAAAATGAGTCCTAACATGATCAGTTTTAAAAGAAAAACATTTTTATGTGCACACATGTATATGTCCTATTTACTCATATTTTTCCCAATGTTTTCCAAGAAAAAAGAATCCAAGGATCGTGTTGCTGGGGAAACTGAAAGGACGGTGTAATCATCTGAAAAAGTGTGAAACTTAGAATTAACACCACTGAATTGAATTTAATAACACTGTGCAACATCAGATCTAGGCTTAAATCAATATTTAATTTTCTCAGCCATCTTACAGATTAGTTGTAGCCATTATATCTCCAGGGAATACCAACCACCCCATGGAGGGTCAGCCTACTCAAGTAATATTTTGCAGGATCTTCTAGTGGGTGGATGTCAAAATATCCTTTCAGAGTTTGTAACCTCAGCTGCCATAAATACTTGGTTTTTTATATTCCTGGAACATCCATCATGTTCTCTGGTAAATACTACGATTGGTATCACTTAAATTACTTATGACATTTACACCTATTATTTCTAAAACTAGACTAAACATAACCCACTTTTGGAAGGCAACAAAAATAATTATCACTAATGTAAGTACGTAAAAGTAAGTTTCTACAACCACTGCTTTCAAGAAAACTAATTTCAAATGAAAGTCAGATCTGAGCTTTAGATTACTTACAGCAAAAATCTGCTGCTTGAAGGTCTTCCCTGTTATATTTCAAGTTTTTATTTGGAAGGACCTCACAAACACAAGCAAAATGAAATTGCATGGACCATAAGATGCTGGGAGTGGAATTTGAACTGCCTATAGCCCTTTCTGAATTTGAACAAAGTTGTTTCTTCTTCAGGGATTCATARATTTGCTAAATTATTCTTGCATAGGCAAACAGAAACACTTGTGCAGAATGCTTGGTGCTGCGAGGAGCAATGATTTCACTCGGTCAATAACATCACAAACTGACAGAAGAAAGAAAGTAGAATCAGATTTTGTACTGGCAGAAGRTAAATTTTGTAGTGYTCTCTTTGCTAGTAGGCTGAGTTTRTACATAAGAGCTAACTTGCAATTTAGTTTATTGTGCAAAAGAAAGCCTGGTATCTGCCACAGAGGTTTGACAGACAGCAACCAARCAGCAGCAAATTCTTAGGAATTCTCCTTCTCATGTCAGAGAAGGAGCCTTCCCTTTTTAGAGTATACTTAATTTTTAGCAATCAGTGATTTATGTACTGCATGATAGAGCCATCTGAGAATTTATTGGCAAGCACATGTGTTTCATGAACCCAAAAGTCAGGGATATCATAGAATGCTACCAGGATCATTGATAGAGTTGGATACAGAGATTGTACTGTACACACTGGCTTATCTGTAATTGTTGGGCAAKCAGATTAGTCCCTTATTTGCATAAGATATAAAATTATCCTAGAAGAAAAGTATTCCAAATTGTCAACAAAAAAAGTCTTTGGTTCTGCATCAGTTTGGCAAGAAATGAAGAGAGAAATTATAAAAGAGCAGATGGTGGAAGAGATACACCAACAYGTTGTGTGCAGCAGTAAAGGAAGATGGGAATCTTGTAGGAACAAAATCTGCTTTATCTGCTTAAAAGTTATAAGAAAGGAAGATCTGAAGTTCAATAGATGAGATAATGTAAGCTTCCAGAACTGAGAAATAAGCAGATATTTTCCTGKGTTTCTTTCTACTATTGAAAACAGTGAAAAACAATCTATAGATTACTGCCTTTGACTACAAGAAGGGGCTTAAATTAGTCACACTACATTTACTTTTCTTAGTCAGCAACCCTAAGAGTAGCTGGTGATGCTGCCACAACAGAGCACAGTATCTGTGAGACTTCCTACAGCCTCAGGAGCCAGATTCCAGACCTGGAAAAAATTATGGATAGTGCACATGTGCATGGAAAAGTTTTGAAGATTAAGACAAAGGATATTGTGTGCAATTGTTCACATTCGGGTAAGTCTGAGTGAAGGGATGGCCCTCTTTCACATGCCTGAAAAGTTGTAACCAAAGTGTCTTAAATGTTGGCAACAGCATAGCCTCAGCGGAACACAGTCTTCATTTACTGCATTTAAATATTGTAGCGAAAGGATTTTCTTAAATGTTCATTGTTTGTTCAACCAAATGATCATTTATGGAATTTTATTGAAGTTTTTGTGCTTTTAAGAATTCTTTTTTTTCCCAACTATACTGTGCTGCATTTTGTGAAAAAAATAAATGAATAATCTCTACAGTTTCAATCTCAAACACTTAAGCATACGAAAGAAACATAAAACCACACTTCCCCACTATCATGATTTGAAAAAGAATCAATTTACTTCTTGTAGTGCCAGGGACTCTTGGTTACAAGTAGTAATGCTGGGTCAAAAAAACCAACATTAAATTGTCATGCAATCAAAAAAAAATTTCTTTTTAATGTGGTTTAATTATGTTTGAAATTTTAAGTTTTTTGTCTTTTTTACATTTTTAAACCCAGAAACAAACAACATTGCAGAGAAGAAGCAATTTCACAGCACTCGGTATTAATGACACTGAATTTTTAGCAGTTCAATATTCTTCTTGGGTAGCGGGCATTAAACATATATTTATTATTTGAAAACATGTTGCAAACCACTTGAATAAATAATAATCAAAATTCATTTGTTCTTCACAGACATGACTAGAAAAATTCCAGCCATCATCAAGACATTGAGGAAGGATGTTCATTGTAGTTAATATATGACCTCATCAGCATTGATATATATACAAGAAAATGATCACTTTAAGAAAAGGTATTTTATCATGCTTCCACACCCACATGAAATAATAAGACAGGCAAACTAAACAGAGAAACTGGAAAAGAGACTTTAAATGTCCATAATGTTTATTTCAAAAAGTACACTAAGCCACATAACCTGCCAACCCAAACACACAGAAGTGCCTGGAGATTTTTTAGAGAAATAGGGCCAGAACAAACCACAACTTATTAGGTCAACATTTTAACTGGAATAAATGCTTTCCAGTATCTTTGAAAACAGGTGCTTGACTGTGTTCTTTGAACATCTGAAAGCATTATACACAGACACAACATCTACCTGGACATTTTCACACTGAAAAGTCCTAATCATATCACTCATTCTGGCTTGCTTTGTAGCTTTTGGACTTAGCTGAACACATTGCTGATAATTTTTCCACAGTGGAAATTAACAACTCAAGAACCCAATTATAATAATTACTTGAGGGTACCTTTTATTTATAAGGTAATATGCATAATCTGGACTAATAGATTCTGGGGCTGAAGGCCAAGGACTTTATTAGCCCAGGATATGGTTATTATGGGTTATTATACTCAATRTTTAATTAAATATTGAAATCCTAAAAGACAGATGTGGGAGAAAATTTGCTTTCTTCCTTTACCYTCCTTCAGTCATGCCCTTTAGTCTCTTTTTTTTTATACCATACCCATTTTACATTACTTTCTGATCTTTTGTGTGCATTTCCTTTTATTTCCACAGACTTTGGTGACAGCTGAAAAGGGAGTTTAGATKGTATCTTTCAAAGTGAAAAGCACTTTGAAAACGTAGAGAACTATAGTTTTTTACCAGAACTTGTAGGTACTAATAGAAAATTGAGGTGTTTTCATATTGACAGTAAAAGCTCCATAGAAAAATATCATTATGTGATTAGAATTTGAGAGAGGTAGGCTTGTCTSTGAAGGTGGATAACATAAATGACTTAATCCCAGTCCTTGCCAATAAAGAACACTTCATACAACTCAGTCCAGCTGCAGAACTGGTTTTAGAAGGTCATCATTAGATTAGATTAATTCCATCTCTGCTTTTTCAGACTTCATTTCCTTGAGCTGCAACAAATACASACTCAAATTCTCCCACAATATACAGCAGAGGAAATGCAAGTGATTCAACCAAGTGTGTTTAGCAGAACTCTCAAGTGATGGCTATACTGGAAGTTGCTTAGGAATGTGTCATCAAGAATGAGAGAGCAGTGGGCAATTTCAGGGGTTGTGCATGAGGCACATCAAATGAATTGATGATGAAAGCTGATGAAAGAGTTGAAAGTCAGCTGGCAATTATCCTCCTGATGATGGAGGCAGTGGAAGTGTCCTCTTTTTTGCTACAAGGTCACAAACATCATAAGATGAAGACAAAGGATCCAGCAACATAATGGGAAGAAATGTTAACCAAAGACACCAAGGTGCTGATCATAGATGATAATATCACCATTGTGCTTATCAGCAGTATTTAAGAAATAAAAATCTGACACCAAAACCAATTGAGATCTCCTCCACACCTGGACTGTTCCTGTCTTCCCCTGCCAGTGGTTCAGTACGCTTTCCAAGATGAAAAATATTTTGTATCCCTGTGGCCCTTTGAGCACATGCTGATATCCAGCTCAAGTCTCCGGCAGCTGCAGAGATTTAGAATCTCTCAAGATAACAGTTTGTTGTCAACAATACCAATAATTTACAAAAGGAAGAGATATACCATTCAAAATACCATGAAAAACTGAGTGTTAATAGAAGTCATGTACACAAATAAGTCTGAGCTAATTTACTCTCTGAAATGGTGAAGAAGCAATTGAGAAATGAGGCAGAAAGGGGATTTCAGCTTATCTTCACTCACTCRTTCATGACACCCACACTCTGAACTCACTCACGCCCTGATCTGAGAGAAACCACTCAAACACAACTGCAGTATTTGGATAACAACTCATGAACAGGAATCTAAGTTAATATGGAAAATGGCAACAGAACCTCAAAGCCAAAGTGAATTTCAGTGCATGAAATGGTGAAGGTGTGCATGGTGCATCATCACAGTATTTGTGAAGCCATTCTCTGGGAGATAAATRGAAAGCATACAGGAACAAGCAACAAACATGATACAGGTTTCCAGTAGTACCACAACCCAGAAAGACTCGGAAATGATATTTTAGATTGGCTCCAAAGAAGAGCTTAAGTGGATATACCAGAAAGAGGGAGATGGACTTTGCRAATGAGGCTGCTGCCACAAAAACTTTGAGTACACAATAGGTCTGAAGGCAGATAAAATGAAACTTTAAGTTTGGAAGTGATCATAAGTTGAAAAAAATTCTCACATTCAAACCAACCATTGAAGGGAAAAAAATTATCAGATAGAAACTTCTCTAATTTATTTAAGGTGGAGATGGATTTTAACAATTCCCTCTACTCCTCAACATAATAGAATAGATTTTCCTTTTCTTTTCTTTGCTCTCCCAGTTTGACTTGCAGTATTTCTGTATTCACATTTATTCTACATCACTCCCTCCACTTTTAGAGCTCTGAAAACTCTGCAACTAACATTACTCACTCCATACATACACCTCGACAGGTGAGCTGTAAAATAAAACTATCTYATCAGAAATCTTCCCAGTTACTCACAGCTGTCACACGTGTGAGTGAGCTGGGGCTTTTTATACTGCTTCCTTTCTGTTTGAGTGAGGAGCCTTATTCTGAACAGAGCACTTTCCGTTCTGCTTGACCCAGATTCACCCATAGTGAAAGCTGAAATGTGCACAATATCCTACCCAAACACACAAGCAATATGAGAGGAGTCACTGCGGTTTTGTCCACCTGTCACTCTAACCCTAATAATTCCCTCCTTTTCATTTTCCCTCTGGGTTTTTCCTTTCTCCCAACCACTGCTACTCRAACTGTGACACTAACAGTGAAGAGCAGGCTCTGCTCAGAGATCTGCATGCTCCCCAGGAAACTTGAAGTCAGACACCAAGSCTCCAACAGGGAGCAGGGGTTTTAAAGGAAAAGGCATTTATTCTGATTTTTGTTTGCTTGTTTGTTTCAACACACACATGTATTTCAAAATTTAATCTCTGATTATTTAACCCACGAGGGTAAGCAGTCATGCAAAAAGAGCCTATCAATTCTATTGTACATAAATTCTACTCGAGTGAATCTCAGAGCTCAAGCTGAGGGCCGGCTCGTGTGCCTGGCAGAAGACATTTAACTTCTGGCAGTGGAACAGTTATTTGTCTACAAAATCAATAATTTATAGAATAAAGAGAGGCTGCATTAAACTAAGAGTAAAAGAAGAACAGTAAAAGCTCTAATACAAATGCAGGAAATAAATCATTCTTCCTTCTTTTTTGCTAGAAATCTAATTCAAAGATTCTTATATCCAGTAGTCAGCTTAATGGAAATAAACCACCAAGATTACAACTCCCTGTGGTATGCAAGTACTGAGTTCTCATCCAAATACCTCAGCAAGCAGTTATTCTTTGGGGGCAAAGAAGTAGGTGAACAAAGAAGTTTTAAGATTGAATCATACTTTGAGACTGAGGGATCTGATTTAATCTATGTTGTCCTTGCCTTCAGCTGACCTTGTCAGTATCTCCACAGGATATTTATTTTATTCACTGTTTATTCACTGCAATCTTATTTGGTTGGGTCAAACAATCAAACTTTCCTACTCAAAGACCAGAGATAAGAGCAGAGTGACTTTGCCTCAGGAAGGAAAGGTAAGGTGTCAGGAAATTGGTACTGGTGCCTGGGTTTCAGCATGGAAAGCTCCAGTTCGTGGTGATCTCACAGTCAACTGGATTTGTACAATCTGGATCTCAAGAGCCCTGAAAAGACCCTACCCATCCTCCATCTCAGTAAAACAATGTAGCAGAAGCTTCATGTGCAAAAACTTTCCTTGCTTCTTCCCTCTTTGAAAAGACTTTCCTTCATATAAGCAACAGTCCAGTTCAGAGCTATTAGAGCTAGAAATTTGATTTTTAACATAATATGAAACATAATATGAAATTAAATAATACCAAAAAAATAACAATTTAGCAAAACTGCAGCCACAGAAAATGCTAGCACATTGCAAACTAATGATCCAGAATTCAGATGGCAACAATATGAACAATTGCCTCCAGGAAGATCCATAGAGAGAAGGTAGATAGTCAATGGCAGATACTTGGCCTATGCCTTATGCCATCCTAGCAAGAAACCAAAGGGGAAGGTATGAATAACAGGAAAGGTAGGATATCCTGCAGCATGTTTGCCATAGCTGGAATTTCTTAACCCTTAATATTTCCTCAAAATGCCTTAAGATCACAGAATCAAGAATATCAAGAATAAACCAGATTGGAAAAATCCCTGAGATCAAGTCCAGCCTATGACTGGCCACCACCATTCAACAAGACCATGGCATTAAATGCCACATTCAACTTTTGATCCTTAAATGTATCCATGGGGAGTCATTCCTCACYTGAGTAGCCCATTCCAGTGTCAMTCCCRTGAAGAAATTCTTCCTAATRTCCAATGTAAGTCTTCCCTGGCACAACTTGAGTCCATTTCCTCTCATCCTATCACCTGAGAGAAGAGGCTCAACCCCACCTGGCTGCACCCTCCTTTCAGGCATTTGTAGACCCTGAGCCTCCTTTTCTCCAGGCTAAACACCCCCAGCTCCCTCCGCCACTCTTTATAGGATTTGCTCCAAACTTTCCCAGTTCCTTTGCCCTTCTCTGCACACACTCCACCTCCTCAATGTCCTTCCTGAATTCAGGGGCCCAGAACTGGACACAGGATTTGAGGCATGGCCTCACCAGCACTGAGTACAGGGGACAATCACAGCCCTGGTCCTGCTGGCCACGCTACTGCTGATACAGGCCACGGTGCCACTGGTCTTCTTGGCCACCTGGGCACAGGCCAGCACCTCCAGATCCTTTTCTGCCTGGCCATTGTCCARCCACTGTCTCCAACCTGTAATGTTGCATGTGGTTCTTGTGGCCAAAGTGTAGGACTCAGCACTTGATCTTGTTGAACCACATATTGTTGGTCCCAACCCATCCACCCAGCCTGCCAAGATCYCTCTGCAGAGTCTTCCTACCCTGCAGCAGRTMARCACTGMCTCARCTTAGTGCTGGCTGTGGATTTGTTAATGGTAGACTCWRTCCCYTCATCCAGATCTTCAAYAAAGATATKAAACAGGACCAGGCCAACTGTGAGCCCTGGGAACACCACAGGTGACAAATGCCAGCTGGGTGCAGCACCTTTCACCACCACTCTCTGTGTGCAGCCACTTCCTAACCCAGAGAAGGGTGCACCTGTCCAAGCTGTGGGCTGCCAGCTTTTCCAGGAATATGCCAAGGGAGACAGTGCCAAAGGCTTTGATGAGAAGCAATGTCCAAAATATGGTATAAAGATGATAGTCCATGTCACATCTTAATTGAGCTGGTGCACTGCGCTAACCTGCTAACTATGAAATAGGCACAGTCACATAATGAGTCAAAACCTACTCTTTTAACTAATGCAAACAATCTCAAATAGCATTGGGAGACGCTGCCAGACAGCAGTGTTTCATAGAAACAAAATGTTAGCTTTCACAGATCCTGAGCAAGTAAAGCATTGCCTGCAAGTCGTCAGACTCACACCCAAATATTTGTGAGCACTTGGGCATGTTCATACAAGCTGGTTTCAGGCTGTGCATTAAGAGCAAAACAAGGAGAGATCCATGATTTTCTGAGGAGCTGCTGTTGTGAGTATAGTCAGCTGACATCCTTTTGTCTGAAGCGTCTTGTGTTTGCATTAAGATACTTGTGGTGGCACCAGCTGTGTTGGCACTACGCAGCATAAAAAGAAAGGCCCATAAAAACTCACAGTTCACAGAGGAAAAGGATGAAAGATAATCRTACACAGACTCATGGTCTTGATTATGGCCTATGTTCCTCCAATAATGTGAATGTGGACGAGGTCTATAAAACATGTCTCTATATTTCTGCAAGTGGAAATTATTTCTTGGTGATGTAGCTTTGGTCCACCTGTTCTATCCAGGTCTCACTGACACACTTTAACAAAGGGTGATGTGGCAGAAAGGCACAGAGTGATAAGGAAAGGATAATGCCCAAAGCACTCTGTGCTACAGCTTGAGCTCCAAAAAAGATTTGGTGATTACTTGTAATACCAGCTTGTGCTAATGATCCAGGAGCTCTTAAGAGCACTAAAATCTTACAGGTGCRTAAACAGTACAAGATCATCCTCAGTTTCCTTTGGCAAAACTTGGAATCAAAAATAAAACAGAGAGGGACACACTATCTATGTATAATGTTCAAGTGATGACTGCAGTATTTAACTGCCTTCTATTTGTAATGAAATATGTAAAGCTTATCCCAATTATTCATTAGACTAATGAATAATTAGCAACTAATTCTGTTCCTCTTAGCAACTAATTCTGTTCTTCTGTTCCTCTTGGAGAAAGCCACCTGATGCCAGCTATCAAATTACGGATAGTAGGAGAGTTCTTAAGTTACCTAGGAAATGTCAATGCTGAAGGTAGATTTTCAGCAGCATATTTTTACCTTACAGTTAATGCAATTTTATGGGAGGAGGCTTAATTTCTCATATCTGAAAAACAAAAATTGCAGCTGCATGAGCCCACATAAATATTCAAACTGTTAATGCATTAACACAAGTGACAGTACCAGATTGCAAAGCTTAGCATAAAATCACAAATAACTAAATATGGAGTACAGCATTGCTTCTCTGAGCAATCAAAACCTTGCATAATATTGAAGCACAGCTGGTTTGTAGCTCATGCCATGTAATTTTAGTCTCCTTAATGGATAAGAAGAACTTTGAAGCATTCTCTAATGAAATATCTCTTTAGTCCCAACAGCATCATGAATAAGTTCTCTCTTAGGTTTTCCAAGCTCAGGTTTCCAGGCTCATTGATTCATGACAGAGAAAGCAATGGTTTCTGTACATTATTATATGCATTTTCACATTTATCATACAATGTGAAAAATGGATATTATTCCATTCCCTGGAGCAGCCTGCAATGTATATTTTAGGTCAAGCACTTGATGGTATGTGAGTATTCACAACAGAAAATTAATAGCTTAAATATTCAGGGCAGTGCAAAAGAGAAAATAAAAGTTCCTCCATTACAGGAATTAGACAAAACCAGTACACCTGACTTGTTGTGAGAGGTGATACTGTCCCAGAAACAACTTTATTACCTGTCACTTTGACATCCAGAGCCATAAAATTCTCATTTCCTCTTGTAATTTCTGACATGCTCAATAGCCCTGGTAATTGAACTACACTCCTAGGACTTTTGTAGCAGGCTGAGAGCTTACCAGCTAACTACTGGCAATTAAAATCTGTAATGTCAATAGARAAAAGAGATTAATTAATCAACAGTATAATAGAAAAGTAACAAATAACAAAAGCAGTGTTTTGGTGCAGAAGCAAAAATTTCAATACAAAATGTGCCATTTAATGTGYGCAAAAATAACTGGGTGCAAAAAGCATTCTCAAAACTGGACTCTAGTGTGTGTTCCCATACATAAAATAAATCATGTGCATCTTCTTTGCATTCAGATGTGAAAAAACTGCCTGGAGCTATGATAACAGCTGAATGTTTCATTCTGTGAAGAATTAATATTTTCAGCAACAGTAACCAGCATTTTATGGAGATCAGATAAATCAYTGCAATAAAGATGAGCTACAGAAGAACAGAGAGTTTGTTTTTTTTAATTTATTCATACATCTATTCACAATATACATTGATGCATTGATGTTAAGACGTATAAAACATTAAAAGAAACAGACAGGTGTCTGGGGCTGTGGAGCTTTTGCTTTGTTTTGGTCATTAAATTCTAACAATAGAGCCAAGATTAAATTATGCACTTCCATTTGCAAAAATATGATRTAAAAACATTCTGTTCTGGTGCAAAACATAAATGGTAAATTAATTGCTTCACCAAGCCATTGTGTAGACTCTTTGCAAAACATGTTGAAGGCATACACTACTCACAGAATACCCTGGAGRACAATGTGTTATGCTTAAGTAGTGATGAATTTTATGCTGGCCACTGCATTACCAGTCAGTTAAGTATTTTCTTAGTTAGACCCTTGAGCATTAAGCAAGTAATTAATGATCATGAAAGATGAGAAGGTTCATTATGGACTATATACATCCTTCCAAGATATGTCATTATTCAGGTTTGTCATAAAGYAGCACCTATTGTATTAAAAACTTAGATAACAAGAATTGTAGGCTTAAGAAACAAATTTACAGAGGGATGGAACACTGAAATATGAAAGGCCCTAACACACACATTTCACAAGGCCATGACAGCCTTGGGGCAGTCTGTCTGTGCTCAGGATCTCTTCTGCCTTCAAAGRAGCTCTACTGAAAGGGCAAGCTGCYTCAAAACAAGAAACAAACAGGATTAGAGATGGCAGTCCAAATTAGTTACAAGAGGTGCTGAAGAGGATAATGAACCTAAGCATCCTCAGCAATATTCTAAATATAAATTGGAGCAAGAGCTTGAATTCAGGTCTGGGTGCATTTTTTAAACTGGAGCAGCTACAACAGAAAAAGCCAAATGTTGTCTCTGTGCTGCCACATGGGGTGTGACCTTGAGGACAAATTCAGTCTACCCATATTTACCACCAACCTCACCTCCCCTTGTAAAAACATTTCTTGATCATATTAGGCAGACAAGACAGCTGGCATTCTTCCTACAAGCATCGAACATCACATCTCCAAATTCAGATCACATGAAAATGGGAAACACCAGGTGACAGGAAGATGATGACATATCACTACCTTCTCCTTTCCTCCCTCTCTCCCTCCCTCCCTCCCTCCCT
>NW_026623293.1:428774-432989 GCF_030028575.1 Malurus melanocephalus
AGAGAAACCAAAACAAAAAACCTCCTCCATCCTCAAATAGTTACAGTGGGGAAAAAAGCCATCTTCTTGCATTAAAAATTATTAAACAAACAAAAAAATCTGAAAATATATTCTATAGGCAGCTGCTGTTTTCTTTAAGTCAGCCTACATATTTGGCAGTTTGAAGTGATCGTAACCCACAAAATACTATTCTTTTGGAAGGTAATTCATCCCATACRTACAAATCTACATGAAATGAAATTTGGTGGTGCAAGTAAAAGACTATTTTCAGCCATGGAAATGATGCCTGGAGAATTACATTTTTTTGCTCCCTCTGCTGCTGTCATGCTGGTTCTTGAAAATCTGGGCCATCAYTCAACCTGTAGGTTCTGCTGTGCTGCTTGGATTCTGTGGGAGTCGATCCAGTTTTAGCCAAGTGCACAAAGTGTTTCACAAAAGAGCAATAAATCTCTGAGCTGCCTGTCTACTGTTTGATCTTTTTGATTAACATCRTGTGATAAAGGTGATGTTTAGGAAAAACAGTTCCTAAGAAACCAGCTCAGTCTAGAAAACTCATTTATGTTACGCTTCAGTTGCATCAAAGAAAAACTGGCAYGGAGCTAATAACAGTCACCTTCACAGAAAGACTCTGACAGTCTGATTTAAAATGGAGAAGATCCTGAGCCTGTTTCTTTAGAGASATGAAAAGATTTTCTCTTGAAAATCAAGGTACTGATTTGAGGAARTCTCCATAACCTTGCTAGATGCTGCGTGTTCATTTGATGACCCAGGCACAGAGATCAATGACGACCCCCAAGTATTTAAGAAACACATGGTAAGCACCTCACCTCAATATATTCTCAGAATATATTCACAAGGTGTTATATATTGACCAGCAGAATGCTGTCTTCCCTGGAGTGCTCGCTGAGATAATAATCTTTTCCTACAGGCAGCATCAGTGATGGGGAAAGGACATAAAGAAAGGGTCCACAGACTATGCCATAAATACGGATGAGAGAATTAGCCCTAAAGCCACTCTTCTGAGAGGTGCTGTCAGGGAGGAGAAGTACAAGTGTGGGCTGAGCCTGCAACAGAGAAGACCTCAGACAGAGCCCTCCCCAGTGAGCATCATCCCACAGGGTCTCAGTACCGAGCCCAGAGCCAGGGACCAGAACAGAGTCCATGGAGAGACAAGGCAAACAATAAACCAGTACAAGGATATAGCCAGGGTGTCAAATCAGGAATGGCAAGAGACAGGGCTGGGTGTAGGCACACTCACAGCGTAGCTCAGGGTCAGAGCTGAGTGCTCAGGGCTGAGTCAAAATGAGACTCCTGGACCATGGGCAGGAGGATGCATAGGTGAGGATCTCAGGTGTGGCTGCTCAGGGCAGTCAGCACCCACCAGAACCATCTCTGTTGTCACTGGGCTTTGAAAACAGTAAATTTCCTTGGTCGCTTCCAGTTTTCTGCCATTTCTTGCTAGAAGGCCAAAGTACTTACAGGAAATACATGCAAAGCATCAAAATTAAAAACAGAGTCCGGCTCATGTTCTTGTAATGTCTGATAAATAAGAGACATATGCCCAGTGTGAGAAGTCTTTGAGTCTTTGCTTTTTTTAACCTCATTATTGCCATATTGATAATAAACATTTACAATATAGAATATTAGGCTAATCCTACCACTAACATCAATAAAGCTTATTATATACACTAAAGTATTTTAAAGTTAAAGGTACTAGTATATGCCAAGATGACCAATGTTTTGGGAGGAACCAGRACCTAAGCAAAAGCTTGAGTAATGGTTGGCCCAAAGAAGCACATGGACTCCAGAAGCAAGGTTTGGGTATGATAAGTGAGCCAAGATGACCTGTTTAATCTTTCCTACATCCTATATTTCTTTTTATCTGTAAGGGGGTGGAATGACATTTTAACATGGCATGTTTATTGGCTTCCCGAAAAAAATTATTATCCATAATGTCTGTGTTTGACTTGTCTGCTGGTCTGGAAAAGAGTCRGCAGATTGCCCTCTAGAAATCCTTTAGGAATCTCTTATCATGATATTTTGCTTAATCTTTGCTGCTTGTATTAATTTCAGCATTWCTATATGAGAAAAATGTATGGATTAACAAAGACTCTGCCTATGTTGCCAAAACCAAGACCTCTAAATCCACGTTGAAGCCTTACTTTTGACTCAAACCTTGGTCAGGGTCACACAGACTTGAGGTCTTTCACCACTATCTGCTTTGCCAAATCTATTTCATTATTTCCATTCTGACAAGGCARATTAATAAGCCCATTGTTTACATTTGTTTACCATGGTTTTGATCAATGACTATGTTTGATGTGGACATTCATTCACAGCCAGAGATGRGATAATTAGAATAGGGATATAAGTGCCATTAATAAATTTTCTTGCAAACAGGAGTAATCTTGGGAAAAKAATTAGGAAACCATTTTCTTCCGTTTCCAGGGAACACCCGTGTGTTCTATGGCAAAAAGGAAAAAAATGAAACAGTGAAAAGCCAGACACTTAAACTGTMATTTTAATAAAAGAAATTACAAAAGTGCATAAGACGTAGGCCACAAAAGGGGACTGGAAAAAGTGATTTGTGAAAAATTAATTCTTTTCATCATCGTGCAGCTACATGAAGCAATATATTTTAATTGGCTGGATCTCAGAACCTATATTTCGCCTCTTTTCCTATTCCCCTTGTAACTGCAGTGTCAGTCTTCTTTCTGAGACCAAAGATGGCAGGGTACCAGCACCGCTAGGAAGGAAATACCTTACCATATGTGAGGTGTGGGGGCTCAGCCAGGGGGCTGAGTCTTACCAGAGTGAAAGGGACAGAGCTGAAWAATACTTTTGCATGGCAAATTATACAGGGAGAATTCTCACTCACAAGGGTTTTGAACCAGCACCACAACGGCCACTGTGAGGGCACAGGAAACCTAAAATAAACCAAAGTTAAAGCACAGGAAGTTACAGATTCCCTGAGGAAAGAAAAATCCAAGAAATAAGAAAAAACCCTTTTTTTTTTTTTTTTGAGGGCCCATTTCACCAGCTAAAAGTAAATACAACGCCCTTTTTCCAGAATCAAGAAATGGAGAGAYAAGTAAACAAACGTGTTTCAAACCAGTTGGGCAAGATCTTATTGGCAAGAGTTCTGTATTGTGAGGAAGCCTGAACCTCTGATCCACAGCAAGGAACACGATTTCTGTGTGGAAAGTGGAAAGAGAGAATGTTCCAAGTCCTGACAACTGCAATAAATAATGTTGTATACAGCTTTTCCTAAGCTTTTTATTTTAGGAATTACAGAAGTATGCTTCCTGATTAATATAATGTAAGAAGTCAGTAATTAAATATTTAAGTAGATGTATTTTTGAAGTACAATTTGAAGTTGTATTCAGGTCTCAGCATCCACCAGCCTCTGAGATACAAAGCAGCACTTCTGAACAACCTTTCTGAGCTACAATTTCAAGCTCTTTCCTGMATCAGATTACAGATAGTTCATATTAGGGAGTCCTTTATTGTCACAAATTATCATTTCATCACAATTCTCATAAATACTTATTTTATTAGTGACAATAAATACTGTAGGGAACATTATAGGAGATGTCAAGAATATTTATAGTACTGTGAATGTGAGAACCAGAAAGGAAATGGGCAAGACCCTATAGGGGTAAGCACAAGAACTTGCAGAGATGTGAATGCTTCCTGTGGAAGGGATGAAGGATGCAAATCTGTACCAAATACTTCATTTTTCTGTTGTCCAGCTACTCAGTGAACAACTTCATCTGTAACCAGCAAAGACAGATTTAGAGTCCTCTCAGAAGTTATCTGCCATCCATCAGCTGTTGAAATTACATCAGTGCTCTTTTATATCTACCTTATTTTAAATTCAGATTATCTTCTGATATCAATTGTTATATAAAAAGGGAGGATTTGCCATTAAAGAAATACAAAAAACTCCGTGTTTAAATTCCCAGCTGCTTCACCACTGATTTTCTGTTTCCTGTAAAGKGGCAGCCCAATATTCACTCATTAGGAAATAGTTTAAATTTGACCTTTTCCCTGGCATTGATGGAGGAAAACATGTTGGCATAAGAACTTGCCTCAAATGAAATATAATCAGTGAGATCCAATTGGATTAAGTCATCTAACTTACCTTGCCTGTAAACCACAGCATGGTTAAGGAGGTTGAGGCTGCATCACATTAGGCCCTTGTTAGCCAAGCCT
>NW_026623293.1:433190-495861 GCF_030028575.1 Malurus melanocephalus
TTAAACAAACCCAAACAAAATGTTTTATCTCCCTTTATTCTTTGGCATGTTTCTAATATTATTATGACTTTTAGCCAAAATAAATCAAGATGAATTTTGTTAAATGCAGTAGTGACACATGGTTTTGGAATGTAATTGAATGAGCACTTTGAAAACACCAGAGCAAAGCATTTTCATTTTACAGAAAGCACCTCCATTTCACAAACATTTTCATCCAGATCAAAAACTGCAGTTTTCCTGTAAAAGTACCATTCCCCTAAGACACGGCCCCTACCGGCACTCCTGAGCACTCTTAGGCCAGGCTGGAGAGAGAGAGTTTTGCTGAGCTTTCCACAGGGTAAAGGGGGTCATCACAGTCCATGTGAACTCTTCCCACCTTGAAGAGAGGATGATGAAGAGATTTAGCCCCAGACCATGTCTGTACTGGAGGATTGAGGAAGCACAGCCTCCCCTGAGCACACATCTACACAGACAGACATGTGTGTCCTCATGAGCACGTGCATGCCTCCCACACCCCCATGAAACCACACACAAAGAAACCATAGGTACACACACAGATGTGCTTGCCACTGCTTCAGCCTCATTTGTAGCCAAAAGCACGACACAAGGACATGGTGCCAGGAAACACAATGATATCTCAGGAAAAACATCCTCTCTACCACCGACAGACCCAGCAGAAGCGGATTATCTCGCACAAGTTTCCATGGTAAACCAAATTAATGAAAAATGCCTCATTTCTGAATTGCATCATCGGAGAGCAATTGTAATGGAAGTAACAATGAGATATGTAGGTGATAATATTCTTTCTCCTCAATGTAGCAGAATGGGAGGAACATATCCCTGTTGTGCACTAAATGCCAATGCATGTAGCCAAAGTGTTTATTGTTTTGAAGCCCTCAGGAAATTTGGGTAAAAACTAAAGCCAATTTTTCTATTGGATCATTCAGTGAAATGAATGTTCATTATAACACAGAGAAATGAAACAAAGCAAGGCCATTTTAAATTTAAATATATTTTAGCAAGTAGAGCAAGGACTGCCACATTATTCTCTCAGTAGGGTGTGAGCTGCTGTATCAGTAAGCATCTGTTCTCTGTAATTCCTCCAGTCAGAATCTGATGATTTAGTAAATATGCTAAAAGCCGCACTCCTAAAAATTAACATTTTTCCTGAGGTGTTTGTTTCTAGTTCCTATACAGCAGATGGCACTGGTGGAATAAGAAGTTATGATCTTGTAGAAGTCCTTCAGCAGGTCCAGTCAGGTTTTGAATGTCTGCAGGAACAAAGGCCCCACAAACTGCTTGGGCAAACAGTCCCTATGGTTTGCACGTCTTCCCACCCAGGAAATCAGTGTTTTCTTATGCTTAAATAGAATTTGCTCTCTTTCAATTTGTGCCCATTTTCTCTTGTTACTGGACACCATACTAAAGACCCTCGAGCCCCCTTCTTTGCACCTTCCAAGTATTTCTGCATGTTGACAAGATCCCCAMCTGAATCTTCTCTGGATGGAACAGTCACAGTTGTCTTGATGCTGCGCTGATTTTTTGCCTTTTATATATTCTCTGTATTCTTTTCAAATACATTTGTAGCCTATTACTGTATTAGTGGCCAGTTTTCCCAGGAGTTTTCCATACCCTTTCCCCAGGCAGAAAGACAAAACACATTCCAAAGGCTCCTATCCTATCTTGGTTCTCCTTGGCTACCAAGGTTGAGATCAGCTCTTCGAGACACATTTTCATAAAAAAAAAGTTTAGTTTCCATCTGACGGGGGAGGATTTAGAGAGGGTTGAACTGAGGGAAGATTACCTCACTACTTGTGCTCCAAATTGGTGATTTTTGTCAAATATGCTGATTTGCTAAACTTATAAAACTGTATTCACCCTCTGGGGCTGGGCTTTTATGGACATTTTTCCATATTTGCACCTGGAGGCCTCCAATAAAGACCAGCTTTTATATTAGCTCCTACACTRATATTATCTCAAAAGTGTGTTTCATTTCTAGGGCCTTTCTCACAGCCTCTTCTCACATGTCAGATGCTTCAGCTCCATAATCATCTTTGAGATCTTTAGCTGGACTTACTCCAGCATGTCCATATGTCTCTTGTACTGAGGAGCCCAGAACTGGACCTAGWGCTCCAGCTGCTGACTAGAGGGGAAAGATTACCGACTGTGATATGCTGGCAATGCTTCTCCAATGTAGCCCAGGGCGATTTTGGCTTTCTTTGCTGCAAGAACATACTGTCTGTGAAGATCCTCAAGTCCTTTTCTAAAAGAACTTTGCATTTACCTTTGCTGAATTTCATGAGATTCCTGTTTCTCCGGCCTGTTGAGGTCCCTATGAATTGGTAGCACAACCCCTACATCTGATAACGACTCCTCCAAACTTTTTATCATCTGCAAATCTGCTGAGGGTGCACTCTATCCCACCATCCAGGCTAYCAAACAATACTGGTCCCAGTATCAATGGTGGTACACAGACCTTCTCAAGGCAATCACTGTTCTGCTGATCACAACCCTTGAAGACTGATATTTAATCCAGGTTTCAGGTCACTGTATTGCTCCTTTATATAGTCAATATTTCATCATTTTGTCTGCAAGGCTTTTAGAGAAGGCAGGTTTGAAAGCCTTGCTAACTCTCTTCCTTATCCTCCAAGCCAGTAATGGAATCATAGAAGGCGATAAGGTTTGTAAGGATGTAAGATTTTCCCTTCATAAATCCATGATATCTAAACCAAATCATCTTCTTGTCCTATTATGTTAGGCAGAGCTTTCCAGGATTAGTTGCTCCAACACCTTTCCAGGGGCTGACATGAGGCCATCCAGCCTGCAGCTCCTCAGATTCTCTTTCCTGCTTATATTGAGCAAAATAAATTACACCTTTCTTCTGAACTAATGCAGGCACTCCTTCTCTCCGTGCTTAAATGCAACATCTCAAAATTGAAACAAAGCATGTTACTTTGTTTTGAACATGTTTTTCTCTTTTCACCATGTACGAAGCCCAAAATAGCTACAGACAACAATAGTTAACAATAGTTAAAGGAGCATTCAGATGTTTTACACCACTGAGAGATTGCTGGTATTCTGGTACAGTTCCAAGAGACCAGAGGTGCAAGAAATGTGGTGTGTATTTTAGAAGAAATCTTCTGTGATACCTTTAGAAAGGTTGTGGTTTGTCAGGTAGGCACATGGGGCTTCCCTAGGATGACACTTATTTTGATGGCATTGTCCTGATAATGACTACCATTGGCCAAATGCTACAAGGACAAGGCTACAAAAACCAAGAAAAAAGTCATTGACTGAAGTCTGAACTGACTGTTCAGTAAAAACTTAAATCCRATGCCCCCACAAGGCTGTAAATAGGAGGGACTTGAAGTCATTTAAGRTAGAGAGACAGAAGAAAGAACATGGATGGTGAATTTCCTTTAGGGTCATGGTGAAACTAGACCTGTCTTAGGATAAAAAAAATATGCTGGCCACCTCAAATTCAATTTAGGGTTTTTTTATAGGCTTTTAATGAGAAGGTTTTTTCTTTTAGGAGACAAAGCACATCCCCAGAGCTGTCACATCAGGTTAGATGGTGCTCAGAAACTTCTGGAGCATTCACCTTGGGCATTAAATCCTAGTTCTGAATTTTTCAGCTTTTATTAGCACTTTAAATATCACATCCCAACCCGTTTGTTTTTATTCTAGTTTTATGTTTAATAGTGGTGCGAAAAAAGTGAGGCCAAATGGAATCTTTTACTTACAAGTACACTTTAAAAGCATTTTGATAGGAGAAAATCTTAAACAAGTTACAACTTTCTACTCTGACATGCCACATGTGAATAAAAGAACAGAGCCAGAATGTTTTCCTCACTACCTGGATAAAACACAGTGGAGATTGCCAAGTGTTCCTAAGAGCAAGAAGTTATACAGTCAGCCCAGGGAAAGGGGTAAAGGCCACTCTTCTTTACAAGATGACAAATGGTAATTCTTGGATATACTCTATTACTTTAGGGTTTTTCCCATGCATTGTACATGCAGTGCACTATTTTGGAATAATCTCCACTCAGCTTTTGCACAGGATACACAATTGACAGGACTGGGAAATCATTCCTAGGTATTTATTCTCTGCTGGACTTTGGGACTGCACAGTCTCATCTTCCACTTCACTGAATGTCATTGTGTTGAGTGAAAAAGTGGGCAACCTCTTGGCTTCTGTAGTACTCTGGTGCCAGGGAACACATGTATTGTCTCCCCAAACACTTTTGGCAGTTACTCCATGAACATCTGCTGCCCACAGTCAGGAGCAGCCTGTCCTCCCCCACAGCTGCTGAGAGCAGCAGGCAGCTCGTGTCTTCACCTTCTTCTGCAGGTTCAGTTCCCTCTATCAGCTTGAGGTCTACRGCTGAGGGCAGGGAAGAGCAGCTACCACAGAGCTCTTGTGGTCAGTGCAGCAGTGAAAAAAGATGCTTCAGTGACTTTCTCCAGTGCTTCAGTCCATTCTTCTGGAGGCAGTCCAATTTTTCAGACTTCATGAGAATAGCTGGCATTGCAAAAGGCATGATRGGCATAAAAACATATGTTGAAATTTTTACCTAAGCCTTACTGTAAAACTCATGAGTTTTAAGAAGAAAGCAAATGGCAAACTACAGAGAAGGTGAAAAAATTTAACTGGACTTCCATTCTAACATCATATAAAAGGCTGACAGCTTTTCTGAACTCTGGTGTAACTATGTCAGGAGTGATGTGRAGTTCAAAAGAACAAGAAAATGGCATTAAATATAGCCTGTTCCTGCTCTTGCAGTGATAGCTGGACCCCATCCAAGGCATTCACACAGARCCACAGAATCCCCTCCTCCTCAGAACCAAAACACACAGTAGGGATGTTTGGAGATACAGATGAGAAGTGAGAAAAGGAATAAAAATAGCTTGAGGTATTCTAAATTCTTCTCCAAAATATATACCCAGCAGGGATGAGCRTGAATCATCATTCAGAAAGGCACAGAAATTATCATCTTCCCTGTGCTAGCTTTGTTTCACCTGCTTTTAAATGTGTTGAAAATTTGTTTTGGTTTCTTTTGTTTTAAACTCCAGAGCCATTGTTTTCTGTACACTCACTTGAGTTACTTTCAGCCTTCAAAATTTTCTGAAATACGAGACCTACAAACAAATCATTCTTTGCTCACCCTCACTCTTGTAAATCATCACACAACAAAATCATTGCCCTACTGCCTGCAGGTGACTGATTGGAAAAGATGAGTTCTGCCACTGAAGAGATTATGATGAAGAACAGGGCTTAAGAAATAGAGCCTGATGTGGAAAAAGAAAAGGCTAACTTCCTCCCAATTAACTTTTGAAGCACAGAATTCTACAGCATCAATTTGAATCTGATGCTTTGTGTCAAAAATCTGTACATTAAAGTAAGGTTCAACTCTTCTCAGGGGCAGGAATGGGAGTTTTGCAAAGGATCTGGGATTCAGATGTGTTTTTCCTCTGTGCCATGTACAGAGAAGGATGCCATGTCAGAGTGGTACAGAATGTTCACCATCTGCTGTTGGCTGAACTCTCACCAGGACTTTTCTAGATCCCTGCATTTCAAAAGTGCTGAGACATCCTGATAGTTCATTCRTCTTAAGCAATAAAGATATTCAGCACTCCATCACCTAGAAATTATCCACAGAATTTAAGAGTGAGCTCCAAAATGCTGAGTCAGATATTTGCAGTCTGTAGAAAAGGTATATGGGCCATATGAGCTTTGCAATAGCAAAATCACTACACAGAGCAATATCTAAACTGCACTGTGAGCAATGCCAAGTGAGAGGAATGGAGAATTTTACAGAACTTGGGTTTTGAATGAGAGCATTGAATAGATGTGAAAGGGACTCAGAGATTAAAACTATCTGTTGCACTGAAGTACCTAAGTCACACACATACAGAGCTGTAACGTCTTACCTATAAAATCCASATGTTGATGAGATAGCCAGGATCCATTTATACTCAAAGGACAGGCGTGAGCACTTAAAGATGAATTTGTCTAGTTTTAGGTATCGATCTTGAGATAAACCAAGTCACAAATCACATTATTGGCATTCCCAGAGACAGTTTCTAGACAACAGATTAGCTCAGCTGGTYAGAGCAYGGTGCTAATAATGCCAAGGTCACAGGCCTGATCCTCTGGACTCCGTGATCCTTGTGAGTCCCTTTCAACTCAGAATATTCTCTGATTCTGTGYAACCATTCAGATATAGACTTCTGTATYCATGGAATCATAGATCAGTTTGGGATGGAAGAGACCCTTAAAAATCATCCAGTTCCAACCCCTCTGCATTAAGCAGGAACATCTTCAAGCAGACCAGGTAGCTCAGAGCCCCRTCCAACCTGACCTTGAATCTTGCYAGGGATGGGGCATCTGGAGCCTCTGGGCAACATTTCAAAAGATGACTCTCATTGTCCCATCAGATTGAAAAGACAGTMATTACACAATTTGCCTGAGATCAGGAAGAGATTAATTAGGGTATTTTCCAGACTGAAAAGAGACTTGAATTTMATTTTTCCCCCAGTGACCAGTGTCTGGGTTTGCAACTCCCTACTGAGAGAAGGGAACTTTAACCTCTCATSTGTTAGTACACTTGGGCCACAGTTCAAACTAGTAACAGGAGGTAAGCCACTGGCCATTCCTCTGAAATGGAATTACAGTCATCTGAATTCCTGTCAGCACTTCCCTGAGTGACACAATCATGATTAAAATAGAGCAACAAAACTTAAAGCTAGATCTGGATCCTCTGTTTGGTCCTTGTTAAAAAAAACATTGCTGGCAAGCAAGATATTCTTAGCACACACTTTTAACCCCCCTGACTCTGATTCTTTGCTGCCTCTGAAGAATAAAGAGTGCCTTTCTCATAAGCAGATGGTAAAGTTCTGCATTGGTTGCACTGCACACCTCTCAGGCACACAAGACARCTATGCCACTGACCAGAAAATGGGTTTGTCCATTCTGCTTCTGTCTGATAACTTTGAAATGTGGCAATACTGGCTGTTAATTTGTTAGGTAAAATTAGAAAATGCTGAGAGACACTGCAGTCTTCAGGGACCGTAGATTCCCAAGGAAGCCCAAGCACAGAATAAGGTCCCAAATGTTCAGTTCATCCAAAGTAGCAGTATGCTTAACAATGCAGAATAGAAAAACCCTGGAGGTTCTATTGCTTTTTAGTTACAGAGATGATTGAACAGATTAATTTTTTTTAATTTTTGTGTCAAAATTATCTATGTTGATATTTTTTTCAAAATATGCTTTAGGCATCTAGGCAATATTTTCAGATATTTAAAAATATTTGGKKTTTTTTTTTGTATTAAATTTCCTTTCACTCCCACTGTACTGTTATCAAGCTCATCTAATTTTTCATGCACCCTTGTTCTCTCCCATATCAGCAATGTGACCCACTTCCATATTAGATATCATTAGTTCCATCCTACTTCTTATGCCAAAATCATTAAAGAAAATACTAAGATCCACTCCAAGGCTGATTCATGAAAAATGGTCCTAGTAGTTCCCTTCAACCCATTACACATTTTTTCAATATTGCTGATTTTCATCTCCATTTTAAACAACTCCCCAACTATTTCAAAGTTTGTACCTCTGTGTYATTAATGAGCACTTTCCTACGGGCATCATTTCAGATGCTTTTCTCATAAATTAGTCTGTCTCAGTGGGACTACTCCCTTTAAACTTCAGATGTCTTTAGAGTGGTCATCTACTGAGCTAGTCACCCCTGGCTAACTTTGCAGTCATTGGAGAGAAATAAGCACTTGTAGGTGTGATTCATCTGACTTATTTTAGGTATTTATTTCAGGATGGGATGAATCATACCCTAAAAGGAACTATTTTTTGGCATTGCTAAAAAAGGGAGCATGAGGTGAGTAGTTCAGAAAGAGGTCTCCAGAGCGGGCACAAGCATTTAGTCAGATGAATCCCACCATCCATTACCAAACAAATTTGATCCTTCATATCTGCTGCTTTATAAAATCTGTTATCCCAAAAATGAATTGAGTTATTCAGGCATAAACCTCACTTGACAAAATTTATTCTAATTTATACAATTTTCTTTTACCTTTATGTTATAAATTATTCTTTCCATTGTAATTTTATCTTGCATACTCCTGATGTTACATTAGTAAGTCTGTTGTTGCTCAATACTTTCACCCTGGATAAATTAACCTCAATGAGTTTTGCTCCAATTTGCAAAGCAAATTTTCTGTGTATTCATTCCAACCTGTACTTCATTAATTTTTCTTTAATATTTTATGTTTATTTATACATCATTATATACTATTTAATATTGATCTTCTTCTCTTTATGCTTATGTTTTACATTTTCTAGTAAAGTGCTGGATATTYTAAAAGTTAAGCCCAAGAAATGTCAGAAGCTTGGAACACAGGAGATTCATTACTAAATATGTTTTGAAAGGATGTACTGTCCATTTGCAACTCTTCAGTTATGTCTTTAGAACCAGCATTCAAATAACTAGTAAAAGTAATAAATGTAGTTAAATTTCATTTTACATCCAGTGAATCACAATACTTATCAAAATCTGAAAACATGGAACAGGGAGGWTGTAAAATTGCTCAGAAAAACATGACCCCAGAGCAGTAAGAAACTTCCACTCCCCGAATCCTTTTAATTGTGAAGCCTCTTTGCAAACAGATGCACAGAGAAAATTATCTCCGTGATGCTTAGCAAATTAATTTCAATTTGGCTTTATTAATACCAAATAGGTATCCTTATTAACAACACATATTCATCACTAGATTGCCACATTTATCAGAAATAATAAATTGCAAACATTTAGCATAACATTCCAATCATTAAAAGTCTATAATAGGGAGGGGGTTTTCATACTCTGAACAGTCAAGAATCATGCATAATGTAATAGCATATTTTTCAGCTGGTATCAGCAGGCCAGATTTCAAGAGATATTTCAGATATGTTTTTATTAACAAGAGAAAAGGGTCTTTCAACTGAACTGAAGCAATTTCTGTGAGAAAAGCTGAAGAGGCTATCATTATGAAATGTAATGGTAAACAGAGAATYCTGACAAAGAACATCCTAGGAAACTGTTTTCCCCTGCATTTGATCCACATTTTGTCAGGAACTGATCCAAAGCTCATCTGAAAGTCAGCTAAAAATCTCCTGCTGAAGCCAATGGATTTTGGACCGAGGCTGGATTGCAAAAATAAGGTGGCTGAAACTATCCACAGGGGTTTGGACTTGAGATGAAAAGCAAATAATGTTCCAGATCATTTGTATAATTGGTGCTAAAACRAGAGATGAGACTAATCTGCAGATATGAAAACTAAGTGGAATTCTTTTGGATCTTTTTCCCTATTCAACCAACCCCAATGGCCCTCAAGGCTTTGGATCCGTGATTTTATTTTATTTATACAGAAATAGATGGCAGATATGAAGTGTACTATATAGAGGCTTCTGTGCACCCACCAATAAATCTGAATTCACACATCAGGCCCTTGTTTGTTAAATATTACAGGTTAATAACAWAAGGGACTCTTAAAAAATACATGGATGAAAATTTTATGTGGGAAATCAAACGACCAGAAAACACTGGTAGTGAAAATATTCACATTCAAGGAATGTGTCAGAGCTTCCTCTGARCAAAGCTAGAGAAGCCAGCTCATTCACAAATGGGCTTTTTAATATTTACCTCATGGAAGAGTGAGACAGTTTTGTATTATCAGTAGTTCACTCATCTACCTTTTACAGACTAACATAATTTAGTATTTAAAATTAATTACTACATATATTAAGTTGATTTTGTATCAGAGTTAAAATAAAAGAAGAATTATGCTTTGCAGCAGTACTTTGCTATTGAGTCAGTGCTCATGCTGGGCTTTCTGTCTGCAGACTCTCTCAAGCTMTTCTTTATCTTKAAACTTAGGCAAATTAGATTCATCCAAAATAAGTTACTACCTAATAACCTTATTGTGGGTAAAATGTACATTTTAAATTCCAACTTCCAGTCTTTCTTTTCCATTTGTTTTTATCCCTTGGTTATTATTGCAATCATAATTTTTAATATGTTTCATATTATTGAAGATATGAATTCTTAATGTACTATCTGTATTGCATTATTCTGTATTATTGTATTGTATCATGTATTTAAGATTTTTAGTAAAAATTAAAAATATTTGTTACAATGAGAGATCTTCAGCAGGRGCTGGCTCCTGGAATCCTCTTTGGGAGGATCTCAAGAGCGAGAAATGATGCATAGTTCCTAGTGTCAAAGGAGACAGGCTTTGTTATATTAGGATTTATCTTCTGCTAATGCAAATCTCTAAAATAAATCTGGGGATCTATGAGTGCCTATTTTTCTTCCTGTTGACTATAAAGAAGCCCAGAATGAGTAGCTCAGATGTAGATAAAGAGTTACATGTGATMAGTTACATCAACCCCACTCCAAGTGATGTAAATTTACCACTTTCTGTTGTCTAAAGGTCTTCTTAGAAGGGGAGATATGAATCCTATTCAAAACTTTACTCCATATTTTCAGGAGTAGTTCCAGCAGAGAGGAAAAGGAATGAACAGGACTCTTTATGCGTTGCAAGTGCTTTGCATTCTACCAGTCTGAAAAGGTACAATAGTTTTCAGAGTGACATTGGTTCCCATGACAAGTTGTAAATTCTGAGATAATCAGGATAATGTTTTTAAGCAGGAAATTGCTTGAGGGCTGCAATCCTTGCCAAGGACAAGGTATATTAAAAAAAGAATTTACTCTACACCAACTGTTGATAACCAAAAATATCTTTGGAGCTTGAGAACAGGCATGAAAGGAATATCCAGCAGCTAACTGGGAAACAAAGAGTTTGTGTGGCTCTTGTCCATGTGTCCCCAGACAYGCTGATCAAGCAAATGTGAGATAAAATGCAGGCTTTTGAATGATCTGCAGGGCATGTTCCACCAAGTTCACACTGACAGGCTGGTCTGTCTGACTCATAAATTTAGTCTGGATATTTAGCCCTCAAGTCACTGATTTGCTTTCACGCATCACTTAGACACACTTGGTCATGATCTGGAAATGAGTGGCTGTTCAAAGAGCTCTGCCTTGGCAGTGTTCCTGTGCAGAGAGAAAATCCCCAGCCTTTTTAGGAGTTGTGTAGAAACAAATGATTGCGACCCAAAGCTTTAGATCTAAATCAGACCTAAACTCAGGAAGAGCAACGGCAAATTTACAGCTTAGTCTCTTCTGTAAGTTTAAAAATATTTAGCAGTGTCGCTCCCTTAACAAGATGTTATACACTTGAGAGTCAGGAGCATAAATTTATCTGAAGGCTCATTCAGAATACACAGTCTGGTTGAAAGTCCAACACAGTACTTGTTTACTCAATGTAGTAAGCAGCACTGTCACACTGTCAAAATCAGATTTCTGTTGCTGATAAGAACAAAAAGAGCATTTCCTCTTTTCTCTTTCTCTCTTTTCCTTTTTTTTTTTTTTTTTTTTTTTTTTTTTTAAGAGTGATGGGGTGCCTTACTTTTACATTTAGAGCATGGTAAAGGGCCTGGACAACATCTTCAAGATTGCTGTTAATGCAGAGTGGAATTGAGGGCTATTTATAGCCTTTGTGACTTTAACCAGCCATTGTGACTGAAGCAGAGACCTTCCTAATTCATTCTTCATCATCCCATAGTTGTTTTTGTTTGATCCAATTATCTGTGACTGCAGGTGTTAACCTTTCTTAATGTGCTTGAATTGTGTGCTAGGAAAAAACATCACAAGATCTTTGAACATACTGATTCCCAAACAGACAATCTACAGAGCCTTTTGTTTGCTTTCCCTGTGTATCACTGGTGGTTTTAAAACTATACAAAGTAAAACAGGATTTTTTTTATCAAACTTGGTCATTTCTGGTTAAGCTTGGTGCTATAAGGCCTGCAAGAGAAGATAGGCATTCTGTCAGCATCTATTGTTTAGCAAGGTATTTAAAGGGAAGAAATCACTAAGCAGACAGATTGCAGCAGACTAAGCCTACATAGCAGCTATTGTGCAATGCTGAAAGGTGATTTTACCAAACAAAAGAGCCGTTCTGTAAACCTGGGGTGAATATGGAATTGCAAGAAGGTCAGATGCACAATGTTGCACAGCAATCATCCAGATTAAAGGTGCAGTTTGCAACAGGGGATTGAAGAAGGCAGGACCGCACTCAAATCAGCATCCTCTAATGGGAAAAGTGGTGAAATCACACTCAGCTCCACTCATGCCAAAATATGCCAATGGTAGGAAGGTTGTACCCAGCTTTTCTATGACTCACTGGAGAGGTGAGGACTCACACAGCATTGTAGATATCTCAAGTGGAATCAGAAGACTCCTCCCCTCTTTTTTACAACCTCCCCATTGCTTTTATTCTGTCTAATGTGCACCCACTTCGTTCATGATTGAACTCACATACTCAATTAATACCTTGGTAGTAAAAAAGTATCATTCTCAGACAGCTTGCTTTGCCACATTTCTTGGAGTGATGAGGAAATTTTGCATTTCTATAAAATTTACTGTGGTCATTTCCACTGAACCAAAATCCAGGAACCTTGAGCAAACATTTGCTTTAGAGTCAAAGTAAAGTACTTTCATGCACAATATATTTCCTTAAATTAATTTGCTATGCATTTTATTCTTCCTGTGGTGAAGACTATAGCAGAAATACTTCCACCAATGCATATCMTTTCCCTTAAACCATGTGAGACTGACTTGGCCTCTATTCAGCCTCTGCCAGTGGCTGCAGCAGCCAGTCCTCACCAAATACAATAGCACTTACTCTGACTCTTGGGTAGCTTTTTTTGTGCTGTTTATCATTTATTTACGGTCCACCTACCATTCTGGGTGGAATGGGGTGGGGGATGCTACCCCTACCCAATTYAAAAGCAGGCAAAATTCTGCTGTTAATTCTCCTGATCCCTCAGCACTTCTTCAGCTGTGTTCACAAACAACCAAGCCCATCAGCGATGAACACCAACCAGCCCTTGGYAGGTGATATGGAACATGGGAACCCTTCAGTGGAAGCTATCTCGTTTTTATCACAGGGCATGTAGATAGTTAAGGTGACTTCCATGCTCAGCCTTTTCCGAGTCAGGCACCGATTCTTTCCCACTTACTGCTTCCCTTGGTATCACCCCTATGGAAACGCATGAGGAAGGGGGTGTTGCAGATATGCTATGCACAATGTCTTCTGGGAAAGAGTTTGGATTGCCTGCAGATGGTCCTGGCTGTGTGTCTGGGAGGGCCCTTACCTGCCACTGTTGAAGGSAACTAATGAGATGCAGCACAGGTCAGCGAGAGGAAAGCACAGGCAGGCGCTTCAGCTGTCACACAGCTTTTGTTTTGATATTCTAACTCACCAGGATCACCATTCTGTCTTATGGAAAAAAAACACTTGCTGTCACTTCTCTTTTGTTTTTCTGAACATATCAGTGCACTTTTGGAGCTCTATGAAATAGCTAAAACTGGGAAATAATTTTGTTGCTGGAACTACCTCAGCAGTAGAACTGTTTGTACCATTTAGGACCCCCCCCACAAACACATCAACTTTTCTTTTCCTTGATGCTCTACCGCTTGGAAAATGGGGAAAATCTATTATCCCAGACWACCATTATAAAGACTTTCCTACTATTCAGCAGGATTGGCTCTAATTTCTACCTATGGGGGAGAATCTGGTGGCTGATTAATCTGATTCTGCTGCTAAGAAGAAACTACATACAATGCTGTAAATACAATTTTACCTAACTATGCTCCTTGCCACCATCTAGTGGGTGGCTAGACATTTTGTTTATCCTTAAAAATTACTGGGTTATCTTTTGGGAGAAGATACAGAAATATTTTGCACCTGTGCCATTCTTAAATGTGTTTGTCAGCAATAGCTTCTCTGCTAGCTGGTTCAAAAGTTACTATATCTGTTTTATCTGCTACATGCTCTCATGTTAAGTATACTACTAAAAGTCAAATATGGCAAGTCTTTGCTCTGTATTTAGTTCATCAAAGCTGTCTTTGAAAACCTCAGGCAACTGAAAGCCCTTAGGAATGTATGACTGTTTTCAGATGGAGCACTGCTTGCCTCAACTTTGTCTTTTATAACAGAACATATTGCACGTGGATCAAATATGTCTATACAACGAGAAACCAAGTCAAGATGACTTACTCAAATTTACTTCTGACCTCAGTCAGTTAAAACTGTTCTGTGGCTTTTCAAACACTTGTGTATAAGCCCTTCCAGACTGCCACTAAACTGAAAGCTTAAACAAGGCAGAAGAAAAGACAGATGGAGTCTTAAGAATACATTCACTGTGCAAGATAGTGCTTTGCTCTGTTGTCCAGCCACAGACCCAACCTCCTGTCACACTAACAAGCACTTTTCAGCCGAGTCTATCAACACAAATTCAATCCTCTGAAATCACAGTCAGTTGCATAACTGACATTGAGTTTTAAGAGTCACAAAACTTCCACTCTGTTGCCATCAAGACACTTAAAACCACTCATGTCAAAGTCACAAAAACTGCAGTGTCCAACAGAAAAGAGCAGCAGTATGACCAGTGCTCAAAAATGGCAAAGACATTTTCAGGAGATGGTTAAAAAGCTGCTCTTGTTCCCTTCCAAGAATGTTTCCAGAGCTATTTTCAGCTGTCATTACAGTTACTCACTCATATATATATATATATATATATATATATATATATATATATATATATATATACACACACAAATATAGATAGAGAGATGTGTGTCTGTGCATGTCTATGTATACATATGCCTACACACATACATATAGGTGACCCTCTGATGGTCTTTATCCATACTTATTCAGAGTGGTAACAATTTCCTCAGGTTTTCCAGATGATCTTGGCAGTCTTTCTCCAGTGAGTACACACCTTGTGGCTTAAATGGCCCTTGGAGACCTTCTGTGGAAGGTCTTGCTTACATATCTTGCTTACATATCACTTAATTTTTACTGTAACACATGCTGTCAAACAATACTGAATAAATTCACAATGACCAGGTTTTCTCATGTTTAAAAACCAGTAATCCACAATTTGATGCAGTTTTAACAGGCRAAACAAGGTCCCCTTCTTCCAAAACCTTAAAAAAAATCAACAAAGAAAATGAAGCTGGTGTACACATCTAAAMCAGGCAATTTTCATAGAATCACAGAGCGATTTGAGTTGGAAGACACCTTAAAGATCACCTAATTTCAACATTCCTGCCATGGGCAGTGACATCTTTCACATGACCATGTTGCTCAAARCCCCATCCAACCTGGTCTAGACGACTTCTAGGAACGGGGCAGACAGAGCTTCCCTGTGCAACTTGTTCTGGTGCCYCACCACTCTCATACTGAAGAATTTCTTCCTAAGATTGAATTTAAACCTGCCCTCTTTCAGTTTTAGGCCATTGCACTTTGTCCTTTCACTACCCACTCTCACAAAAAAGTCCCACTCCAGCCCTCTCAGCCCCCTTTAGGTATTGGAAGGCTGCTCTAAGATCTTCCTGGAGCCTTTTGTCCAGCTGAACAACCCCAACTCTCTCAGTCTTCATAGGAGAGGTGCTCCAGCCCCCTCCTCATCTCCCCTGGACTCCAACAGCGCTCCTTATCTTGGGGGTCTCAGAGCTGGACACAGCTCTCCAGGTGGGGTCTCATGAGACTGAAATAGAGGGAATTACCTCCCCCGACCTACTGGTCAAAATCATTTTCATGCAGCCCAGCACACAGTTGGTGACTTTGATGCACTAGATGTCCCGTGAAGCAAAACTTGTATGAAGTGACAGCAGTGCCCCCTTGGGAAGAGYCCAGAATGCCTAAATGGACCATGTGTCTGCCTACAAGATCTAGATTTACCTGTAGAAAGCAGCTCCTCCAGTAGCTGCTTTTATAACAAACTCTTAGTGTTGCTTCTGTGTCTAAAAAGTTAGAATATGGCTCATAACAATAATATTCATATGTGTTTGTTTTCTTTGCTGATTACAACAGAAATAGGTATAAGACATATTCAAGAATATTTTGGATGGTAGTTTGTTTATTTAGGTAGTTAAATTACATAAGCCAAAAGATAAAAAATATTAGTTAGATGTGACATGCAGAAAATATCCTTTCTTACGAGAAACACCTTTTGAGTTTGACGGATGGCTTAATGTAAGATCTGAATATGCCTTCAACAGCAAAATAAACTAAATAAAGGTGGTAATAAAAGTGGATGGCTCAGAGGTATGTAATTTGCATGGGATTCAGAAAAGTTKTTTTCAGTTTGTGGCAGGAATTCACAGTAGCCTAAGGTTAGTCTTATTAATCTCTACTGGTAGCCACATGGGAATTTAGAGCAAGAGGAAAGTTAGCCATCAGAAAAAAACTCCTTCCTTCCCCACATGTTCCTTTTCCTGTCCTCATTGGACAATCAAGATCTTAAGCAGGAAAGGGTMGTCCTGCACTGATAAAAATCAAGCTGAAAGTGGGGAGTTTGCTGTTCATCTCTCAGCTTTAAGATGGATGCAATGAYGTGTGAAGGTAGTGCCCATGAATGGTGCCAGAAGCTTCCCTGCTCAGGAAGCTGAAATCCCTTTTCCAAAGCCACAGAGTGTGCCACAGCACAGGCACCCACTGAAATGAGTATATCACTATGTTTGGACCGTATACAACCTTACAAAATCATTTTCTATTTACCATTCAGAAGAAGAATGCAGCCTCTTAAAAAACATTTTGGAAAGTCTTCTGGGAAGCTGTTTTGGACTTTTTTACTTCCAAGATGGACAAATACTTAAAAGAAATCCYACAATCTGCAAACCAGCTCTACCATATTTCTTAAAGGATTTGGTACAGAGCATGATGCACCATTCAGGAATGTGACTTGGTGAAGCTAAGAACAAAAGAATAGTTCCTGAGGGAATTATAAAGTCAACAGCATGAGCACAAGCGAGTTGCACAAAAAGATGTTGTTATTATTGCAGTCAAGAGATATTAATCTTTTGCCACATATTTAAAGGAACACAACTGCACGAAAGCAAATGTTTAAAAATTCATGTTATAGAACTTTCTGGGACAACATAATTGGAATTATTGTCTGCTATAATTATTGCCTTGGGGTCTTAATTTTTTCTCCTTCTTCTACTTTTCCCTYCTCTCTCATTCGACTRAATACAGRAGATATAATTCCTATTCACATTTCAGTATACCATTTGTTGAGTACTTCCCAGTATTTCAGAAAATGTGATATGCTAAAAAAGYRCACAAAGTATTTTATAATACATTTKCAGAATATGGAGYCCCAGTATCAGTTCTCATGRCATCCAGAATTTAAGGGTAGMAATACAGCTAAATTCCTGTCTTATTAYTTTACATTTAATGGGGTTAGTGGTCTTGTATTAAAATTTGCATTTAGTTCTGCTGCTATTGAGCATCATAACTGCCTTGTAGGAACAGGAAATTTCTCCTTTTGGAATTTATTTTGTCCATCATAAATATTTGTTTGTTAAAGCTATACAGCTSTATTTCCTGATGTCTCCCTGCAGTGCTGTACCGAAGGATAATTTAGACAAAAGAGTACAGGGGAGTACAAGACTAAATTTTTGCAACACACCAGACTGTTCGCATTTGAGGTTGGGGACACGTCATCCTGGTAGCTTGATCTTGAACACAGAARACTTGCTCAGACACAGCTGATACCTTGCAAAAATGGTTTTCAAACTAATTACAATTGGAAAAGGAAGATTTAGAAGCTAATGTGAATGTCTACATAGCAGCTACAGGTAGAGTTCTGCCTGGCTCCAACCTTCCCCACCCACGTGTTGATGCTTTCATACAACTWCTGTCACTGAAGTCATCACACAAAATTTAGGAGCATGTCGCACTTTTCACATGCTGTTAAAAACTGTAAGTGCTGGAAATGCATGGGTTGCCAAGGTTTGTTTAAAGCCAGATATCTTTMATAAAGATAACCAAAGCCTGGCCTACGTTTGATCATGTTCCACAGGCCACTGTATCTGTGCAACAACTCCTTGACATTTCTGACTCACGTGGGAGGCAATAAATACAAGAGCAAGAAACATGCGTAGAAATATTCTTCCACCAAGTTGCGGTCAAGAAATCTTTTAAGTCCTTGGATTCTGCCTGAAGGTTTCTGCAGAAAGTTCAAAGAGACAGACTTGCTGAAAGCTCTCCATATTTTTGCCTCAGGGAGAGGGACTGGATGCATGGTTGATATTTTTACTTCCAATTTGCAGACTGGAGCCATTTCTTCTTCTTTTTAACTTTTTTTTCCATTACTTTTTTTTTTTTTTTTTTTGTCTTAAAAAAATAATGAGAAAATAGGCAGTAAAATTTTTCTTTCTTAGCAAATCGAACTAATATTTGCAAGATATGTTTATTATTAGGCAGGCCTCGATGTGTGATGCACAGAGCCATCTATCTTTTGCTCTAGTTACAGGAACAACCTGTTATGGGTAAGCCAACATATCTGTTCTTGCGGGGGCATCAACTCCTTTGCAGTCACCGCCTGCACAAACATTGCTGCCCTGACATACCCTGGGGTAGATGCAAGCAAGTTTACCCTTCAGTGAAGTTATTTTTCCTTTATTATCCTATTGCAGAATCTATCACAGCGCAACAATTCTACGATTGATTTGCTGGCAGCCGAGCCCTGAGGCTTGGAATGTAAATAAGACTCAGAGTGAAAGTGATGTGCACTGCAGCAGCCAACACTGAGTGCAGGTACTTCATCAATTGACCTGATTTCTGCAAAATCTGCTTGCAACCTTGAAACTTGCTTGCAATTACAATTTTTGCAATAAAATATTAGTCTCCATGGTAATGAGAAGTGCTTTACTAACTTATTTAGAGGGGAAAAAAACCACAAGTAGATGACAGTATCTCTGAGAAAATGAAATTTTCAGTATTATTTCACAGTTSGACAGCTTCATGCAGGCTTGTCAACAGATTAGCAGCATTCTTCCCATTTTATATATGGAAAATCAGAGTAATTAATAGCCCTCAGGCCTTCCTTGCAAAAAAGAGACTTAATGAGCTCTGTAGCAGTATCAGAAGAGCATATAAATAGTTTGCCTTTGTGCAAGAAAAAGAACACCACCAATAGAAAGATGGCCCCACCTTATTCCTTAAAAGATCTGCTAAATATTATTAGATAAATGCTGCTCAACTCATTTAAATGTTGCAAAATTCTGGGGCACTGATTATCTATTTGGGGCAGGAATTCTTTCTTTCCTATGTTTTTGTGCGATATCTATCACAACGGGAGTCTGACCCACAGGCCTTAACTTACTGGGGGAAAAGAAATATAAYTGCATTTTAGTAGGCACCAGAAGAATAAGAAAAAAAATGTGACAGGCTGTGTACAAAGCCAGGTGCTCAACAGACAATGTCTTATTCAGACCAACTTATGAAAAAGGGGCTGTTTTACARGCCACATACACAGGCTTCCAAAGCTGATCGTGAAATCTTTCTGAATAGCTTCCTCACAGGAAAGAGTCAAAATAATGGGCTAAAATCCTCAAGACTGGGTAGCACAGAACAGAAGTCAGGGTGAGGAGATAGAAGAAAAGAGAACCATCCTTTTTGCCCCTGCTCAGAGCTCAGAGGGTCAGAAAGAGAGGTGCAGAATTCAGACCATGGCAGCCTGCCCAGAGGTATCCTATCAACTCCACTTTCCATGGACAAGTCTTCTAGAAGATCAATGATTAATTGATGAAAAACTCAGTCCCATTTCTCTTGAGATAAAGMTCTCTTGGATGGGCAGAAGAAGAAAAGCAGAGTTGGTGCCCTGTGAAACTGTTAGGGTTTTACCTTTCTTCTGTCAGCAGAGCTAAGGTTTTYCTGAAACCTCAGAATTCCTCATGGAAAGGAAAATTCTAYGTTATAAGCAGCTCTGTTGGGTTTTGTTTCTTGTTCTTGTGACTGAATTACTGTGCAATCATGGGTAAGCAACTTCATCTCATTATTCTTCAGGTTTTGCACCTCTAGAGCAAGAAGCTTTCCTTTGCCAAGCACTCTAGATGAAAACAAGATAAAGTATTCCTTCTTAAATTTGTTATATAGCCATAATTACCCCTGAGCAAGAAGGGAAGGAAAGAAGAATGTTATTTACAAATCACAGCTGGAAATTATCTAAAAGCAGCTACTCTAACTACACTCCACAGTAACTCATATGTCTTAAATATCTCAGTGCTTTCTTGGGTATATACTAAAAATGCAAGCAATACTGCATGATCTCATGCTTATAGCCACAATTWCATGAAACAAAATTAATTTAGTAAGAGTAACTATTTAATTTCACAAATAAAAGCAACAAGAAGAGTTTAAAATAATTCCTGTGTTTTATGTCAGTATCACTCTGATATCCTGGCCTGCTGTCTGATGTTGTCTAATGGCTGCCTGTTGGATCATGCTGCTCACCAGCTATTCCTCAGTGATGCAATTTTAAGATCTTTCAATAAAGATTTCAACTTAGGAGTTATAAACTGGGTTCCTATGAATCATGAACTTCTCTTTTTTTCATTATATTATAGTGTTTCATTGTATGCATTTCTCTGGAGCTCCCACTTTTAGAGATCAAAGATCCATTTTTTCCCTCCTACTTTTTAAATATAGGCCTCGGTCATAGAGCTCTTTATGCGGATGAACTTTCAGAATTTCATGGAAACCATTGTCAGGTAAGCTGGTGTGTGAAAATGAAATAAAAGACAAGGTTAGACTCATAGTTGAAAAGTTTAAAATAGTAGGAAAAGGTAGAGGCCCCAATTCATTCTTTCTTGTACCTCACATCACCATAATTTCATACTACTCAGTATAAAATGACATCATATGACTGATCTACCACATTCAGCACTATATTTCATTTAGGCAAATGACKATGTGAGTGCAAAATGAAGGTCCAATTTGCTAACATTAGGTCATACAAGGAAAGGCAAATAATTTTTCTGGTGCTCTGACCAAGCTTTCAAATGCTTCCCAAGAGAAACTTCTTTAGATGCTGTAAGATTTTTGCAGTAGATKATACTTTTCCTAATCTTTTACTGTACTGCCCAATGCAATTTTATCTAGCACGTAATAAAGTTCTTATCAACTTAACCTTATTTAACAGATACAGCAGTCTTTAAAAGTGCCTATGTTTATTTATGTGTGTGTGCATGTGTGTGTATAGTTTAAAAGACTTATTAAACTGGAGGACAAAAGTAAAGAATTACAAATTGATTCTGACAGCAGAAATGCTTGTACAACCTCTTGATTAGGACAATACCATCTTAAAATGTAAAACTTGGAAACACTCTTAAATCATAATGTTAGCACATGCAATCATTCAGACTGTGTCTCCAATCTTTTCCTCATACAGCTTGAAATAATTTTAGGAAGGAAATTTGAGAACCTTTGAAAATGATTTAAGAGCTCCACTTTCCATTTAAATTTTCCTTTTTTATCTTCTGCTTCTTTGCGTCAAGCATAGATAGTTATTTTAATTTCAATGTGTGGCAAAGAGAGGGTCTATTTTCTCAAATGTAACAAAAGCTAGGCAGGTGCRCAGAGTGAAGTAGTTCTGTATTAAATGGTGAATTCGTAACGAGTTGGTGTCACTACATTGGTACTTTCCTTGAAAGGCTTAGGTGGATTATTGATAGACAGTTCTTTATTTTTCCTATAAAAGCTGAAGTATAGCTTGTACTATGTCTAAASTACTCAAGTGAAAAGCAGTGATGGGGATTCTTATGGTTCAGAGAACAACAGAATAGCAGAATCTTTGTTATTCACAAGTCTTTGACCTACAACATTTTCATTTTGCATTGACAAGAACACATTCCATAGAGCATAATTCTCACATTCAGAATGAACTGTTTTCAAAGTATATTTCTTATATACTTATTTAGGGGAAGGAGAGTGTGTGATTAAATATATACCTTTAATGTAATTTAGGACTGTGACCCATAATCCTTCAAATCTRCCCTAAACATTTTAGTAGCAACAAAACATAGTGGCAACAAGTCTTCAGTGCTCACTCTCAACCAGTGAGCAAGGATATGTCYACAGCAGCAGGGCTAAAGGATTCAATACTTCACTGGAAGCTTCAATTCTGAAGAAAATTAAAGTTGCAGGGTCTGTCTGTCAATCCTCTTCTAATAACTTCTGTTCCATTTAATCCAGACTTACCAAAGTACAGGAGCCTCAAGCATGTTCAGTTCCTACATGTTTCATAAAAAAGCCCATAATGGCTGCATAAATGGCAGCAATCGTATAGATACTTTCACAGAGAGACACAGCTGTCACCAATTCTGTGTAGGGACTGCCTGGTCAGGAAGCCTGGGCAGGCTGTTCACCAGGGAACACGCTCACAGAATAAAGCAAACATGGAACAGGTGGCAAGCCAAAAAACAAAGTGAGAATTTTGAGGGATCTTAATGAAGATGACTTATATCGGTCACCAGGGGAAGTGCAGTTAGTAAAGCAAGGAGGTATGGGGAGATAAGAGAAAAAACACAACAATCTTATTTAACTTYTGTTTCAYTTCTGCTTTGTTTTTATGACTTACAGTTGATCAACGCTGCAATTGCACCAGACAAGTGGGTTTGCATGTCTCTGTATGTATGACTACATATAAACACACCCATACACACATGTACAATACATGCCATACAAAGCAACCTGCCTAAGACCTTCTGCTACTTAAAATGCCTCATACAGAGAAATTAACTGGGACACCAGCAACTGTGTCTAGAGGAAGAGGCCATTGCAATACTAGTGCAAATAGGCCTATTATTTATGAAAATATTTGCATATGTAATTCTGGTGCTTGCCCCAGCAAGAGAAGAGGTAGGGACTGGCTGGTCACCTACAGCCACAAGGAGCTGCTCTCAATGGCCACAGCCACATTAATCATGGCAAAATCCAGGCAATGGAGAAGATGCAGCTGTTCCAAAAACAACTGCAGTAGCAACTGACAGCCTTTTTAAGCTTCTGGAACGCTTTGGTTGAATCCTGCATTACCACAGTCCCTGATATTTTATTCTTTTATCTGCAAAGTCACTGTGATACTGTCAAGTGCTGATCCCTTGAAATATGATGGGGCTTGTACACTCCTTTCTTACAAAAGAAAGGCTGGCCTTTGTGCAGRTCTGCAATGGCAGGCTGCTAAAAATAAGGACGCAATAGCCACTTAGGCAAATCAATTTAGCATGCTGAGAAAACTACAGAGCAAGGAGATACTCACTTCATACACATAACCCTCTCAGAAATTGCAGATTAAAAAAAAAAGTGTTGTATTTAGGAACTGTTTCAAATTGAAGTGCTATAATAACCCTCYGAAGAAGCAGACTGGAGATAAATTATGCAACTGTAGCTGATTTGAATCAGATTTTGAGGGAACTAGGGAACTCTCCAGAACAGGTATTTGCTCTGCAGTTCTTCATGTTAATTAGAACAGAAGGTCATCATAAAAGCTGCAATAYTATAAAAAGCAAAATAATAAAGCCCCAACAAAAAGGGTCATTTCAAAATGGAAAATAATRGGAAGCAGAGCCTTCTGCATGTATTAACTAGCTCATAAGGAAATGTTAATCACTATTGTTGTATTGACATAAGTGGTGATGAGGTGATTTATACCATCTGTGCATCTGGCTGTGCGGAAATATATATACTTGACCAGAACTGATGCTATCAGCAGACACACTGAACAAATGAAATTCCAGYTATAAAGCACAGATCAAGGATGTGCAGATGTCTAAGAAATGTGAGCGAAGGAGCTTCTAAGATGAGCATGTGATTTGAATGGGCCATTAGAAGAAATAAATACATCATCAAACGTGAYAGAAGTCGAACTAGCTATGGAACAAAACACAAAAATGTGAAAGTGAGTCAAATAGTACAAGTCTGGCAATTGTCACAGTGAGTCTGGTGAAGCAAATCTCAACCTTGATTCACAGAACCTTACATATATTTACATATGTTTAAATTAAAATAAATTCTTACATATGGGCAAACTTATGCACGAACTGAAATTTCATTTACTTCATTAGAAGTTATAGAAGATTGAATACATGATATGCTGCCTTTTCCAACTAAGGAATTTCTTTCTAGACTGGGACCCTCTCTTCTAAGTTGGGGCCCTTCTATTAGCAAATACAAATTAAAAAGTCTATAAATATTGTAATCTCAAGAAGATTGCTGGATTTGAGAATTCTTGTTGACAAGAATTTGACTTGATAATACATATTTGTGGTAGTTYGAGGGGTGGAAGTTGAATCAGTCAGGAAATGTCAGAAAGCATCAACCAGCACTTCCTTATCAYGAACTAGTATGGCAAACCAGCTATTTTTAGGAAGCAATATAAATCTCAGTGCTTTGGATTGTAGAAGCAGAAACCTAGAAAGTATGCTTTTGCTGATTATCTCATGTTTTACCTTTCTTTGATAGGGCACAATTACCCAAAAGTCATWGAGACATCTTTCACCTCTACCGTTTAATGACAGCAGACTATGAAACACAGAAGCTTTCTCATTGCGTCCACTTAGATCACTAAGCCAGGGACAAGGCCAGGACAGACAAGACCATTTCAAAGTACAAGGCTCAGCTGACTGGTTTGCAGGTCTTTGTGTATCTACTTTAGCTCTTGTAACACAGGCACCAGAAGCCTGCAATCAGCTCACAGAGCTTKGCGTGCTTGATGACAGCAGGTCGCCGGCTTTCCACCGCCTCACAACCAAGAAGCACCTCAGACGCTTTGTGGTAGCTGTTAAACAGGCACAAGTTACAGACTTCCATCTTAAAAGCAGCTTCACACATACAGCTGAATAATATACGAGCCTGGCAATTTGCTGGCTCAGCTGCCGCCTCACACGCAGCTGAGCTGCCCGTGTTGCACAGCAGATGTTCCAAAGCAGGTGTCACCAGACAGTTATGGGTGACAGCCACCAAAGCCCTCCCAAAGCAGCCTTGCCACTCGAGAGTTAAAGCCTCGAAGGAGACATGAAATAACCTTGTTAATTTGACGCTTGATAATGCAAACATCTTTAAAATCCCACTCCAAATTGTATGTCACTGCCTGGCACACGGCCAGGAGTTCTCATCCAATTTCAGCATATTAAGATTCTAATGGGTGTTTTTAGGGAAGCTTCTGCCGAACATTTGGTGCTACCAGTTCAGTGTTTAATCGCACTTTCTTATAAGGAAATCGCGGTGATGTTTAAACATACTTATTACCTACATCTGATAGAGCCTTTTTGTCGTCTCCTTACAGTAYCTGTCCTGCGGAGAGCATCCTGCAACAACCCCAGAGCCGCTTACAGAAAGGCTGGAACGCTCTGCCCAAGTACCCAGCTCACCGCGCTACCCACCCCAGGCGCCGAGACCCCGACACCCGTCCCCGCCACCGCCCCACCGGCTCTGGATCAGCTTTGCGGGGGGATTCTCGCTCGGCGCMCGCCCGCCGCCGCAGGAACCTCGGCTGTGCGAGAGGAGCGGGGAGCTCGGGGCTCGTGGTGCTCCCGTCCCCCGTGCCGGGCAAACCACGCTCTCCCCGGCTCACCCCAGCCGCCCCCCGCCTCCCCTTCGCGGCCAGCCAGGTGCGCGGGACAGCGACCGCTGCGGGGAGCAGAGCGGACCGCGCTCCGGGAGTTCGCCCGGCCGGCCCCGCCTGTGCGCGGGGTGCGGAGTTTGGGATGAGGGGGAGCGACCCKCACCGGCCCCGCTGCCTCCCCGAGTGAGCGCCCGGCTCCGCCCGCCCGGCCCCGCCCACCGCGCGTCACCGCAGCCGCAGCCAATGGGAGAGCGGGGCTGCGCTGGGGGGCGGGGCCAGGCGGGGGCGGGGCGGCGCGGCGGCCAATGGGCTGCGGGGATGTTTCCCGGAGGCGAAGCGCCGCGGCCCCTCCCCCGCCGGCCGCTCCGGCTCGGGGCTCGCCGGGCGGGAGAGTTTCCATCCCGGGTGGGAGATGCCGCGCCGGCTCCGCGTCCTCGCAGGTAACGCCGCGCRGGAGAACGGGGGTCTCGCCGGTGCCGCGTTCGCCGGCGGGACCGGCCCGGGGGGGCTGAGGGCCGGACGGGACGGGCCACCCCCTACGGCGGAGCCGTCGCTGCCAGGACAAAAGGGGAGCGGCGAGCGGGGCAGGGCCACCGCCAAACTCCCGGCGGGGCTCGCCTGCCCCCCAACCTCACCACTTACCCCGCAGCCCWCGCTGCCTTCCCGGCGGGTTCCTTCCCCGGGACCGCCCGCCGGGTGCCCGGGACGCCCCCAAGTTTGCGGGGCTCCGCTCACCCAGTGCCACCCTGGGTGCGAGTCCCCCGTGGCGCTGGCGCTGTCCGGCGGGACGCACCGTGCCCGCCCCGTGGCGGAGGTGCCTGCGGTGCGGGCGGGGGCTCTCCGGTCGGCTGGGGCTCGCCTTTCCCCGCAGAGGGCGGTGGGCAGGCTCCCTCCTCTCCCCCCCGCCGCCGGGCAGTGGCGTGTGCGCCGCTCCGAGGGAGGTGGCGGTCCCCTGTGCGTGCCCGCACCGCCCGTGCGGTCACCGCGATGCCCTGGGAAGGGACCCCCCCACGGCCCGGCCTCCTGGACCGCGGGGAAGAGGGCTGGCAGCAGCTGTGCGCCGGAGAAATAGAGCAAGCGTAATGGGAGAAACTTTCAGGGCGAAATGAATTTGGAGTAGATTAAATATTTTAATTGCGTGATGCGTATTGATGCTCTATCCGTGCTGTTGGGAGCAATGCTGTGCACTTCTCTTAGCCACGCTTTCTGTCTTTGTCTCCGTCAAACTACGAGCACAAGGGTGAACTACTCTGAGAAACGGTTTTGCTCTTAAAGCAGCACCTTTGCTCRGCCAAGGAGCTTCAGTCTGTCGGGTTGTACAGCTCCAGGTTCCTGACTTTCTCTGAATTGGTTATATGTCCCSAAAAGCGAGGAGGGGCACTGGTGTGGCAGGGTGTACTGCCTGTCCCTGTGCACTTGTGTGTGCAGGAATATGCGGAGACCGGAATGTAGTRTTGCAAAAAGAGAAAGCTACAGTGCAATTGTTGTAGCTGCTCCAATGGTCAGCTCTGTTCCAGGAGCCAAATGATTGGAGCTGTTTTCCTAGGTTGTATAAAGACATTGAATACAACGTTTTCAGGGGTGAACTGGAGATATTTTCTACTTTTCTGTATGAAGATATTAAATGTAATATTTTCCAGAGTGCAACAGTTGATTTAATAAGCAAATAAATAAGAAGAARCTGAAGGTAGGCTACTATATGTGCCTATCATTCTTTGGACTTACAAAATAAAAAATTCATATTCTGCCTAGCTTTTGCTGCAGTCTTCTATTCATGATCTCCTTCCCTTGCCATTTCTMCCAGCACTTGATAATAAAGCTACTCATGGTAGTGTCTGAACAYCCAAGAAGCAAAGGAAGAATAGCAGTCCAGACAGATGGCTGGCTCTGGAGCATCCAAAGGGACCYATCCAAGTAAAGGTGGTTCGTGGATGTAAATCTCCAGCCTTAGTACCTCYACACTCATGTATCACTCATTGTGCTTGGATTGCAGGGTCTTTTTCATCTGCCTCAACAACCTCATGAGCCCATGAATACAGCAGTGGAATTTCAACTGTACTTGAGGCGTGCAGAGTGATCTAGTGAACTCTAGCCCCATCTTAATTCTGTGGGCCTTGTTGTCTCATTGCTTGAACTGTTTAGATTTAGGGCCTAGTCCTTTAACTGCTGTCTCCATATGTCTGTCTSTGATGTTTGTGTGAATTCCTTGCACGGGGGAATCTGTAAGATTTGGTCCTTTAATTTGATTAACTGAAGAGAGCTGAGCTCTTCTGAGGATATTTGCTTTTCACACGTGGAAGGAAATTATAATGTTTATCATTCTCTACAGAACTTTAAAAATTCTCCATGGTCTCCCTGATGCCTCTGTTTGTATTACTTCAAATATGAAACAGAAAAMCAGTAATTTTCTCTAGGTTTTAGAATTCGCCTGTGCTAAAGTTTTACCTTGGCATCTAAGAATTTCTTGTATTTATCTCTGTGTTCCAACCATGAGAAATTCTGCCTTTACTTCCCCATTTGCAGTATAAAATTGTGTTTAGATCTGTTCCAGTAACTATGAAAGGCACTGAGAGAAATAATGTAAGGTTGTATGAAACTTCATCTCCTCTCCCAACCCAGCTTTCCTTTTTAAACTCTCTTTTAGTGAATAAGTGCTGTAATCATGCATTTGTATGCATTTCTTCCAGATTTTCAACCAACATAATGCTGAAGATCCCAGCTTGGAACAAGCACCTCACAGAATGGCACAAATGGAACCTAATCTGGAGCATGATGTATCATGGTTCCTTCTTCCATCACACTGGGCTAAAATGGTTGTGGCGTTAATTTCCTTCCTCTGTTTTGCCAACAGCTATGATGGAGATTTTGTCTTTGATGATTCTGAAGCCATCATCAATAATAAGGTTTGTCTCTCTTCTTTTCCTCATGCTCTTTGGCATAAATGGTCATAGGAAAAGAAATMATGCAACAGTTGATCTAAATAGGCCCAGAAGTTTCAGCCTTGTAAAGAGCTTCCTTTGGGAATGACCTTTCTTTTTAAAATTCATTTTTTCAGTTTATTTTATTGGGTCTTTTTAAAAGTAAGCCTGATTTAAGGGTACTGTACATCAAGACCGCCAATAGGTCTAATTTTATGCTCATTTCTAAGTCAGTGAGAGTGTACAGTAAACTGTTCTGATACCCATGGATATTAATAGGAGACTTTGTTCATTATCTTCTTAGGGTCACAGATTAATAGGACCAGTGAATAAACAGTCTKGTTGCAGGTGCATAATGCATTACTAAACTATTGTAGGGTGCAGGGGGTCTCCATGTGTACTTAACACCTAAAAATGTTACAGGAGCAAGCAAAACTCCCTTTCCCTATGATCCTTCCCCACTTGAAGTCCTGTGACAGCAGTATGTTTTTGAAATAGAGGCAGAGTATTCTTGTGTTCCACTTTAAAACCACTGACCATACATGCAATGAACAGACCTTGAAAAGCTTAGAAATTAAGATGTGACTCAAATCTCTAGCTGAAATTCTTTTGACTTTAAGGAGTGGAGTGTCTTCAATTGCTGAGGCACTTCATAGGATCACATGTAGCAGTGAGTGAGCCTGTGCCTGTGGATGGGTATTGGTGTTACAGCTTTTATGCTGTTCTGGAAGGTACTTGTTAAACRTTTAGAAAGAGAAGCACAGGATAAAAATAATCCCATTCATCTGTTGGTTCTGTTTTYCTGAAGCCAAGGGGTTACAAAGAGGATAATCTGGAGACTAAAACTGAACACAATTCACTTTTTTTTTCCTTGCACAAGATTTAGGGGCAACTTATCACAATGTGCCTTTTAGAATCATGCAGAGTTACTGTTTCCTTAGACAAATTTCTGTTATGCATGTGTAAGTCATCATACCTTCGGTTACAAATGTATTGGGGGAGAATGCATCTGTCAACGTGRAAATAAATCCCAAAGCTTTCAAGGGAATACTGTAGACAAATTAAGGACCTATAGCATTGTTGTTTCAAGTTTTTTTTTTAAGTAATGTTGTATTTTAGATTGCACAGCTCCTGGCCATGTTTAATTCTGTGAAGTTTTATTTGGTACCTGTTTATATTTTAATTTCCTGGAAGAATGAATGTTGAAACATTCAAAAGACTGATGTTGAAACCAGGCAGATTGTTTTACTAATGAGTGATTTCCACACTTGTAATCTCTCCATTTCTTTCAGTCTTTTTTCTAAAAATGTTTCAATTTATCTGTGCAACCCAACAATTTGCCCCAGGATTCTAGATGTTGGCAATGCTGAGAGATTCAACCAACTGCTCTAAGTAAATTAATTCATATGCAGTCTGTATGTTCAAAAACTGGGAGGCTGATTCTATTTTTCATATCAAAATCCTCTATTATTCCCTAGAAATTAAATGAGGATTTTGTGACAATGTCATTTTAATACAAGGGTCATATTGATATATGGAAATTCAAAATCCACAAGAAAAATGCAGAGACAATGAGTTTACCAGTTGAATGGGGAGAGAGATTATCTAGCAGTGGCACAGTTTATTAAACAAAACATAGCATATTTTATTCCTATTTAATAGGAAAGACAGCAGTTGAAGTAATTKTTTAGATTTGCTCAGCTTTGCTACACTGGTATTTTCTTGGGTACCAYACAGTACCCTTTTTGTTAATTTACTAGCTGCCGTCATCCCAATCTTTCATTTCTTTTATTTTTTTTTTARCAAAAGATACAYATTTAGTTGACCCCATGCCTCTTGTATCATGGAACATTCCATTATTAGATTTTATTGTAGTTAAAGGCTGTTTTCCAGATGCTTTCTTATCATTTTAAGCAGCATTTCAACAGTGACTTTTGTCATTATTTATTTACTAGCTGGCAAGACAAACAGTTGGATTAAGCAGAGCTTCAGACACAATATGTCATTTCCATAAGCTTTTATTTAGAAAAACTGACCTTTCTTCAAATATTGAGCTCTCCTGTCTGTAAGCTGCTGCTAATCAAATATTTAGAGATTCTTTGATAGCTRGTTTTGGTTTTTAAAGAGAAATCATATGTGGCTTTGAAACAGCTGTGTCTCATGGAGCAAACTGTTCCTATTTTAGGGTAGGTTCACTAAGTAGGAAAATTAATGAAAGAAACTTTCTCACAGAACTCAGATACAAGAGCAAGATACGCCATGGAAGATTTTTAGGTCATATGGAAGTGTAATCTAATCACTAAGTAATTCCATGCATTCAGCTTTCCCTGCATTCTTCCGATGGAAGACAAAAGAGGGCTGATTATAGCGGAAYGGGAAATCAAGCCTAGTACATCTCAAATACATTTCCCATCTCAAGTTATTGAAGACCATCTGTGATGTGGAAGACATACTTCTCTTTTTCAGTACTAAAATTTATAAAAGTATGTCTTTCACAGACCTTRTGTACATAAGGARCAGTGCTGCTGGTTGGAAAAACAGTSTGAGGGCCACACCACCCTGTGACAACTGTCCCCTGCAGACTACACAGACTTCAGTAGRTGTTGGTGTACATCCCTGTGCCTGMTTGCCCCTGSAAAAGCTGGCTGTATTGATTTAGTGAGCTGCTGGTTGAGTGTGTTCCTGCTCTGATAGTCAAATTTTGACCTTTAGGGTTTGTGCATAACAGTGAGGAATGGAACAGGAATTTAGGTGCCTGAGGCTAAAATTGCAGACCTGGGAGACGAAAGAAATTTCTCGCTATTACTTGGCAGTAGAAATGTCTGTGAGAGTGTGAAGAAATTCTTCACCTTGATAATTCTTAAGCTCAAATAAGATCCCCTGTGAGTCTTGATTTCTTAAGAATTTCCCTGAGAGTGCYTTAATTGACAGCTGCAGACTAGGACTTTTCAGACTGCAGTTTTAGACCTGCTCTCTTTTCTGTGTATTGATTAGGAACCTATTAGAGAATGCTTCAGTTCATTTGACAGTGTGCTMGGAATTTTAGCCTATTTCCCCTTCCTAATTTTTTTTTTAATTAGTTGTCTAATAGTGGCCAAGTTTGATCAAGCGATAGAAAAAAAATCTCAGATTTTTAAAGAGAGAAACAAGAAAAATGAGTTATTTTAAGTCAGTTGCRTAGCAGCTGATCATCAGGGTCCAGCAATTTGGCTGTAATTTGGGAGTGTCTTCAGGCCAAAAATACTAGCTAAGGATGAAATGGAAGGTACTGGACAGTTCAGGAAGTGCTCAAGATACTACAGAAGCAAGTGAGGTGGTAGCAGCATTGGAGAGGAACTGGAATTAGTAGGAAATTGCAATGTAGGAATCTTGTAAGTAGATAGAGTTGTRGGAATAATAAGACAGGGGCATTGGGCTTTCTAAGACCTTTCCTGGGGTTAGCAAGCCAGTTTGTCTGCTCACTTGTGTTTGCATTGTCATGTCAACCTCCCTTGGCTTATTGGTCTCAAATAATTTCAGGACAGAAGGTGGGGCTAGACTAACTTGCTGATTGCAGATGTCATACTAACCAATACAGTTTTGTTCTTAGGTTCTGTCTCAAGTGTCTTTAACCTGCATGTACCTCACTGTAGYATAAATTGGTATTTAATTGCGCCAGGGAGGCAGAAGAGGGGCAGGTTTGTGTTAGTTTGACTTTCCAAGCTTGTCCTCATGGAAAACAGTGGCAGATGCTACCAAGATCCTTATTTTTCCTCTCCAAAGTGTATGCTTTCCATTTAATAACCTTTCCATTTCCATTCTTTGGATTCTTTCATTATCACCATGGCTTTGAAATAAAAGGAAAGAGCAAGCAAGCAAGACTTTTTCTTTGCAGTTTTTTTTTTTTTAATAAGCCCCTCTTGCACCCCAAATTAAAATAATTCATTACCTTTCTGTCTTAATCTTTTCGAGCAGTAAATAGAGATGTTGATTCTTGATTTTGTGTATTAAGAGTTAAAAAAAACTCAACTATTTTGTGTGTGAAGCAAGGCTTCAAAAAGAGCTATTTGTTCTTTCTTACCTTTAGTCTCCTTGATTTCATGCTTKCATTAATAGTTATGCTACTGACATTGGTGGAAAAAATGGCTATTTTGCWGCAATTTGTAGCTGGCCTTCTTCACAAGTTAACCTATACCTAAAATCAAAGGCTTTTTAGAAAATTKTAAGGTAAGGMGGTTTATGTGTTTTATATCTCAGCTATTGACCAGGTTATTAAACAATGTGGATGTGCCTAGCTCTAAATTTCATGCAGTTATTTCTAGTCACAGAATCCAAGATCACGGCCTTTACAATGACAGGGATTCAAGGTGTGACCTTCATTGCAAACTTGGGTACTTTGGGTCAAATGTTGGTAGTGAGACAACAAAATTCCTGCTATGTCCATGTTGATGTGAACTCCTGTTAGTTAGAACTTATTTGTGTTTTAGTTGCTTTGAACAAAGGAAAAATATTTWAAATCTGGTAATTTATTGTTTCCTTTTAGGACCTCAGGGCAGAAACCCCGCTTGGTGACCTGTGGTATCATGACTTTTGGGGTAGCAAACTCAGCAGCAATACCAGTCATAAATCATATCGACCGCTAACTGTCCTAACGTTCAGGTGAGACTTGTATTTTGGCTCGAGGTCTGAATATTTTTTAACCTATATTGACTCAATTGAATTTAGGGAGGAGGCAACAGAAAAGGAGAGAAACTGTAGCTGGAGGGTAATTGGATACCTTTCCTGGATATGATTTTTGAGTTCACTGCCTTAATCTCAAATTGAGTTTTAATTTTCCAGTGGTTTCTTTCCCAAAATGTAYATTATTTTGACATTCTGTATTTCTRTCTACTTTTCAGAGATTTCACCTTAATGCTCTTCTGTACCTGGTGCTAGGGGCAGTGTGGTTTAGTATGTCACATCATCAAAGAACTGGGAGGTGTATGTTGCCTTCACTTAGCCATGCTGCCACTTACACTGCTATTGTAGTTTTTGTTCTCTGCTTTCCTGCTGACCTGGCAAATGGTTTATTTTATAAATAGCATGAAGATACCGTGTCCTTTTTCCATCAGCTTGCTGGATAGTCTTCCCACCTCTTCCCYCCAGTATTCTAAGTGTTTGAGTCTGAAAATGTTAGTAAAATATCTGCCTCTATATATATAGCTTGCTTGTTTTATCAAATAATTGAATGTTTAAGAAGATTACTATTATAAATGCTTMGCTCACAATTTTTGCACGAAGATCTGTGCAAACAGTAAACCATGTAGAAATTGGGCAGTGTAATGCAAAGAATCTTTGAGGACTCAGTCTTAACTTCATYTTCCCCATGTAACTCAGTGGTGTTTAGGGAGATTTGGTGGTCATTCTGCAGCTGTCTGTTCAAAGCCAAGGACTAGGTATATGCAGAAGTATTTCCACTCTTAGTCCTCACAATCAAGCAAAAACTTTGGCTCTTTAGCATAGTGTCAGTGTTGTAAGTACCTAGTACTGTGGGTTTGTCTGTGGACTTCATTTTCCTCAAGAAAAATATGCAACTGAATAGAACATGTCAGAATCCTGAACCTATTAAAGCTTTCAGTACATTACACAGCACATGCTTTCATTTTTTTTCAAGGTCTCTGTGGTATATTCCATCTCTAATAACATTCTGGTTTGTTTAAAGAGTGAACTGGGATGCAATCATTACTATATCTGAAAATATAGATGAGCCTGTGGAGATGGTCCATAAAATGCTGTTTTCACAAGTAAGAAATGGGTTTCCTTGATTTCCCTAAGCTCCAACTTTTATGTGTACCATATTTATAATAGGTTAAGTTTTTAAATAGATTTCATTTATACAAGATGCAAATTTACCAAATGAACTATTTAAAATCTCCTATTCAAACTAACTTCCTGTGTATCTTACCTACTGATAAAAGTATATAGATAATATTAAGATATTTCCTCCTTTTCTTCTCAGCATCCGTTTTACTGCAGCGTTCTTATCTTGAATAGGAGTTTAGTCTGAATTTTCTCTTACACTTCCTACTCATTCTAATACTTGTGTGAAATGTCTCTCTAACCAGTCTCACGAATCAGTTACTAAGATGTGCTTCTGACTGCTTTCTGGATGGATACTGATGGTTTCTACATTGTCAGTCCAAATGCTAGGACCTCTTTCARATAGTATGTCAGTGGAAATCATCGTCACAGTACATATTGGTTTCCTCACTGTGTGGATTTAATTAACATAATTCCATCGAGTTGGCTGCACTTAAACCCAGGAGTATTCCCCAGTCTGCTGGGTAGTTTATCCCCAGGACATTCCTGTGTTGCAACACTGAAGTTACATTGTTGACCAAAACCCAGTTCTAAGTACTTGCAGGTATCATTAACAAAAGGTATGTCTTGGGGGGATAGATATTGTATCCATCTGATAAGCCATKTTAATTCTTTGTTATAAAGACTGGGACATTGTTTCTACATGTTTGTGGTGGCCGAATGGAACACCATGTGCACTGGAATGTGTCACCTTTGTCTTGGTGTGCATACGTCTGATACAGTCTTGCTATGGGGTTGTTTAGTTTTTCTATCCATGTATTTCTAGCCATTGTTGTAATTCCTAGCCCTTATTTTTTTTTGTTTCTGTATAGAATTAATTACCTTTTTGCTGGAGGCTTCTACCCAGTTGGTTTCCATGTCATCAATATAATACTGCATTGTACCATCTCCGTGTTGATGGTTGATGTGTTCTCCATATTATTGGGTGGACTGCAATTCAGTAACAAAGGAAGACGGATAAACCTGGCTCCAAAGTCCTCTCTTCTTGCTGCTTTGCTCTTTGCTGTACATCCAGTGCACACMGAGTGTGTAAGTACTGAATAATTATCTCCACAGAGTTTTGTTTTAGGAGTTCTTGACCACCTTGACAAATTAATTCTGGCATAGCCTTATGGTCTACACATTGCTTTTATATATTCTTAGCRCTTCTCTTGGCACATGTCTTAATAGAACAATCAAATATTATGGTTAGTACTTCCAAGGCTTGTAATTCCACCAAGCTAGACCTTTTTAAGGAAGATAAATCATTTAAGTACAATAATGAAAGGAGGATAGCACTACAGTACTGAGTTTCCCTAATTACTTTTCATTTCCATTTGCATTGATAAGCAAAAGAGAGAGAAAATTGGAGTAAAGGCACTATATGAACTTTGTATGTTACTGTTAGAATACTGAATCCAGTTCTGCATCCATTCTGCAAGGACAASAGTAGGAAAAATGGAGAGTGCTCAGAAGAGTCATGAAAGTGATTAAAGAACTGGAAATCATCCTGTTTCATGAGAGATCAAACTCCATGGGTTTATATTTTTAATACGAAGAAGATTAAAGGAATTTTTTCTAAACACAGTCTGTAATTATGTACATGGGKAACACAAATTTAACAGTAATGGGCACTTTAGTAGTGCAGGCAAAAGCAGACATGTAACGATGCAGAATAGAAACGTGGCATATGTACAGCAATTAGTTGAAATATCTGACCAAAATTTAAAGTCCTTGTGTTGAAATCTGGTGAAGAGAAAATGGTGTTCTTAAAAAGCTCTTTAGGACTTTWAGTTAAGAAAATCTCATGGCCTTGTGCCAGCAGGATTGCTGGATGTGGTCACTGATTTCTTGATCTTGTGATAATGAATAAATGAAATATAAAATTATCACAATGTGGAAATATTTAAATTTGTTTTTTTGTTAGAGTTTGGAAGGTCTGAGCTACAGAAAGGTATTAAAAGGTCTGAGCTACAGAAAAAGTACTAGCTTTAATGTTGATTTTGTCCTAGCAATGAACAGTGAATCCTCAGTGCACCTTATTCTACATACATGGCACTGATTTTTCATTTGTTCACAATATGCCATGGTTTTGGCTTCTTGCATTTGCTTCGCACAGAGCTGAGGGGGGAAAACGTTATTGAAAGCTGTGCTCTCAGCTGACTGGAGACCTTGCACATATTGAAGGCCTAAAGTTGGTGCAAAGTTATGCATTGGTAATTTGGCACCTTTTCTGGCAGTGTGGCTAAAATATCTTGACAGTCATTCTCTCGTGTTTGCTCGCCTGCACAATAACTTCTTTGTGAGAAGTGCACTGTGTYAGAAGGGCCCCTCATATTTGTTCTGCAAAACCAGTTTTAGATGTCAGAGTAAAGTAAAACAAGTCTTCAGTGCTTTTGATGTTCTGACATGTAAAGGGAAATCTCGCTGGAGTCCTAGCTATTGACTCCTTTATCAATACCCATAAGTTTATTCTTCATTCCATTTGTCTCTAAAAATACATTTAAATCAGCATGAAAATATGAATAAGCTCTTTGTCATGTYGGATAAATTACAGGTGATGTGGTCTGCTCACATGTTTGAAGTTTGAAGACTTGCTTATGCTTCAGGCAAATGTTGGAAAAGGAGGGAGAAAAAGTAGCATGCTTATATATCAGGTCTCTTCTAAGATCCAGGAATGAACAAAAGCCTCTAATCATTTACATGGTGAATAATAAATCTTGCTGCAAGTGAAGCAGTCATTATATTGCTACAGTTCTAGGATGAGTCTGTGTCTGGCAGCATCTCTTAAAAAGCATTCCTCACGATTTTAAACCTGTGAGTTTTAAGTATCATGACATCCTGCTTTTGAAATGAGATGGCATATTTTGACATWAAATTGTGAAGAATCTGTCTGTTTGCTGCTTTGGGTTTTGGTATATACAGCAAAACAAACTGTCATGTAAAACAGATCTTGAAAGGTATAATGCTTGCAGTACCTAYGTAAGGAAAACACTGTAATTTTTCTGCCTACAGGTAAACACWCTTGTGCTGTAGTTCTCTGATCCAAAAAAGGCCTATTCTTTGTAACACTTCAATGATGAAGTGCTAAATGARTCATGGACATAAGTATGAATCAAATACTAAATTAAAACTGGTTTGGTTTTCTTCCTTTGTTTGCCTTGTTACCACAATCTGTCTGCCTTACCTTGCATTCTAGGTAACAATGTGCTGCTGGAGTCATCTGAGGCCATGTGCATTACTAGCCCCTYTATCTCTTCATTGTAACAAGTGGACATTTATATTTGAAATTGTGTCAGCTCACCTTAACTTTTATCTCATTAGCGAGAGCGGCTCCTGAAGCAGAATGACACTTCATTATTTTCACCTTTCAAAGCACTCCACAGCTRTTGAGTTAATTCTCGTAATTCCTTTGTATGATAGAAAAAGAAGCAGAGAASTTAGGTGCACAGCTTTAGATAAATCAAGGAGTTCTTCTGAACTGAATTTAGGAGTCCAACAGTTTCTTCTTTTATGCTGCTCAAGTGAAGCTGRGGGTAAAAGTGAAAGAGAGTCTCTGCAGTGAAATCAGTCATACTCTCATGCCTATACACTTCTGTTTCTCTGATGTTATTTAGAAATAGTTGCTCCATCATGTTACCCTGACACAAAAAATGCCCTTTTCCTTTTTGCTTTCCTCTTTCTGTTTCATGCAAAATGGGATAACTGGTATACTGTACAAGAACTGAAGTTTCTGCTTTTGTCCCTGAAATATGATCACAAAAAGTGAATATAAAAAGAAAACCTGTTGCTGCTCTGCYCTGCTTCTGTACATGTCCTGAAAACATGGAACTCAGCACTCCAGGAAGCAGAGCTAGACTGACAAATAGGGGGTATTTCCACAATCCTTGCTCTGGAAATATGTTCTAATGAAGTTCCAGCATCAAGGCCTATACAGTCCCCTGCCAGCTCCATGTTATGACTTTCACAAAACGTTTGTGGTGTATCCTGACGCTTGTGTAATTGAGAATTAAAGATCCAAAAATGTCTTGCTCTATCTCAGCAAGTTATTGTTTGGGGCTTGAACCAAAGCTTGCAGATAGCCCTGAGATTGCACTTGATTTAAATAGCTTGGCACAGTTCTGGAGCACAGAGTCCCAGGATGGGCTTCTTTTGCATTAGTACAGCTTCTGTTCAAGAGGCAGTTGGAGTTAGTTCTAATGCAATGCAATCAATTAATATAACACAAAAAACTGCCAGAGGGGTTAGTTTGGTTTTTTTTTTTTTTTTCCTTTTTTCCCCTAAATCTCTAAGCTGGAAGCTATTTGTCCATTCTGAGTGTTCAGATTGCAATTTGAAGGCTGGCTTGTCTTCTGAAAGTGAACAGTCTTGATTTGTGTTTCAGCAGAGCTGCCAATTTAGTTGTGGTTCAGGATGTTTGGCTTCAAAGCCATGTAATGGCTTCAAATTGAAAGAGAGTAGATTTAGATTAGATGCTAGGAGGAAATTCTTTACTGTGCAGCTGGTGAGGCTCTGGCACAGGTTGCCCAGAGAAGTCGTAGCTGCCCCGACCCTGGAAGAATTCAAGTCCAGGTTGGATGGAGCTCTGAGAAACCTGGTCTAGTGAAAGATGGGRGTTGGAACRAGATGTTATTTAAGRTTACTTACAACCCAAACTCTTTTATATTTTCATGTTTTCCAAGTGTTCTACTGAAATGCAATCTGATCCAAAAAACAGATGGAATTGTGTAGAGTCTAAATTTTATTCAGTGAAGTCCTCCTCCATTTCTTTAAAAAAATCTCATAAACTAGAATTTTCATAAACCAATTTATGTAGTTGATACTAAGCAATWCCTAATAAAAATTAGGATGCATCTTAAAAAACTGCATATAACTAATACAGTGAACCAAGTTAATGAAAAAAATGTGATGCAGTTACATTCTGTTATATATTTCGCTTTGTATGACTACCTTTACTTCAGGTTTTCTAAGAATAATAATCTGATAATTTGAAACTTTTTTCTTTATCTTTTTAAGGTTGCTGGGATTGTTGGCAGAGCAGACCTACTGTGTGCCCTGTTCTTCTTGTTGTCATTCCTTGGCTACTGTAAAGCATTTCGAGAAAGTAAGCATTCTGTTTGCCCCTTTAATTCCTATTGTGTTTATTTCCAGCATTTGTACATTTCAGTGAAGTATAGCAAAATTTAATATGTCAGATTGATTTGTTTACCTTCATAAAATATATTTTTTAAGAAAACCCTGCTTTTGCAGTTATTTATTGTTAGAAATTCTGGAAAGGTTGCTGTCCCTAATTCCTGTTAAACACTGAATTTACTTTAAGAAAAGCCCATTTTATGATAGGCTTATTTGCTAAATGTTTTATTGTTTRGAAGAGTAATGAAGTATTTTAATAAGTATTTTAGAAAGAAGTGAAACCTAGAAATGTATATTCTTAAATATTTTACTACTCTTTGTGCCATTATGTTGGGATATCTTAAATRGGAGTCAACTTTCAGAACCTTACTTGTATTTTTAATGAATTGTAAAGAATTATTCATATGACTAAGCCTTCCAAATTCCTGCAATATGCAAGTGCTGGCATATAATGCTGAATACAGTGTTACTTGCAGAGTTTTTGTATGACAGCTGTGTTTAACATGAACATTTCCTTTGTAGATGTTTTTTCAAGTGAGCTTTTAGATGTCTTGTATTATTTGATCCGAATGMAGGTTGGCAGTTCAAATACAGTTGTGGAGAGATTATCTTGGGGCTCTGTTAAATAAGCACACAAGAATGCATGAGTTCAGGACTATGCAGGATATGCAGTGTGGTGTCTGACAGGAAATACAGGAATCATTTGGTGAACCCATAAGGAGCTGTGTTGTGAAGATCTTGTCTGTCATTCAGTAGGCATGGCCTGTAATGATTAACCAGAGCTGGCAGTGTGTTTCAGAGRTATCTGAACTAACTCTGTGTGATCTGGCTTAACAGCATGGTTATGGCATCACAGAGACCTCAGTGTGGGCTGAGGGGAGTCAGWCAGTCCCAGTCTCCAGCAAGCTCTAGGATGCTGTGAGCAGCTCCTGCTGGTTCAGTTTAGACTGTTTGGAACTACTGTGGATATTTCTACTCCTGATAAGAGTAGAAATCTTTATCATTTCAAATGATACTTAGGATGCTTCCCATTCACTTYGGGTATATTTTTCATCCCTTTGAGCAGGTTTAGTTTCTTTCAACTGAGCTAATAATTTCTTAATGAAAATTGGCCTTGGGTTCTTGATTGTTAATTTATTCTTTTCTCACCTGTTTTATTGGATATGATTGTGCTTATGATGTTTCTTTTATCAGTGGTAGACYAAAATAGACAAAATATTGCCTATGTGTTTTCCAGTGTGTCAGGTAGACAGGTAGACCTATATGGCAGGGGTGATAATCTTTGCTTGAAGAACTTGAACCAAATTCTTAGGATCATTGGAGACAATTATATAGGATTCTAAATTATTTTGTTATGGAGAAATGATTCAGGATGTGTATTCTGGTTAAGGAAACTCTTCAGCTTATGAAGGCCAGTTTGATAGCTTTTAGAAATCAGTGTCAATGTAATGGTATTCTTGGACTGAAATTTGTGTCATTGGTACAGAAAAAGGAAAATGTTGCAAAGAATGATACTAAGCAGCATTTAACGTATTTTTCTTTGATATTACATCATAATAAGGGAGCAGATGTGTCTTTTAAGCAATTTTGTAAGGAAACWTACAGTCTGTCAGCATTATCTTTCAGATCTGTTTTCAATGTTTGCTATCACCTTCACTGCCTTGCTTTTCCCTCAGTAACTTCTTGAAGAAATTTAGACTTTCTTTGTACACAGTAATTTGTATCCAAGTTATATACTTGATTCTTTAACCTTCATTGCTGCAGAGGCACACTACTGACTCATCCACCAGACACTCCAGACCTTTTTCTGCAGAGCTGCTGCCCAGCCCTTAATTGTTGCGTGGTACTGTGTCTGATTTCCATGAGGCCCATTCCTCCAGCTTGCCACAGTCCCTCCAAACAGCAGTCCTGTTCACCATTGTACCCATGTATCCTCTAGCTGAACCCCAGGCAGTTTTACTTGCTGCCCTTATCATAATTTTTTCCTTTGTGGAGGGGAGGTTGGTCTAGCCTACAGCTGTTTGAACATGAGTGCTTGTGTAGGAAAGGGGAGCATCTGTGTTGGAAAGGGCAGMTACAAAGAGAATGGAGGATYTCTCTTCACAAGGAGCTRYATGAGGAAGACAAGGGGCAAGGGGTGCAGTTGMACTGGGAAGGGTTTGATCTTGATATAAGAAAAAATTTCTCACACCAACAACAATCGATCACTGCAGCCTCTCCAAAGATGCGGCAGAGTTCCCATGACTGGAGGTTTTCGAGATGCATTTGGACAGGGTGCTAGTTGATCTCATTTAGGCTCCCATTCCCACAAAAGATTGGACCATGTSATCTCYRGAAGYCCCTTCCAAACTGAGCTGTGATTCTTTTTATGAAAGGCTTTAGGGAAAGGTAACTAAATGTGGGTAAGTGGCTRTGGTGGAGTATGATTCTTCAGTGGGTTTGTAAAGTAAATAAAAAGTTTTACCCTTGAATGCCTCCATTTTGTTGGTATGAATTTCCTTCTATTGTAATCAATTCTTCTAGCTACTCTAAATAACAGGTTAAATAAGGAGTAAAGGACTTTTATCTGACCTTAGCTGAGTTTTATTCTGCTTTCTGAGCAAGTCAATCCCAAATGTGAGCCAGTCTCACTCTGAATATAAGAACCTTAATTTAAAAATATGCACTAAAATTTTAAAAGCAGACTGACAATGTCTCCTAAGCAGCAAAGAAAAAGTACCTTTTCTTCTCTTAGAGTGTTTTCTTTCTGTTGTCAAATCCACAAGATCGAGAATGTCTGTGATACCACCAATGCATGTTGGTAGTTCTAGAGCAAGTTAAGGGTTGTTATTACATTGTTTTCTAGGTCAGACCAAGAAGGTAATTTATCTTTATGAAATAGTCTTTGTTAGTGAGAGAGGGAAAGAACAACCAAAAACCCCTCTGTGTATCAGGTTTATGTTCCTTATCAAATAGAGATGCTTTATGGTGAGCCTACACAAAAGTGGATTTTACCAGTTTATTCCAACATCCTATTTCCTTTTGTCCTGCTGGGTTTTTGTATATTAAAGGCAAGCATGGCCCTAAATTCTAGGTCAACTGCATGTGTCTTTGTTCCTGGATTTGGCTGTCATGTTTACATAGAGCTTAGCTCACCAATTTTTTACAAGGAGTAGGAGAATTATCAGAGGTTGATTTTTTTGTTTGGTTGTTTTTTGTTTTGGTTTGGTTTTTTGTTTTTTTTGTTAGCAATAGATGCATGGTAGTATGACTTGGAGTATTTAAAAGAGTGTATAAGTCTTAGGACTGTAGGATTTGTGGACTGCATTTGTATTGTCTTTTGAATATGGTTGCCAAAACATGTTTGATGCCAGTTTGTTTTTATTTCATGAACTTGAAGTGGCATCAGAGTAAAACAAACATTGAAAAGCCTGAGTTGATGCTACTGATATGGTTGGGTCAGTAGCATATATTGTTTGGCTACCAGCAGCATCCTAATGCTATTATCAGACAGACTACCTAAATCTGTAATATAAAGAACCTGACTATTCTTGCAGCAAGGTAATGTGAAATTTGTGTATGGCTGAGTTAAAAAAATCTGTTTATGTTTCACTAGTATAGACATAGTTAATGAATTGTCATTCCTTGAAGAAAATGGGTCAAAAGTCATGTGTGATGGATTGGTTAGTGCTTATTTTCACTTGAGAAAATGAATGTAAGGATTTATAATTTTCTTTTTTGTGTGTGTGGGAGTAGGAACTCATAAAATGTTTGAGTTGAGGAGGATTTGGAAGTACTGTGGGGAAAGTGTATGCAATAGTGAAAACAGTCAGGAGATCAGAAAAATATCAGTGTCAGGCTGGGAAACTTCCAAAGGAAAATAGTGGGTTTTGTAAAGCTGAAGATATACTGCAGCTTGTTTGCCTGATCTGTTGGTGGTTTCAGTGGATTTTTGGGTAGACAGTTTCTTTTAGCCAGAATCTSTAGCTTTTTATTTTTTTTTAAGTATAAGCATTTAACGCACAATGTGGGCTATAATTATGTCTTACTGAAGTTCTACAATTCTGTTACTTTTTCCCAGTATACCATTTTTGAAGTTAGCATCTCTGAAAGGATAACATTTATAATTGCAAGGAACTAATCTGTTGTTCTCATTCTGTCCTGCTGTTTTAAACACAACTGTGGGGACAAATCCACTGCATAGGCTTTGGAGACAGCAAGAGCTGACAACTGTTTAGGTATGTTCTGAAGGGAATTGTGGGTTATTAACTTTGTTGAATTTTAATGCAGCTTCTCTGGGAATTCCTAAGGCAATTTAAAACTGCTGTAGTATTCATTTTTGCCTTCCTTTGTCTTCAGTTTTGACAGTGATCCAGTTGCATGTATTTGCCATCTGCATTGGCGATCTCTGAGTAGCGTAAAATGAGGAGTTCACGACTTGGTCCATGTGAATAATATTGGTCTGGATATTAAACAGGGGATCAACTCTTTACTCATATGCTATGACATCTAAAAATACTTTGTTCTGGTTCTGTGTTTCTGTTTTGTTATGTTCTGTGTAGTTGTCCATTAATCATCTACTAGTTCATTGCTAATTTAATAAAGCGAATTTTGCGAATATTGGCGGTTTGCATTATGGAAATTTTCCTACAGATTGGAAATATTTAAGTCTCCTGTGTGAAAAAGATCATTGTTAAGATGTGGGTAATTTGTTAGCTATTTTGCAATTATCAACAAGTTTTTGCTGTTGTTAAACATGTGGGCCCTGATTTTTCAACTGTGTGCCCTACTGTTCATATTTGAACACATTGGGAGGGAATAGTGGAAAACCTAGCAATTTTATGATTTTAGCTAGCTGAGGAAAAACAATGACCTTTTTTTTGGTAGAACTTTTTCTTCTTGCAATTCAGGAGATAGATGCTTCCTTCAATGTACCCTCTATGTAATGAGTTTGAGAGGGCTGKATATGTTTAGGAATGGCATTCCTACAGTTGTTTCATTATTAGGTGAAACACTGAGCTGAGTTGCAGTAGGATGTTGACATTTGGAGACAAACAAGGAGATCCTGGGCTTAATTTATTTCTAACACTGGATTCTTATGTAATCATTAAGACAAGGCACATTAATCATTAATGGAATAGAAGAGTATTTGTGATCTATTTCAGTTAAAAAATGAAAACTTCATGCCAGATTTCAGCATAACTTACTTTGCTTCAACCTTCAGAGGAGTAGGTGCTTTCACAGAATTGATTGCTGTGTTTCACCTGAAGATGGTGACTTCCTAAACTGCTCCAAGCTGTCACCTGGCTGACCCTAAGTTTCTCAGCTTGGTTTGGAGGAAATGCTGAATGCCAGAGTGCCTGAATTGGTAATAATGGCTTTGGATATTGTTAGTTTGGCTTTACAATAAAACTAAGCTTGGTAGTTTAAATTAAGTGTTTTCTTCATATCCTTGATTTCTAAGGAGTTTGTTTTCATTGAACTGTGGATTTAGAAAACTTAAAAATGAGGTCTCTTGAAATAGGATTAGTGTCTAGGAAGACAGAGTTGAAATGCATCGTCAATGTGTTGCTTGTAAATTTAGAATCAGTCAATTCTACACTGTGAAACACTTTGTATATGCATCCTCACTCTAGAAATGCTTACACTCAAGTCTAGCAGTCTAAATGGAGGAGCTCTCATGGCTTGTTTATGGTTTACATGAGTATTTTATTGAATCTCCTCAACTTTGAGACTTCATGTACTCCTAAGGAGGGACCATCTGAGCAACGCTTTTTGGGTTTGTGTAGAAATACTATATTTTTCCAGCTTCAGAAAAAATAAGCAAGTACTCTATTTCTTTGGCATGCTTACAGTTTTGTCCATCTGTTAGAGTGGCAAAATGCCCACTCACAATATGGTRTACCAKTTTCAAYCAGGCACAGGTGCCARTGAAARATCAGTTTCATTTTCTCACACAAGWTTTTTCTGGTGGGAAGCAGCGCCATATTAGAGGAATATGTTATATCAGTTGTTAGACTGATTACTGCTGTTGTCATGGGTGTATCTCATAATAAGCACTTATGCAGTGCTTTAYATTTTCAAATCACTATTTAAAATAAAAAAATTGAGGGCATTGCTGAAGAATGTCTTTTGCCAGCATTGTTTACTGAGATTTCTGCAGTTGAGGCAGGGGGTGGTGGGGATAGAGGAATCTTGTGCACGTTGACCCAGGAACAAGCACAAAATAAAATGTTTCTTAATTGAAATTCTTTCTCTTTGAAGTTTAATCACTGATGAATTTTGATAATATTATAATTCTCTGTATAACTGTTGATTTKTTGAGGCTGCAAAAGAAAACAAAGGATCAGAGATTATGATTTGCAGGAGGAGATCTTGATTACAGAATYACAGAATGGTTGGAGGGGCCTTGAGGTCACCTGAGCTGACCTGCCCATACAGGGTCACCAATTGTCCCTGAGGCTTTACCGCAGGGTTTTGCAGTTTTCCTCATTAAACCATATGAGGTTCCTGCCAGACCTTTTCTCCAGCCCAGGCGAGATCCTTCTGGATGGCAGCACAACCCTCTGGTGTATCAGCCACTCCTCCCATCTTGGTGCCATCAACAATGTGCCCAGGGTGCCCCCTGCCCCAGCRTTCAAGYCATTAATGAAGATGTTGAATAGGACGTGACCCAGTATTGACCCCTGCATACACTGGCCTTCAATGAGACTTTGTGCCACTKGTCACCACCCTCTGGACAAGCCATTCAGATAGTTTTCAGTCCACCTCACTGTCTGCACATCCAGCCTRTTCATCAACAGCTTCTCTATGAGGATCTTATGGGACACTGTGTCAAAGGCCTTACTGAAGTCGAGGTGTTTGATGCTCATTTTTTGTGTCCTTCATTATTTCTCTWTTGCTGGCTGTTTTTATCATCTTTGGGAGCCCATGCTTAAGCTTCGTTTTACTTGGCAAGCTGAGACATTTCTTGCATCTGAGACTTGGGATGTTCACAAGAAGACAAACGTTTTTCTGCASAACACTGAGYRTKTGCCTACTGAATGGCTTAAATTATCTTTTATTTGACTGGACCATTTCTCCARGCCAGGTTGGATGGAGCTCTGGGCAGCCTGGTCTAGTGGAAGGCGTCCCTGACTGTGGCAGGGGATTTGGAATTAGACAACCCATAATATCCCTTCCAACTCAAGCTCTTATGTGATTTCATGGTTTTTCCAGTTTGTCAATGGAATTCTGCCTTCTCCTTTGTATGCCTCCTGGCTATTGCAGCCTGGCAGCACTTCTGGTCTTGATAAGCCTATTTCTTATTCCATCATCCAAATGGAATAAGGACAAAGGAAGAAYCCAACACAGAATGTTATCTTTTTTTCTCAGCACGCTAGTATCTTACTGTGGTTTCCCAGCTGTTATTTGTACCAATTCCATAGCAACTTCATGCAGCCCGTATTTTTTTGTGGCATATTTCACACTGTTTCCAGTGGTATTCTCATGCTTTTGTGAAAGCAGGGTATAGGATTTTTACAGATTTTCTTTCATCAGGAAGACTGTTTTTTTTCTGTCCAAGTCAAAACTTATGCTTAGTTTTATATAAATTACTAAAATATTTGGCAAACAATTTTTTCATATTTTTTATGTTTCATAGTGTCACTTAGAAAATATTTTGTACAAGTGGAGCTTTTTGGTTTTGGTAATTTTTTGGCGAGTCAGCTTAGCTTTGTATCTTTAGTCTATCCTTTCATATTTTCGTTCCTTTTCAAAAGTAAGCATGTAGGCATTGTTTTATTTCAGGCTCCTGGATTCTCATGTATTTTTCATGATTTTTCTGAAATAACAGTTGAGGTTACTCTGGGTTGTATAGGACCTGTTGAAGTGATTATAACCAGTCATAATTTAAAACAAATTATCTTCTCTGTGAATTCTGTGTCTTGTAGTTCACTATTTTTGCTTTTGTTCTTGCTCCCTTTCTGCTGATGCTGTACTTGCCATCTGATTGCAGCTGACCTTTTAGCGAAAAAAAAAGAAAGTCACACAACACTTCTGTTTTCTTGGCATTGTCCATTTCCCAATGAGTATTGGAATAACTCCTTCCTCACTACTCTTCTTACAGTACATCTATGGAATTGTGGGAGTTTGTTCTTTACATACATTCCCTTTTCTCATTTTGTGATGTGACCTTTCTGTGTTTGTTTTTCTATATGAATGTGCTGCTATTACACTTGTCCTTGATGATTTGACCTAGTTCCCTTTTTCCTATTACACTTACATTTTGAATCACCAAAGCATTTGTGAATTGCCAGCTGGTCTCTTACTATACATACTTCCCACTAGCTTCTGTGTTAAGATAATTTGTATTTGTGTACTGAATACTGCTYCTCTGAGAACTGCTTAATTGTCCTGACTCGTTTCCACAAGAATTTGAGTCTTAGAAGAAGAAATCTCTCAATAGAAGGAAGTTCTATAAGCACTTCCATAAGCACAGTGAAGTCCATTGGCTGTCTTCACTGTTTTCCTTTTTACAATTATTAAGGATGATTGATTGTCATTTTGTGAACATGGACAATTACTTTGCCTTCTGTCCTTGCATTCTCTGTGCTGGTTTATTTCTACATTAAAAAAAAAAAAATAAAAACAAAGCTGTTTTTCAAAACTGGCAGAACATTCTGTTGTACTGCAAAGTCTGCAAAGTTGAATAGCTCCTTGAAGGGATGTGTTTAGACAAAATTCTTTCTGTCTTAGCAATACTCCTAGAACAAATATTGAAGCTCTTTCCTCCATGAGTTGCAACCCTCAGTTGTTCTGTATAATTGATGTGGGCTGGAATTTACCCACTGAATTTTATTTTTTCTACTTCCAATGTCTCTTTAGTCACTATGTATTTTTTGTTTCCTAGCTTTGTTTTAGCATTATTCAGATGTGTATGACTTCTTTCCTAAAAGAAGGCTTTGTTTTATCTTTATAACATCGCCACCTCTAATGTTTAGTCTTACCTCACCTCTGGAGACATAATTTAGAATGGAGGAAGAAGGATCAAATGCCTTCTGTGTATTGCAAAGATAAATCTTGAACATCTTAGTATTCACACTGCTGAAGCATTAGAAGTCTTAGGTAAGAAAGGAGTGTTAGAAATAACCTCAAACCTGTCTCCACATATTTTTATGAAATTTTCTGCTCTCTGCCACAAAAGAAGTAGCCTGGTTCAAAATGAAAGAGGAGGCCAATGTCAGCAGATTCTTTTCGCACTCGTGGTTATGGTTTGTATGTGACCCCAACACCATCTGAGGCTGTGTATTGGTTTCCYTGTGTAATCAGTGCAGTTACTGCTCTGAAGGGTGTTCAACTGCATCTAATTAGGTACCTAAATCCCTAAAGGTGTCCTCTTTTCCTGACCAGTTATAAAGGAAGCCTAGTGTACTAGCTCAGGTGTAGGTACCTGCTTGTGGTGAAATTAATCTTAATCCTGCCATTTACCCTTTTCATAGATTGTTTCTGCAGTTCTCTTTATGCACTGTGGGTCAAACCTGCATTCGTAGTAGAGAAGAGCTGCTCTAGAGATCAGGGAACGTAGGAAAGGGATTCAGTCAATGAATGTAGAGTTCAACTTTGTCTTTTCACATGCCAAGTCAAAGATTGATTCTTGTGGTGCCTGTARAGCCCATGTTACTTGAATCGAGAAACTGCCTCTGCATGAGCAGTGCTTCCCTCTGTTGCTTGCAACTATGGAGTAGAGGTTGTGCCAGATATGTTTTTATGTGAAGTACCTGTGTATTCTGTGTGTGATAGTACCTTGGCTGAAGAGGGATTTATTGTTATATTCATCTCAGATATGCCTGCCTGTAGTACCCAGCACCAGCTACTTGGTGCAGTCTTTAAAGATTTTATCTTTGAGTAAAATCTGTAGCTGCTCTTGATCTTTTAACCCCAGAGTTCCTCACCCTGCTGTAAAACTGCTTCCTGAGTGTGAGGACCAACTGCTTCTGCTCAGATGCTGACATTTTTGAGCTCCATGGCATTCTATTGCAGTGATAATAAAATGATAGGAGGTACTTGCTAAATGCAGCAGCCCTGGAGAAGCAGCTCATTGTGCCTTTGTAGACCAGACTGCAGTTAAAACAGTTTRTGTGTGTGGCACTTCATGAGTAGCAATTGTAAAGAATTTCTTCTTCTTGTGGTAGCTTGGTGGACGGTGGCCAGTAATGACAGAGCTCTAGCTAAGGATGATAAATGTCTCTAAATATTGGGAATTAACCTTTGCAGATGATGAATTGTGAAAACTATGTGAAGCTTCTGCCATTCTAATTAATCTGGCTAAAACATCTAGCAAGTAGGGAGATTGCTAATGTCTCCAAGAACAAAAAATGACTGCCATAAAGGGACAAATGCCAGCATATTGCAGGAGGTGCTCTATGCTTTTGAAGTCTGTGTATTCAGATCTTGACTGATAAAAAAGATTGAAATTCTAAATGCTGTTTATTTTTTTTAATCCTTATTTTAATTTAGATTTCTAACTTTACCTTTGAGTATCAAATGCCTAAAGCTATGCATGCTTTATTTTGACAGATAAGGAAGGACATACATTTTCTGTATTCTGGGTGCTGGTGAGTGTTATCCTAGGTGCAATAGCAATGCTGTGCAAAGAACAAGGAATTACAATACTGGTAAGAATTCTCTTATTAACTGCATTTTGACCTCAACATCTGTCAGGTGTAGTTGTAAAGTCTGCAAAGATAAATCTTCTCCACAGCTAATGACATTTCACAGCTTTTTGTTCTGTTCAGAAAACTAGTTAATGTTGATGAAAAGCRGTATTCTAGTAGATGTCTTGATTGTATCCCTGCCAATCTGCTAGAGTTTTTCACTTCAACTTTTGTAAGCAGGTTGCATATATTTTCACAAAGTTTAAAGGTTTTAAAGTGTTAGTTTCACTTTTGTTGCCCTTGTTTTTGAATGTAGTTCTTGAGATAGCAATGCTACAAACTTCTCATTGAAGGCTTATGAACAAAGACATAACTGAAGGCATTTTCAAAAGCTCCACCCCCTTGCTTTTGTGAGCAGTGTAATTATGATTAGGGCCATTGTTTATGCCCTTCTAATACTGAATCTCTTCCTTTTGTCCCTTATTTAAAAATCAGATGGAAGCAGATTTAGTTATTGTTCATGTTCATTGTGTTCTGGCTTTTTATAACTTCAGTGAAGACAATTCTGTTTTGGGTGACAAAACTGGCCACCTGAAATGCTGTGTCTGTGATTTTTACCTTTTATATAGCCATAGATCCTTATAATAAATTCTATTCTTAGCTTTAGCTGACATAGATATGCAACAGAATCAGAAAATTCCTTGCATCAAGGACCATTTTGTTCTTGCTAGAAGTAAAGGGAAAAGAAATTACAGAAAACTTCTTGCTTTAGAACATTATTTTTTGATAGATATTTATAGAGTGATGTGCTTTTCAAAGACATCTGTAAGGAAAACATAAGGAATTCTCTTAAAACATGTAATTATTTACTCTAGCAGCATGAAGCAATTATTTGAGCTAGCAGACACRGAATTATTATTGGATTTGGGTTTTTATTTGTTTGCTGTTGCATTGCTGGGATGATTATATTTATTTTTGTGCAAAGGGGCACAGGTCAGAGGGATAAAGGGGTAAATAGCACATTAAAGAGATTACTTGGAGGCTGAATGTATTTTTTTGGTAGAATTCTTGCCTTCCTATCTCCATGTGAGTGAGCCAAAGCCTTTTAACTGCTTAATGGCCTTTTTACATGAAACCAAGCCATGCTCCAACCTATCTTTGYTTCCTTCCCTTTGACTGTTGGTGGGAGACTTGTGGCCTCCTAGTGTACCAGCTCTTTGCTTCACCTGGAACTAGTTTTAGTGCCTTTTTTCCATTTAGTCTTTAGAACAGTGATGTAATTTCTGAAATTATTAGAATATGGGATAAACACTCAAGAATTATCATGATGATATGTTGAAACTTTGAAGAGGAAATGCTAAAGTTTGATTTTGCTGGTAACTCTCAACAGAATTACCCCTGGATACATTTCTACATTTTGTTTACCTGTTTGGAGGTAGTTACATGCAAGTGTAGTCCTGCAAAGCTCTGAATGTGGTCTAGTTTTACCTGTAGTGGATGTCACATGGAACTTCTCTTTTTTTTTTTTTTTCCCCAGCAACTTGCACAGTGTATATTGTTGTAATTGCAAGAAAAGCAAGCCTGATACCTCTGTTAAATCTTTCTGAACTTTTGTCTGTACCCTTGAAAAACAGAATTTCTGAAACCTGGAAGTCCAGAGATACCATACAAAAAAAAAAAAAATAAATAGAAGGCTTAAAGAAACTCCACCTTACTGACAGAACCCTTACCTTTTGCCTGCAGCATTTACACTGCAGAACATTTGGGGAAGAAGATGGAGAGCAGAATTCTGTTGTGACCATGCATATRTTATCTAGCTTGCTGGTACATGGTATTCCCTGAAGAGTTATTCCATGTGGCAGGAGAGTTCCTATCACAGTAAAATGTTATTCTACTCATCTGAGCTCAGGTTCTCAATTTACCATTCTGCCATCATTACTAGCATTGTATTTCTCTACTTGTTTGGAATCAGAATTAAGATGTACAGTAATTCAAGGCAAAAGTACAATTKAAGATGTATGTAAAAGAAAAGATTTGTGGTTAGCTGCTTTATCTTATCCTGCTATTTTTCTCTTGGTTGCTTAGGGTTTGAATGCAGTGTTTGATGCACTGGTGATTAACAAGATAAATCTTTTGGAGCTCATTCGAAAGTTACTGTTTATTAAGGACAAGTCATTGGAGGTGAGTCATTGGAGGTTTTGTTCATTCTTAGAGGTGTTGTTCATTGTGGCTATTCAGACAGTCATGTTCTAAAAGACAAAGATTCAACTTCTGACAGTTTTGTTGTTGTTGAGAATTAGGAAAAAAAAAACCCCAAGCCAACCAAACAAAAGAGGTACTCTTAGTCAGCCTGGTGAGGCAATGTGACATCTTTGCATCAACGTGGGTAATAATGGAGTATTGTTAGAATTGCATTGGATAGTGAAATCCCTTCAAAAATTTTTCAACAATATTTTAAACCTGAAGTGGGGAACAGCTGACTGCTTGATGCAATAAGTTCTCCAGGGTCAGTAACTATACACCTGGAATGGTACTTAGAATAGTTTGGTCAGAATAAAGAGAGAGAGTGATTTATTCAGACTCTCAGTAACAGACGTTTTTAAAGTACATTAAAAACATATCATGTTAATGGGTATTAGTAGCTTTGGAGTTTAAAAGAAAAAGTCGTGTGAGCAGTGATAGCTGCTAAGGATTGAATTTTCTGAYTTTCATTGATGTTGCTGTATGTGGTATTGTCTCAAGTGGAATCTGGCACCTAGTGTTTGCACTGGCAAGCAAATAGCAGAAACAATCAGCCTCAGATGAATGATGGATGCCATCCAAGTAGACCTACAGCCCTCTAGAATATCACTGCTGCTGAACAGCATCCAATGTTCTCATCCAATGTTCAACAAGGCAAAAGAATTTTCCTTATACTTTGCTTCAGTCAGTGGTTTCACTGCAGAGGAGTCTCACTAATGTTTCTGAGTGGCACAAGTCTCATGGGGCTTTGAAATTCCTTTGCAAGGAATGAAATGAGGAGCTTCAGGGGAAAACCAGGGAAAGTAGTTTCTCTAGAACTGAAATAGTAGATTTGAGCAAGAAGGGCTAAGTGAGGAGTACAGGAGTATTTCATGCAGCAAACAGGAATGCTGAGGAGTTTTGCTGTATAAGGAGACTAATGTTAACTAGAGTATGARAAGGGAAGCATCTAGAGCTGTAGGGAACTAAAGCAGAGCCAGTCYAGAATTAAGTGCTGGGAACAAAAGGTAAGAAGTGGAACCTCAGGCGTAAGTGGCCAGTCAGCCTCACATCAGTAAGATCATGAAACAAACAGATCCTCCTGGAAGTTTTGTCAAAACACAAAATGACAGGGAGGTGACTGGAGACAGCCAACACAGCTTCACCAAAGACAGATTGTGCCTGACTAATTCAGGAGCCTTCTGGAATGGAGAAGKATCTCTCTAGGAAGCCTGTTCCAGTGTTTGATCAGTAATAAATTCTTTACCAGGAGGGTGGTGAGGCACTGGAACAGGTTACCCAGAGAAGTTGTGGATACCCCATCCCTGGAAGTGTTGAGGGCCAGATTTGACAGGGCTTTGAACAAACTGGTGTAGCAAAGGATATCCCTATCCATGATATCCATTCCAGCCCAAACCATTCTTATTCTGGGAAATGTGTCAGAGTCAAACCTTTTTGGAGGATTAGTCTTTAAGCATGAAGAGCTCAGAGCATGATGCTTCTGTTTTGTGACTTTTAAATAGTTCAGTCTCAGTGAAGAAAACATCAGATGTGCCTTTTCCCTCTTATTCTTGTGATAGATGTAATTAATTTTAGCTTCTGTTACCTACAAAACTCTGTTCTGCTCTTTTTTAAGAAAGTGTTTCTGTGATTGTTTTGTTTTGTTGAATGGCAGATCTTAAAAACTCTGCGAGTGAGAACACTTTTTTTTCTTTTTGATTGAGGCAGGTTTCAGTTTCATGCCAGATTTCAGTTCGCTTTAAATCAGAGAGGATACAATAACATTTCTTCCACTGTCAAAATTCTGCCCACTGAGAGATTTTGTGAAATCTGGCCTTTAAGAAGCTGCATGTACTCTTAAATGAAATGAAGCCTGGGATAAGAGATTTTGTATAGTTAATCTGTCATAAGGAACTTATAAATTTTCACTATACATGGGGTTTTTTTCATAGCACAGTTTCCTTCCAAAAGCTATTTTATAGGAAAACCATTCCTAAATCCTCATTGTAGTGACTTTGGTTACTGAGATGTCAGKTTGGAAGCTACCATTTGAGCACAAAGGCTAGCTTATGTAAAATCAAATTTACAGACTGCTTTATCCTTAGGCATTCAGCTGATATATTTTATCAAGACTCCRTTGTCAATTAGAAATACTAAAAAGCAATCTGAATATTATTTTTTAATTTAACTTCTYCATCCTTTTAGAAAATAAGTATCTTCACCCAGGGCACTGTTAGATGTCTGTGTTTGTGCAGGAAGCCTATTTTTTTTTTTAACTTCTGATGTAGCTAACATTGGTCTCCTAAATAACTATGGTGGTCCTTGATACAGAGCATATTCCACTAAGARATAATAATAATTATTGTGCCATCTTAAAGCTGTGACTGGTGTATTGTTATACTTACTGATGATTCTCTTTCCACCGGTGAAGTTTGAAGAATCTCTGCTGTATACACTGCTTTGCTTTTTGGTTTGATTTGGATTGTTGTTTTTTGGGTTTTTTAAGTTTATGAAAATGATGTGTGCTTGGGGAAAATGTGTTGTACGTCCTGGAGAAAAAAAGTAAAAGTCTGTTGAATTTAGGATGTATGCCATCACTTCTTTGTGTTTTATGTGAATTGCCTTCTTTATGCCCTAAAGTGTATATTATAAAATGTGTGATGTAAATCAATTGAGTTAATRTAGATCAAACACTATCTTTTTTCTTTTTTTATTAAATCTTGAGYAATTTACCCTGAAGTAAGTGATTTGGGTGCCTCGCTGTCATTAGCTTTTTAATCATGTTTTTGGGTGTGAAAATTTTRATTCCGTTTCTAATTTCTCCCAGTTCCTAACTGTGCAGTTTTCTTGGTATATGCATTTAATTTTACCTCTAAAGATACTAAAGTGGACAAACACTTTCCATGGCACRCAGTCAGCTGGAAATAGTTATTTAAAACTAAATTCCAAAGTAACCATCCCCCATTTTATAAAGAAAARATAAATTAATTTAATATGCTGTATACTAAAAGCTGTATTCTGCTCAATTTCCCTCTCAGAAATTGCTGTGTAAAATTACATCAGCTATAGAATTACAGAYGATTTGTAGAGGAGAGTCTTCTTGAATGAAAAAGTTTTGTTTCCTGATTGAGAAGGAAATTAAAATRTTTTGCAAATATACTTTCTGGTTAAAATGTCAACTCTAATATCAAAAATGCACAGGCATGGCTTTTTCTTTCTGAGACTGAGCTGAAAAGGATGTGAATGCTTTGGGTAAGAGAACAAATYGTGTTTCTATATGAGGTGTGTTTTTCTTTCTTTCCTGTAGCATGCTGGGCTGCTGAGGAAGGGGCTGCTTTTCAGGATAACTCTCCTGATGTGTGGAGGGGTYGGTATTCTTTACATACGCTGGAGGATTATGGGCACAGGGCCACCRGCTTTCACTGAAGTGGACAACCCAGCTTCATTTGCTGACAGTCTGTTTGTAAGAGTAAGTTACGAAGTTGCTTTTTTTCTGGCCAACTCAGAACACTTGTCTTTGTCATACAATTGAGTTTTCTGTGCTTCAAGGAAACAATAAAGTGGGCAGTTTTTATGTTTCAAGATGTGTGTGATGAGTCGCCTTCACTTGTGCTGCTCTGCTGATTTTCTGCAATTTTCAAAAAAATATACCTTGTATATTCTTTGCGTTCARTTTAGCATGCACTGTGCACATTGAAGGAAGTACTTTTCCATTTACTCAGTATTTTTCCCACACATGCAAGAAATTAGCTTTTGCTATTTTTTTTTCATTGCTGCTCCCTTTTCCACATACTGTGCTAGACTTTTCATCTTCTTTCACAACTGAAGAAAATAGCACAAAGTTCTRTCTGGTGGAATTGGAGTATGTCTTGGCTATAAACCTCTGATGGCATTAAGGCTCTTTCTGGAGATGGAGAATGAAGGATGAAGACTATGGGTGATGTCTTCTGATGTTTTCTCCTGTTGTAGGAGATTGTTCTTTTTATATATGAATATTGGTTGGACAGCACAGAATTGCATTCTGTGCTCTGAACTAGAGAGCCACCTAGCTATGTTTAAAAGAAAATTTAAAATTAATTTCATGGCTGTAATAGTAATGGATATATAAATAGTTGTAGTCTAACAGTGTTTATGGCCTCTTTATTTTGTGATAAGGGAAATGAGAGAAGGAGGACTTAAGCTGCCCCCCTCCCCCACCAAGTTTAGTATCAAATAAATGTTTGTTTTCTCTTTGACTGACAGGCTATAAACTATAATTACTACTATTCACTGAATGCATGGTTGCTGTTGTGTCCCTGGTGGCTGTGTTTTGATTGGTCAATGGGCTGCATACCCCTCATTAAATCCGTCAGCGACTGGAGGATAATTGCACTAGCAGCACTTTGGTTCTGCTTAATTGGTCTGATATGCCAAGCTCTGTGCTCAGAAGACAGCCATAAGAGAAGGTAAGAGACAGTGATGAATTTTAAATGCCTGGCCAACTTGAGAACAGTATTATTTTGTAAAATCTACTACTGATGATTTTAACAATTCAGTGGAAGCAGTGTCTAGCAAATGCAGTTCAAATAAATATTTATAGCTGTCATTACAGTTTTATCCCAATTTGGGCCCATCACTGTACACCAACTAGTGGGAAACAGAGTTGGAGGAGGAGGTATGGATGGCTGCTTTATTTTTGCTCCTGAAATGGTGTTTTGAGATCATTAACACTGTAGGAGGTAAAAAGTAATATGTGCTCAAAACACAGTAGGAAATTATGTATGTTGTCACCCTTACTTCTAACAAGTTATCATTTCCTTTAATCTTCTCCTAATAACAGAAGATAGGAGATGTGCTTTGAAAGCAGGTAGAAATACTGGCCATGGTCATACAGGTAAAAGTAAAATGCTTGACCCATAGTTAACTACTCAGAAAATAATTTGTACTTTACCCAAAGGAACTAAAAAATATATTGTAWACTGTTCTCACTAAGGGCTTCTGTTTAACTTTGCAGGTTCTCTTCCCATGGATTTTATGTAGACTTCAATTTAAATTTAAATTTAAAATTTTTCAACTGTTCAATCATAGAATCATAGAATGGTTTGAGTTGRAAAGAGCTGTAAAGGTCAGGTAATTCCAGTCCCTCGGCCATGGGCATGGACACCTTCCTGGTTTCTTGAAAGCTCATCTATCCTGGCTTTCAACACTTTCAGGAATGGGGCACTATCACTACATGTCCTTTGTAAAAGCTCTCTCCAGCTCTCTTGTTGCCCTCTTTAGATACTGGAAGRTTGCTGGAAGGTCTCCCTGCAGSCTTCTCTTCCACAGGATAAAAACTCCAACTCTCAGCCTGTCTTCTTAGGAGACATGCTCCAGCCTTCTGCTCATTTTCGTGGCCCTCCTCTGGACTCACTGCAAGAGGTCCATGTCCTCCTTATCCTGGAGCCCCAGAGCTGGATGCAGCACTCCAGGGCAGGTCTCATGAGAGCAGAGGGACAGGATCCCCTCCCTTGCCCTGCTGGCCACGCTGCTTTGATGCAGCCCAGATTATGGTTGGCTTTCTGCACTGCGTGCACATTGCTGGGTCATGTTCAGCTTCTCATCATTGGACACCCCCAAGTCCTTCTTCTCAGGGCTGCTTTCACGCAATTTCTGTCCAGCTTGTCTTTGTGCTTGGGATTGCCCTGACCCAAGTACCAGACCTYGCACTTGGACTTCATGAGGTTTGCATCGGCCCACCTATCCTATCCAGATCCCTTGGGTGGCATCCCTTCCCTCCACAGCTGAGTGTTCTGGGCAAACTTGCTGAGRGTGCTCTCAGTCCCACCGTCCGTGTCATTGGCAAAGATGTTAAACAGTGCCAGTCCCAGTGCCAGCCTTTGAGGACACCTGCAGTCACTGCACTCTGGACACTGAGCCATTGACTGCAACTCTTTGACTGCAACCATCCAGCCACTTCCTTATCCACCAAGAGCCTAGCTGTCAAATCCATGTCTCCAATTTAGAGATGAGGATGTCATGCTGGACGGTGTCAAATGCTTTGCACAAGTCCAGGTAGATGACATCAGTTGCTCTTCCTTTATCCAGCAGTGCTGTAGCTCCATTGTAGAAGGTCATAAAATTTGTCAGCCACAATTTTTCCTTAGTGAAGCCAGAYTGGCTTTCACCAATCACCTCCTTGTTTTCCATGTGCCTTAGCGTAGTTKCCAGGAGCATCTGCTCCATGATCTTGCCAGGCACAGAGGTGACCTACTGACCTAGTTTCCCGTGTCTCCCTTTTTCTCTATCTAAAACATGAGCATTATGCCTCTCCTTTTCTAGTCAGTGGGAGCTTCAATGGACTGTCATGACTTCTCAAGTAGGATGGGTAGGGGCTCAGCACTGTCTTAGCAACTTCATCCATCAGTTCCCTTGGGATCTGCAAGTGCATTTTATCAGATCCCATGGAGCTGTGCACGTTCAGCTCCCTCAGATGTTCTTGAACCTGACCTTCTCCTACAGCAGGCATTTCTTCATTCTCCCAGTCTCTGCCTTTGCCTTCTGTGATTTGAGTGATGTGGTTGGAGCACTTGCTGATGAAGATTGAGGCCAAAAATTGTTGAATACCTCAGGCGTCTCCATCTCCCAGGTAGCCAGGCTTCCCATTTGTTTCCAGAGAGGGCCCACGTTTTCCAAAGTCTTCCTTTTATCACCGACATGGGTAATGCTATTGTTCAGAGTGCAAAATCTTTTCTTATTCTTTTCTTTCTTCTCGTCCCTTCAGATGTTAACATCTGATGGCATTAAGGCTCTTTCTGGAGATGGAAACAGTGCACCTTCCTGCCTTACTTGTTTGCACAGATAAATCRTTTTGGAGAGAGGATGGAATTCTTGCTGCAAGTGTTGTCATGCTTTMTAATAAAAATGCACTCACTCAACCTTTATTACTAAATAGTTTTTTTAGTAAAAAGTGAAGACAAAAAGTATATTGAAGGCCTAGAACTTTTGGGGATGAGAAAARAGCAGGACGACACATCTACCTTATAGTGTAGAGAGTAAAGTGTAATAAATTAAAATAGAAAATTACCATGCCTGTGGCCTTTGTATGAAATACCTGACATGGACCTGAGGTTCTTATTCGCTTATGTCAGCTCTGTAAAAGTGAGGTGCCTAGTGTCATTCCTCTGAGCTCTGTATAGTCCATAAAGAGTTACCTGCTGAGGATGCTAGCATTTGTGCCTAGAAAAGGAAAACAAGTGGCCCTTGAAAAGTGTGTCTCTTCTGACTGTAGAAAGAGTGTAGATTACTAACTTCCAAGTGGTTAACCACAATGGATTCTACTATTGATGTGTTTCTTAGGAGAAAAACCACCCTCTCAGTTGAATGTACACCTAAGTTTCTTCCCTAACAGTGACTTATGTTTTTTCCCGTTACTGTCGTACTAGTTCCAAGAATAGAGGAAGCTTTTACCATTACTTTTCCTGCCTATTTTAAATAGGAGTTATGTAATTAATATGTAATGGGGCTATTTTCTGGCCTGGAAGCATGAATATTGCTTTTCTGGAAATTACACCAATGTTTTTAAAAATGTCTCACTGAACTTTGATCTGATCTTCTTAGGGGCTCTCAGAAGCTGTGTTTGAATGCCCTGTTCTATATGCACATCCTTCTACAATGTTTAAAGTTTATATGTTAAGTGGAAAAGATATGTCCGTTAAGATCTGTGGTTAATCTGAGAATCTGTTTCTTGTTTGCAGAATCCTTACACTGGGACTTGGATTTCTTATTATCCCTTTTCTTCCTGCAAGTAATCTGTTCTTCCGAGTGGGATTTGTTRTTGCAGAGAGAGTCATCTACCTCCCCAGTATTGGATATTGTATTCTCTTTACATATGGATTCAGTCTCTTGAGTAAGCAAGCCAAGAAAAAGGTACCATCAAAATAATCAGTAAAGTTGATGATGAAGTCTTTCAATTGCATGATTTGTTTCTTAACTTGGCTCTCTTTCCTTAAGAAAATTCTCGCTGTGGCAGTGCTTGGAATCTTGCTGATAAATGTCATGCGCTGTGCGCTCCGCAGCAGTCAGTGGAGGTCAGAAGAACAGCTTTTTAGGAGTGCATTGTCTGTGTGCCCTCTGAATGCAAAAGTAAGTCACTCATGGACTTCTARTCTTTTTTTCTTTTTGTTTTAAGTGTTTTGAAATTTGGGGTCAAGGAGGTGTTATGCATAGTCAATACATTGTGCTACAGTATTATTCACAGTCTTGCTCAGTGCAGGAATGACATTGACATGTCAGACACCTAAATTACAGTGGTAGCATAGTCAAAATACCAGAGAGTGTAAATTACAATATTTTAATTCAGAACATGGGAGTGGGAGTGGGGAGGTGAGGGAGAAGGGAGAATGCACATCTAGTCAAATTGGATGTGTTGCTAATAAAATCTGCTTAAAAGAACTGTGTGTATAATTGCAAGTTATTGCAACAAAAATATCAACRCAAGGTTAGTAAGTTGTAGCAATGTATTCAACTGCAAAATTTCTATGCTGTTTTTAGAATCCTTTTTGTGTACCTTCCGTGATATATAAAGCCAGCACAGCTGAGGGACAAAGCAGCATATCATCAGAGCAAATGCAGGATGTGGGAGTAAAATCTTTTCTCCCACTTCTGCTYTTTTACAGCAGCTGAACAGGCTAAAACCTTCAGACATGGGCACAGAGGAAAGCTGCAATTTTCCCTGCAGGCTTAGTGAGGGAACAAGCGCGATAGTGGGAATGGATAGGATGTTTGACTGAGCTGAGCAGCAGTGTTTGGCATTGGAGACTGACTCTGGCCTCCAGCAGAGGTGACCTCCGCAGCAGTCCTTTGACAGCAAGAGTGATCTGTTGAGGCATACCACTGAGCCTTGGTGTTGTCTGAATTTTAGTAAAGAGACTYTTTGAAGAGCCTGGGAATGGGAATGTGCAGCTTGTCAATAAAAATACATTGATGTTGTAAAAGGTTAGATTTTCGGAATCTAGAGTGGTATCTAGACAATACAGAACACAGGGTTTAAAAGGGAACTGACGAATGTTCAGCTTCTCAAGAAGAATGGTAAACTTAGCATTTACTGGAATACAAATATGCACAGTGAGCTGTAAAAAACCTTTATGGCCAATATTTACAACATGGTGGTATCTTTTGGTAATCTCAGATTTTAATACATAGGAAAAGAGCTGTTGTATTTCATGGTGTGGCAGTGGTAGGCAACCATCTTCTTTTTAGTGATGACCTCAGTATATCTTGTCTTCTGGATGACAAGCACATACTATAAATGGAGCAAATGCAATCTGTTTTCTTTGTGTGTAACTCCATCCATCTGCCATGGTGAGAGTGCTTTAGACAGATCCACACTCTTTGCCTGTGCTCCAAGCTCCTTGGACTCCAGCCATGCCTGGCTGGAAGCTGTGAAGCTGTGCTCCCACAGCACTGTGCTTGAGCCGATAAGCTGTGCACAAGCTACTGAGCTAAAGCAGCTGGTGTAAAGCCAATGAATGTACAGGCAAAATGAGCTTGTGTTTGTCAACACTGGGCACTGTAGACATGCCTGAGCTGTGTTTCTGCTGGTGACAGCTTGTGCCAGTGGAAAGCATGGAGATGTGAATAGGGAAGGGTTTGTAAGCTCATGTTCCAATTTTGCTGAAGGATGTAACTTTGAAATCACAATAGTAGGGAACTTTCCTAAGCAGGAACATTAGAGAGTCTYTGTGAGAGCCTATCTCTTGTTTTCTTTATGAGCTCAGCTATATTTATTCCATTTTGACAAAGGTAAATGTAAAAATTTGAACTAGGCTTTGTTCTGATCTTCAGTTGTCTTGAAATTGCAGGCTTCCTTTAAAAATGACTCCACAGGACTTTCTTTCAGTGACCCATTTATTTCAGTGGGAGGCTGGTGAACACCAAAGAATGGCACATAGATAATAGCTTTTTCTTGTTCTTGGAACATATTAAATATGTGTAATGTGGTCATGCTTTACTTCCATTATGTAGCAGGGTCTCAAAATCTCAAATCCTAACTAGCAGAAAAAGCTGTTCATGTTTTGTGGTACAGCTCTTTTCAATTCCAAATTATCTGTGTGGGAAGCATAGAGTAAACTTACCCTAATTCTAAATAACAAGGAGTAACAGCACTGCCTTCTCTAATTTCAAAACTCATCTTCCTTAAACATATCTTTAGATAAAGATGAGGAAACTGCATTAAATGAGATTGCCTGGCATAGTAGTGAGTCTACTGCCTTGGGTAATGACACATCTGGCTCAAGGGGATGGCATTTAAGRTCAACTTTAATAACTGTTGCCCAGTGACTTTAAAATTTATTGGAAATAATCAGGTACCATAATGAAGTTATTAATATTTCAGCCTTTAAAAAAGTTCCCAATGCAGATTTTTAAATGTTTTAAATATTTTGATATTTATTTTAAATGTTATTTATTTACAATGT